>NC_043987.1:22566986-22939486 GCF_902150065.1 Myripristis murdjan | reverse complement strand
TATCAGATGACTGTCAACCACAGAGAGAGAGAGAGAGAGAGAGAGAGAGAGAGAGAGAGGCTGTAAACCACTAATATGGTTTTGGAGCTAAGATTATTGCATCCATATGACAATTTAAGAAAACATGCATGTGTCTACATTGTGTGAGAAAGCTGAAGGAATTTCAGGGGAGGACCAGGTGTTGTCGGAGCGGTGCCATCTGGCCGCAGCGTGAGCAGATTATGAGCCAGGTGCTGCAAAACAGTAGAGGAACCGATGCTCTCTGCAGTCGCTGCCTCCCGGCTCGTGTCGATGACGATGCAATGTTAAATTTTAAGGGAGGAAATATTTAACATCTCAGTGGACAATTTGCATCCCTCTAACATCACTTAAATTCAATATTTTGCTTCCTTATCACCTGATCTGTAGAGAATCTAGGGTTAGTTGTGGTGCTCATGACTATCCTGCTTATGGATCAAACTAATTAACTGAGGGATACTGCAGAGGTGACTTTTGACCAGTCATTAAATATGGAAGAATTGCTGCTGTCATCTGAAAAGCTTGTAACTCCGATTCTGGTGATTTTCATGTTTGAACGCAAACTAGAAGTCTTATGAAACTCATACATGCATAATGATGAAGCTAAAACCAGGCTCTTTTCATGTTCTGTGTGAAGTTGACATTTGGAGACGTGAGCTTATCACCCAACAGTGATGACACACACACACACACACACACACACACACACACACACACACACACACACACACATTCACACATGCACATTACTTATCTGCAAGCCACTGTTGCATCTCTAATTGTTGTTGCTCTTCATCTCAGTGAGCAGCCTCCTGTGGAAGACTCCTGCTGCCATCAACTGGTAAAACTTGCACAGAGCAGCCAGCCGAGCCCGGCAGCATCACCCCGCAGCGCTCTGCCCTGACAAATTAAGATTTCAAGGAGAGAATGGGCTAAACTGTAATTCAAGACATAAATCTGAGACTCATTCTGAGTAAACTGTCAAAACACTGTGTTGATTGGGCTTCCTGCATAATTAATGAGCTGTGAATCACAGGGTTCTCTCATATTTTTGTTAAAATTGAAATTAGTGAACTTTTGGATGTTATGTTATGCTTGTATGATGTTCTGTCTTTCGTCTAAAAAAAAAGTGCATGACATTTTTGCCGTGTTTAATCTTTGATGCTCAGTATTTCAGAACTGCACTCTCCTTAAACCTTGTAAATCAAGTAAATAGAGTTTGATTTAGCAGAACTCACTGAGTGTAAATTGATCCTCATTGTGGCTAAACTCAATAGAAAATGGAGATACTGGGGAACACATGTAAGTTCCTGATGTAGCTTAGATCAAATCAAAGCATGTGTACTTAGATGCCTTTACCATGTGGCCCACTCACTTTCCCCAGTCCCAGTCAATTTGGCTATTCCTCAGTGTCGAATGTGCCCTGTGAAAAAGTGTTGTTTGCTTTCTGGAGAGCATGGAGAAGAATTTTCATGACGCAACCTGAACATCTCACGAAAACAAGAGAAAAAAAAATAGAATAGGAGAGCCAAAATTTGCCAACAACTGTTCAATACCAAAATCATTGCCAGGTCAGGAAGCAAATTGCGCTTATATCTGATGAGGTTTGGTGTTTTTGCCACTCTTTGCTACTGTGATGTTTTGTTCTGTTATGCTTTGATCATTTGCTGTCAAGTGTTGCATGTCAATAATTCAATCTAAAGTGTGTTGTGATGCTTGTGGTCGGTGTAGCAATATAATCAAAGCTACTATAATTGGAATTTTTACCTCAGTATATCATTGTCAAATTAATTTTTTGTAGCAAGGTATAAAGGCACAATTTGGTTTATTTTTTGTGTTGTTTGTGTGTAGACTGGGCTGGCTCTCAGTGGCTTATGGGAGACATTGTTAATGTGGAATATGTTACTAATGATTAATGTCATGTATGTGGTTAATGTTCATGCCAGCACTAATGCCAGCTAGAATTATTTATCTATAAATCTGTAGTGCTGAAGCTTCCTAACTATCTGACATCTCCTCTCTCATTTAAATCTACGACGCACGATCCGGTCACTGCTTAACCTCAGATAACCTCATGTTGGCTGAACTGCACCTTTTAAATGAAATGAGCAGCAAACTTGAGTCTTTTATACATTTATTTCACTTGGAGATTTTAAAGCTTCACAATCTGTTTCTTATGATTTTTGTAAGTGTTTCCATTAATTCCTTGGCTGTGTCGTGTTGTTCTGTATGTTGATTCTGAGTCTGGTGTGTAGTTGTGCTCTTTATGTTTGCTGATTGTATGTTTGGCTTATGAATGTTTCTTGTTCCCATGTTTCTCTTGGAAATAAAGATTAAATAGACACATAAATCAATACGTACATCTTGTTTTAGCACCACGGTCTGTCTTGAATAATGCTAACTCACATAATTTGCTCTTGTTCACTGTAATGTATGACACTAGTGTGTCTGAATTTTTTTTTTTTTTTTTTTTTTTAAGTATCTCGGGAGGCAGTTTACACATAAAAAGGACTTCAGATCATATTTGCTGAACATTCACTGTCAGATTCTATGTTTTCATTAATATACCACAGATATCGATTTTATATTTCTTTTTATATTGAGGGAACATGGGGTTGAGGGAGCATAGGGCTGTTTGTAGTTTGAAAAAAAAAAAAAAAAAAAAAAAACTTTAAAGGAACACAGGGCCCTGGGAATACTGACACACTCCTGTTTCCCATTACCAGTACCAATTAGCTTGTGAAAAGGAAGATTTTTATCTGTGCCCAAAGTGAGCACAAGACCCAAAAATCTTCCCAGGAGGCACAGTGCTGTCGTCGCCTCTGCACCATGAACTGAGGGCTCTGTGAGGAGGGTGAGCAGGAGTTCAAGGAGAAGGGCGGGGTGTAGCGCTGAGTCATCTTTGCAGCAGTAATGTAAAATACAATGACTAAGGGGTCACCGGGGTCATCAGGTTTCAAGTTCTTGGTTTAGATTTGATGAGTAGCGTCTATCATGTTTATTAAAAATGCACACAGCCTACAAAAGACATTTGATGAGTAGCTCTTACAACTAACTTCAGCCTTTAGTTAAATGCTCATCCTACAATCTTACATGGAGGGAACGACTTCACTGGAGTCCCTTTTATCATGCTGTGTTATTTTTGAGGAGAAGAAGGATGCACCTGACCGTCACTGCACAGTATCCTCGAACCCAAAATGGCAAAACAAGAAGGCTACCCAGTCAGGAAATTAAAACAAGGACACACTTTGCAATGATATCGGACCCCTCCCTCTGTGGTGGAGGGAGGAAAGCTCAAATCAAACATGTGAAACAGCGCACAAACACAGTCAGGTCTTACTTTGATGTGTGGCAGAGAGGTTTTCTATGCGCCCAAGCCCTCATTTTCACTCTCATCAATACAAGGCACAAAATGTAAAATGTGTTCTAAGCGTGATGGACACTATAGTATGAACTTAAGCATATTTTCATGAGGAAAATACAGAAATTTTTGGAGACTTTCTTACTGTGTTGGACTTTATTTTGCTCTCCAGGTGTGTGATATTGTGATAGCAGAAGGCTCTCCAATTTATATCCAAAAAGAAAAAAAAAAAAATACTTCAACATACCTATCTATACAATCTTCTAGCAAACCATGATAATATAGTAAACATAAAGATGATAAGAACGCCATAATAGATTTCAGTATGAGTTAAAGTGCTTTTTCTCTAAGGTTGTCAGAAAAGGCTTTGCAGCATCCCTACGGGGGAGAGGGGGATGTCGCGAAATCATTAAGTTAAATAGTTAATTTAAAGTTATTGTAAATGACATAGTTTGTGTTTGAAAATGGATAACCACGAAGATGAAAAAAAAATGAGATTGTTCTTTGCCCTGAAAAGAGCAGCATCACACTCACTGGCGCCCCAAGCTAACCTGCCACAAATAAACAATAAGTTCCCGCGATGACGTCACGTTGACGTGGAAGGAGCGTATATGCGTTAAATCGGGGGGGGGGGGGGGGGGGGGGGGGGGGTTCTCCACCCGTATTCCGTGAACTATTTTTTCCATAGGATAGGGATGTTATTCTTTATATTTTGAATGGTTATTTTGGCTCATTGGTCAACGTAAGTGTTACGGTTATGATTAAGGCTGAGCTTTTGGATAAACTGGTTATGGCAAAAAAAAATTAGGGAAAGGCTGTTGAGAATGAATGTAAGTCTATTAAGTCATGCCTTTGCCATCATAGGAAATATACAGCCAACAGGAGCACCCGGATTCCGGCAATGGGTGGGGTTTAGGTTTGGGTTAGCCAATCAGAGGCAGTCTAGGTGGAAAAAGTAACGCCCTTGGTGACACATCAAAACAGACAGCTAACTGGCTAGCAGGGTGGCTTCAGTCTCTGGTTCAACTGCGGTCACAGCGTAACGGCACTCATAGTAAGTCAAGTGAAGTCGAAAAGCTTTAAGGTAACAGCTAGTTGACTGCTACTAGAAGCAAAACAACACATCAAGAAGCGATAACCTGGTGAGTTAAAAATAATACTGAATTTTATTTTGTCAAGAGGACAGCTCGTGTAGCGTTAGGTGTCAAATTTATTAACAGTTGCTTCGCTATCTAACAAGTTTACTACTCGGTCAGCGACGTTTGATAACTCATGAATTAAACTAACTGTTACTGTACTTACTCTGTGTTATAGTGTGTTGGCTGATAAGACTCTTAACAACACATTTCTTTTCGCCTTACATTATTTCAGCAGCGTTATCTATTTGATGCTACTTTACGTTAGGTGGCTAACTTCTTGCTAGCTTGACCAGATACGAGCTGGGAGCTTGTTTTTGGGAGCACGACGCTGCGCTGTATTAATAATTATGGAGATTTGACGGCTATCAGTAATCTGATGTGTTCACAATACACGTTATTTCTGTGTGGCTCTTCGGCCTTATGCAATACGATTTTAACTAGCTTTAGTTATGTAACTCAATTAGCCGTGTTGTTGGGCCTAGCTTGCTAACAGTTTAGCCAGTTAACATTACCGGTAAACAAAGTCGCAGCTCTTCACTGTTTCTGGACGAGATGATTCACAATGGACTGGGTTAGTGAGTCTTGTATGTTAGTAAAGTCAGCGACTAGTCATGTTTAACAGTTCTCTCCAGCCTCTAGTTAGTTAGCCTTAGCATTAGCCTTGTAGCCATTAAACATGAACTGTGTATACTTTCTGCTGACACACACTTCCGAAGCAAGGTGACAAATGAGTTATAGATGGCTATCAGGTTACTTGACATGACGGCTTCCGTTATTGTATGATTTCTGACGTCAACTAGTGTAAGTCAATAGGTGCTGATAATAAAAACAATATACTAATACTAAGACTTTGACTTCTGGTTGGCAAGAAGTCTCTCTGTGTGGGTGTGTTATCTTTGTCATAGTTGCTAGCTTTCTAGTATCTTCTAGTGTTTACTAGCACCTTCTGCCCAAACAGCTCCTTGGCTGAGGCTATGATTTGTGCTTATGTCATTATGACTAATCCTTTATTTGTCATGCCACACAGGCTTTGGTGTTTCTTTGTCTCTGATTTAAGTTATCTCAAAATTGCTGTCTGTAAATAGTCTTAAGCAAACATGCTGATGATTGTTTCATCTGTGTTTGGGCATAAATGTTGAAAGAAGTTTATGAATCCAAGCAGCTCTAAAGTTGGTGTTTGCCGCTTGCTACAACAGGCCTGTGTTTGTTGCAGTGTCATCCTGACATCACCTTCAAATGTTAGTGTGCAGGCCCAGGTGGTTTACAGCAGATCTGTCACTGAGTCATGTTTTGAACACATTTGTTTTTTTCCCTCCAAGGTGCTGATTTTTCCCCACTTTTGGCTGTAGCAATATTGAGCAATGGAGTTTCCAGATCTAGGAGAGCACTGCTCTGAAAAGTCCTGCAAGCGCCTAGGCAAGTATCCTTGGGAATATGCAGCTGTTTCTGAGGTGTTGTGGTCAATTCAGCTGTGGTTAGTCCTCCCCTGCCCCTGTTCCCCTTAGGTTTAATTTCCTTGATTCAATTTTAACATAGTAATTAAAAGCTGGTTTGTGATTACAGATTTCCTTCCAATGAGATGCGATGCCTGTGAAGAGATTTTCTGTAAAGACCACATCACCTATGCAAATCACAAATGCATGTCATCCTACAAGAAGGTATTTGATTACTATTCTTCAATGAAACCTACAGAACATGTACCTGTTTCTTAGCACATCTTTTAACTTATCTTATATTGTAAGTTGTAATGTCATGCGTAGAGTTGATGTGACTGGATCAAGGTTAAAGAGTAATTCTTTTACATACAGGTGAAAAGGAATTATTAAAAATAAGACCAAGGTTCATTATTTTCTAGCCAGGCCTTATCATTTTTTTTTTCCTACCATGACAGTCTATTTTGTTGAAAGTGCCCTCTTAATTGTAGATATTTTATACCTCCAGGACACTTTGAGCACTGTTGTCAGACAAACACACATACACGTCACACACACATAGGATGGGTGATCTCTTCGAGCTGAATCCAAAAAGTGATTAAAACATGTGCTGTGTACACACAGTAACACTCACTTCAGTGAGACCTTTTTACATCTGAAACTAGAGTGTGTTATTTATTTTATTATTTCTGCGTTCTAACTAGCGTGAGCTCATTCGCTAGTTGAACATTGATGTTGTGTCTATGGCTTAGTTTTTTTGTTTTTTTTTTTTCTTTGTTTTGTTGTTTTTTTATATGAACTGCCCACTGAAAATCTGTAGTGTTATGTAGGCGTTACAATGAGTAATGAGAAGTCATGATTCTTGCTCAGTTGCCTTAGTTGAAAGTGATATATATATATATATATATATATATATATATATATATATATATATATTTATTTATAAGGAGTTAAAGCCTTTTTAGATTCAACAGTTGAAGCAATCAGAAATCTCAGAAATGCTACACCTGTGTCACATGCTGTTTTGCTCTATACCCCTTGTGCTATCATATGGCAAAGGCTGCTGTTCCTGCTTGGCTTTGACCTTTGACCATTTTGGGCAGAAAAATGATAGCAAACATCCTGACCCGACTTCCAGCCAATCTGCCAAATTTGTTCCAATCGGCTTAAAAATGTCTGAGTTATCTCTGTGACACACAAATGCCAGTGACTGCAGCACCCGTCCGCTGTGCTTTGTGTGGGTGTGGTAAGTCCCAGGTTGAAAAAGAGTGGGGAAAAAAAAGAGTCATCCTATAAGTTATTCTGAATTTGTAGCAGCGTCCATATGTCCTGAGCTTTAATAACTCTGATTGTGTTGTTATGCTTTATTATTTCCACAGGATATTCAGGTCCCTGTGTGTCCTTTATGCAACACTCCCATCCCCATTAAAAGAGGAGAGATGCCTGACATTAAAGTTGGTGAACACATCGATCGGGATTGCAAATCCGACCCAGCTCAGAGAAAGAGAAAGGTTCTCTTAAAGAATTATCCCATATTATTGAAGTTTTTACTGACAGTCAATTTGATAATGAATAAATCCAAAAATCAGAAATAATGTATTTTTTGTTCTCTTTTTCAGATTTTCACAAATAAATGTTCGAGAGGAGGCTGCAAGCAGAAGGAAATGATCCGGGTGACATGTGACCAGTGTCATTTAAATTACTGTCTTAAACACCGGCACCCACTAGACCATGATTGTAAGACTGATGGCAAACCAGTCTCCAAATCCGGGTAAGTGTAATATTTCCATGTGCTGCCCCCCCCCAGATAATTCTATCTGTGTATCTGAAGAGTCATAATCAGGACGACTAACAGTGTGATTTCATTTGTCTCAGACACGCTGCGTTAATGAGGGCCCAGGGTGCCTCCGCTGTCACTTCGTCTGGGTCTAGTTCATCTGCTCAAGGGAGCACTAGACCTGTTTCTAATGGTGTGAGTGCAAGTAACAGGAGCCAAAACAGTGGGTGAGCATTTACACTTGGTACTGAATTGTAATGTTTTATAGAAAATGGTGGTTTCACTAATAGAGTGGGTTATTTTAAGACACACAAAAACAATCTTATTCCTTGTTTTTTTTTTTTTTGTTTTTTTTTTTCCAGCCCTGTGCCACGGATCCCGACTTCAGTTTCAGCCCCTGCAGCGCAGAATGTAATACCACCGTCGGCATCATTTCAGGCTGGCCTGGTATGTGTGCTGATTTAATAACACCACTTACATAAAATTTCAGCTAAAAAACAATTGTGTCATGGTACTTTGGTCAGAGACATGTAAACATAAGGCCTCTGTATTTTATATAATAATTGCAGACGGAGGAACAGGCTTTACAAAGGGCTCTGGAGATGTCTTTGGCTGAGTCAATGCGCACTGTTCAGCCGACCCTCAGGTGAGCAATCCTCATTTCAAACCATAATCCTGCGTATATCCTGTTATCACCCTGAGATCACTCCTAACCCACTCAAGTGATAAGCCGCCTGCTCCAGTTTCCATGTCATTGTGCTGCTGTTAAGAGTGACTGGACTTGTCTATCGCTGACTGACCCCAAGCTTTGGTATAAAAAAAATCAACATTTTCTGTGTTTTATTCAGTTAAAGAAGCCTAACTGTTTTGAGGTGCAGACTTGTTTTGTGTAGTGAAGCGTACAAGCACTGTGACATAAAGGATAATTCTGGCATTTTTCTACCTAGACCCTATTTTTGTACCTTTTTGGGATCCAAAAAACTGATAGGGACAAAAAAAAATTTTCCATTATTGAGCAAGATCATTTCATCTGGCAACCACAAAATAGGCTATGTGTTTACGCAGGGACAGTTTGCACATCAGATTACGTCCTCTAAAAGTGCTTATTTTTGCCACTGAAAGACTCAGATTGTTACTATAAGTGTCTGACAGCATTTTGGAAAGGATCCCTAAGAGCTAATGTTTGACACTTTTCTTAACTTCTAATAACATAACCTCCACTCTATTGGAAGCAGGTTTCTCCTCTCTTGGGACAGAATTTTGTCTTTAGGAAAACATGCTTTGGTATAGGATTTCTTCTCCTCTTTGACTGGCAGGTGTAATCCCCATCAAAATGGTCACTGCAAACCAGATAGTCTGCAAAGCTGTATAATGTTTGCATCTTTCTGTAGCACAGCTAGCCACAACTTCAGTGTGTCCCTGTCCAGCACAGGCAGACTTTGAAAGCTGCAAAAAGTATGGCGTAGCATTTTGTTGCCATAATTTGGAAATGCACAAACACAAGCCAGTGTTTCTTATCTTTTAGATAACACTCCAAAGCCCACTCCAAAACAACCAGCTCTTCCTGACTTCTTTCTCATTTTTCTACTCTGTTCTTTTTCCTCATGTGAGATTTCAAAGCGAGACTTCTTGATCAAGACTTGTGTTAAGGTGGTACATGTGTCTGTCTCTGTAGGGACCCTTTCCATAATGTTGTCAGACACTAACAATGACAGTCTGAGCCTGTCAGTGGCAAAAACAAGCACTTTTAGTGAACATAATTTGACAGGTGAACTTGCCCTGGTTGAAGTGTTGTTGCTCAATAATGGACCAATTCCAAAGAATGTTTCTTCCTAACAGTCATTTGGACTCCAGAAGGAAAAATAGCGCCCAGGTTGAAAAATACCACCATGAGTTCAGCCTGTGCTCTCACCTGGGCAGCAGCTCTTGATGGTGTCCTGTGTGCCAGGCAGCTTCAGTGCACCTTGTTGTTTCCTCATAGATAGCCGCCCGCACAGTAGATGTTTTAATAAGTGAAAGTTGTGAGGATTTAATTTCACTGGGGAAAATCTCTCAGCTGGCAGATTGTCTACAAAAAGAGGAGGTGGCTATGATGTACATCTCCTCCACCTCCCAACATGCAGTAGGCAGACTGACTCAGAAAAATAGAACAATAGGTAGAAAGGATATTCATATGATCGACTTGGGCGTTCTCAGCATCTCATAAACAAAGCAAGCACTAAGACAGCCGGTTGAAATGTACTCAGGTAAATAACTCGTAAAGTAAATTACAAATAATTCACTGAAATTCTAATCATGTGCAAGTGTTGTTTCTTCAACTAAGAAGGCGGTAACCAAGCAGCACTTATTTCAGTGAAAAATGACGCTTGCATTAACGGAGTTTATTGATTCCACCTGTTCCCACAGTCTTCCATCATCAAAACACAGCTTGGAGGACTGCCTCTCTGCATGACTCAAATTTGTGAAATAAGCTTTTTATTAATCCCACTTAGGTGGAGAAATGCAGAGTGCAAATTAATCAGTCTGCTAGTAGAATTAGGCTACTTATGTCTGCCAGCTTATTTGGTTGTAGCCTGCCATCTTTCACCAGAACTCACCATGGAGCACCATAATGTGAACCAGCACTAAACGCTGAAATTTACTGAAATGAAGCACTGCTTGGTAGATTAAGTATATACCCAATTTGAAAAGTAGAAGGGTGCGCACACACACACACACACACTTCCAAAACCGTTTTTTGGTTCAGGTAGTGAACAGAAAATCACTACTTAACATTTCCCTAGTTGTATATGCCAAATTTGCAATAAGATCCCAATTTTTTTTTAAATGGGGAACTGTCATCATTTAGGGTGACAGATGTAGGGTTGCATGGCCTAAATAACTGTAATTTTCATCTTAAAATCAGTGAATTATAATCTTGAAGCATTTACCATAGAGCTAAAAAGACTGTCAAGGTAGAACAAAATTTCCTGTTAATCCTTGGAGACCTGTCAACGGTATATCAAAATGTATGACGCACTACGTTGTGGATAGTGGGCAATTTTGAACACAACCACAGTCATTAGGGGTGTAACATTCAATAAATGCACGTTTCAGTTTGTATTGTCGTTTTTGGGTCACAGATTTGGTCGCTGCAACATGCAATGCCACAGCTGCTGTGTCTGACGGGTGTTGTTGTTGTTTGTGTCTCAGCCCTCAGGAGCAGGAGGATCTGGCTCTGGCTCAGGCTCTGGCTGCCAGTGAAGAGGAATACCGGCGCCAACAGCGGAGACAACAGGTACCCGGAAAGCTTAGCCGCCACTAGCATGCTAACAGGAACACACCTAGGTACATTGTCGCCACGGCGTCTTAACACTCTTTCAACTTTCTCTGTTCATAAAATAGCTCCAAATAAATGACTCTATAGTTGATTTTGGTGGTAACCTGGGGTTTTACTATTTCACACTTTTGTGACACTCTTCTTTTTTTTTAAAAAATATTTGTGTGTGATCTGGGGCAGAAATGAGCCTTCTCATTGCTAAATGGATTTTCTGTGTTACAGGGGAGAGAGTCTAAACCCTCAACCTGCAGCCTTTCATAAACTTGGACCACCGTCTCGGCCACAAGTCGCTGTTATAACGTCCTAGATACCGCACATTTGGGGAAGCCCATGTCCAGCAGCTCCATAACACTGACTCTTACAATGGAGGGATCATTCTTCGGAAATTGCTGAGATAATACCGCCTTCTATACTTTAAGCACATATGTTCCCAGCAGGATCTGTTATTTTTACCAGTGATTTGCTCTGTACATATTTTATATGCCGATCATGAAACGATATATAACCATGAATGATTCTTGAATAAATTATTTCAAAGATGCACTCTGAGACACTTTGGTTGAATCCTGAATGCCTGAATTTGTCTGTGCTGTTAAACTTCAAGATGCACTCACTCCAATCTGTGAGGGAAGAGAAGTCTTATGTACTCAGCTCTCGTGTTTTAATTTTTTCAGTATATATTTATTTATTGAAATATCCCTTGGTTGCTTTATGATACAGTTTGAGAGTAGGATAGAGGTGTGACAGTTCAGACGTGTGTCAAAATGACTGGAGATTTTTGGGATTTAGACTTGATTTTCTGATTTTTTTTTTTTTTTTTTTGCATTTAGCTGTGATTTAGACCCGTGTATGTGTGCATGTGTTAGAGACAGACACACACACACATTTTTTGCTCAGAGCAGCTGGTTTATCCCACAAATAACCAGCTCCTTTCCCTACTTTACTACCCAGGTAGATATTTTTATATAGATTGGAGCTTGGTGTGGTCAAGTTACAGTTTATTTAGAGCCCTTAATCACAGTGAAAGCCTCAAAGGGCTTTTCAAGCACACGGTTCACAGAAAATAAAATGACACCCCTTGACCTGAAGCCTCGTAGCGAGCAGGGAAAAACTCGTGTAGGGTGAAAAAAAAAAAAAAAAAAATTCTGCAAAAGACCACAGAGAGGGGAGTCTTTCCATGCAGGCCAAGAGTGTAATGGACGCTGAGACAGCATTAGCTCTAATCAGTTTAAATGATGTCAGATAGTAGATAGTGGGAGAGCTGATAAAATTTAACGAGACCAAAAGCTACCAGCATTTGGCCGGTATTTGGTGTTAATTTCCCATCCTGTCCCCCTTCTCAAACATTAACCTGCCAGCTGTTAGTGCATATTTTCACTTGACTAACTGAGAAGTATGAGGTCAGTGAGATCCCCAAAAAATAAAACAAGTTGAACAGAACAGGACTGCACTACACATTGTGATTTTCACCATATGCAGAGATAAATATGTGTACATTTTTCTTTTATTCCTATTTTCATTTATTCCTGTTACACACTGTGGGTGCGATTCATGATTTCATACAGCAGAGGGCAGTAAGGGATTGTGACATTTTGCCTCTCCAAGCAGGCAGGCTGTTGATTTCTGAGCTTTTTTTAATCTGAAGACCTGCAGTGTTTTGATCCCAATTTCTCACAAATTGCATAGATTTTGCTTTTCGGGCAGGCTTTAATAAATAAGCAATTTCTCCTAATGTGTTTGGCATTGCTGTCATGTGAACGATGAAGAGGCAGCCTTGAAATCCTTTGAATTCTTTGATGAGGTGGGAATCTAAATGTGTTGGAGAGGAGTGTTGTGACATTTTCAGACCAAGGCCATTTACATAATAGTGTTAAATAACCACAGCAGAAGGTCACAGAACAGTTCCATTAGACCGCTCCTATCCCATGCAATTAGCCCAGGGAACATAATTTTCAATCATATCTGAATGCCAGTGATGTAGTTACATAAATCATTGCATACATTGTAAGAATATACGTGTTGGATATTGTGTGGAGAATAATCAGGAGCCTCCCTGGTCTCAACCTTTTGCTAAATAAATTTAATCCAAATCCAAGTCCTGTAACTGCATGTGGTTCCCCCTACAGGAGAGGTGACTTAATCAAAATTCAGAGCACCTTGCTGGATAAATTAAAATATAATGAGGAGAAATTGATTTTTTTAAAACTCCTATGTAGTTTGTATTAACGCCGCCAGTATGTTATGTGAAGACAAGTATGTTGACGAAGAAATACCTCAGAATAGATCAATTTAATTAATTGCCTAGGCTGTGTTTAATATATTGTGGTGGGACATTTAGCAGCTCCCATGTCTCTTGCCTCCTGGTAGACTGAGTAAAGGTATATTTTCTCGGAAAATCTGTGATTGTAGAAAAGGTCATTTCTATGGGTAGCCAGCAAACATTCGCACTATCAAATGCATTGTTTTAGACAGAGAGCCTTGCTTTCCGTTGCCTCCTGTCTCTTAGGATTTGCGTCCAAATAGTAGTGAAGCTTGCTGAAGTGGACGGCTGCTGCACCTGGTGCCCGGCATGTGACACCAGCAGCACCCAGTCCGTGAGCCGGAGAGCCGTCCTGTCATTACCAGTCATAAACTGGTGTGAGCTCATTTGATTTAAATCCTGTCTGTTCACATTGTCTGATCTGATTTTGTTTCATCAGAGATCATTTTGACTTGGCTTTTTGACTGACTGGCAGCACTGCTTTTTCCAGTCGATGACAAATTGACAAAGTGCCTCTGCAGCATGTTGCCACAGTGGATATTTTCACAGGGACAGAGTCATGCACTCCCCCTCACAATGAAATTTGGCCATGAAGTCACTGAGAGTCTGTTGGGCGGCTTTTCATGACAGCAATCAAAACACGACCTTGTGCTTTTTGTCTGTATGAATGAAATCATTTATCTATGTGCAGGCAACGCTGTCAGCAAGAAATAATTCAGGACGCCACAGCATTTGTGGCTGAAAGACAGAGAAAAAAAAATGTTTTGCATTTTGAAAAGTATATCCAATTAGTGTATAGGTCAGTGTATTAGTAATTTTGTTTTCATCACACTAACAACATGGCATTCAATTTTTTTTTTTTAAATTGGATTTCTCATATAATTACAACACAACTAAGCACATACAAAGTAATTTACAACAATGACAATGAGCTTGGTATATCAGTCACGACTTTTGTCATTGTAACATGCATATTGAACGTTGCTATTATATTTACAACAGATCTCAAAACAAACAAACAAACAAACAAACTCTACAAAGATGTAGATAGCAGCTGCAGGAATTCTTTGCGGTGAAAACACTTTCACAATAATCCAGGAACGATTGCTAAGCCTTATAAAATGTGCTAAGTGAACCGCTAGAGATGTATTTAAGCTTTTCTAACCTGAGATGCAGCCACCACATCCCCCACCTGCCGGCTACGCACAGGGAGTGAAGTTGCTCTCCAGCTGAAAAGAATAACACACCCAGCTAATAGTGATGAAAAGACTGCAGCATCATCCTGAGCCCTGAGTCTGATTTAAGACATTTTGAGACACTCCAAAAATTGCTAACCAGGTTTGTGCATGAGAGTGTTTCAAACACCTTGGTGCAAAACTGGCCCAGACTTGGACAGGTACATAAAGAGTGACACATTGGATCTAATTCTGGATATAGCTGGGCAGGCCTACTTCTGCAGAGACGTAGTGTATGTAATAATTTAAATTGAATTAAGCCGTGTCTAACGCATCTGCAGGTGGTGTGAATCCTTTCGAGAGCGAGTTCCCAAACCTCATCTGATAACCTTTCACTGAAATCCTCCTCCCATTTAAATTCAAGAAGACCTGCAGAGGCTGAGGCCATGCATGGACTGGGTGACACTGTATACTTGAGATATGAGGTTATTTTCACCGGAGCGACAGTCTTCCAGCCAGTTAGTAGGGTTTTGGGGAAAGATATGTCAAAATGTTTCACTAACAAAACTCCTAATTTGGAGGTGTCTAAAAAAGTAGGATTGGGAAATGCCAAACTCCTTTTGCATCTGGCTAAAAGGCGTGATAAAAACTTCTTTGGCTGAGTCATTTAGCTCCCTCAGGCCTTTTCCACCCCACAGTTGGAATCCTGTGTCAAGCATTGAAGTTGTCATGGATTTTTTTTCCGTCAATGGCATTGAAGGGAACGCTTGTTTTTATCCAACATCGGCTCCAGACCATTAAAGAGTCTCTAATGACAAGATTTCCTGCAGCTATAAAATTGAGTGGCAGTGGTGCGTAGACCAGGGATGCAAAATGTGCAAGGCTGTTTGAGTTTTTTTTTTTTTTTTTTTTTCCTCCAGCTGACTTATTTGAAGACTAACCCAGTCAGTGCCATGGACTGCAGTCAGGAAGTGCCTGTCTACAGCACAGCCACAGTGATTTTCTTGTCTATGATCAGCAAACTTACAGGCTCACAAACTGTAGCCTATCGTTGGGTAATATAGCCATTCTTCTGTAGGTGTTTGTGGAAGGCCATGAACAGATTGCAGAGTCTACAAATTTGGGTAATTTCCCCACAGTTTCCAAAAAAAAAAAAAAACCCTGCCAACGTTGTGATTACACCAAATTCTTCTGGTGTTTTTTGCCACAGATGGAGATTTATGAGCTTGAGGCTGAGTGGAGAAAAACAGAGCTCTCACTCAGCTTCAATTTCCAGATATCACCAATGTCGTTTAACAGCACAGCAGGAAAACAAGGAAGTCGACCTCTGCTCACTGCGCTGGTGTTAATCCAGCTGACAACTACAAGATACCCTCTGTTAAAAATATCTCAGATTCATTTAGACCAAACACAGTATTGGTAAGATTTCAAGGTGAAATTATCATTTTTGTGATGAGCTGCTTTTGTGAAAAACAACCACACCAGATTGGATGCCATGGTAACAGCAGCGTGCATGGGGCAGAGGTAGAGGCCAAGAGCTGAGACTGGTGATGCTCGGGCTGTTTCTCTGTGAGTAAAAATTGCTGGAGGAAAAAAAAAAAAAAAAAAAAACATGTATGAGGATTTGCACCCAGTTTTGCAGATCAGATGGTGAGCTTTTTCTTTCTTTTTTTTTTTTACAGTTCAATAATTCATCACCAACATTTATGAAGTGTGCTTATGATGTCTGTGGTTTCCATCAGATTCAGCTGGTAACCCCTTGAGGGAGAGCAGACCACCTCTGGAGCTACAGTTACACTGCTGGGATGCATGTGGCCGCAAACCCCAGGCGGCCAACACCTTCAGTGGCGCCATGCCTGCTGCAAGCTCACACTGTGTCAACATCATTTTTGATCCAGTTGGTTGGAAATATGAACACACTGGTGGTCCATCCACAATTCACCATCCCAGTCATCTAAGTAGCTTTTAACTTTGAAAAAACAATCTTTTTTATTACTTTTTCTACATTTATTGTACAACAATTGCTGCGGGTTGCAACCCTTGCTGCCCGAGGCCATTTTTCTTGTTCTTCTCTTCCTTTATTTATCGTCTAGCTGATGATTAAGTGCATGTCTCACCTAGGCATGATGGGTGTTTTTGGATTCAGGACAAGGGAAGCTACCTTTTTGTGCCATTATTTGGCATGTTACCTGTTACCAGACATGATAGTGAACACTTTATAATAAATAAATGCTTGACACCATGACAGTTTTGTATGTATTTTGCCCAAATTTCTTTGATTATAATTTGAAAGATTAGATGGTTTGAAACACTGGAAGCATGCTGATAGGACATTTTATGCCTATTATGTGACACTTCCATTGCCCAGAGTCCATAACCTTTTATTTTCAATCACACGCCCCCACCACCTGACTATGTTTACTATCCGTTACCATGCCAACATCAACAGCAATCAATGTATAGGTCTATAGGATCTCCCCCCGTTCCTCTTTTGTCCTCCTGATGTGAGAACAAAAGGGACAGTCTTATGCCATTCAGCAGAAAGAGAACGCTACAAGCTCATTTCAGAAGTCTCTGAGTCAAGAGGAGGGTCGAATGAAATACTTTTTGAAATGAAAGGAATCTATGTGATGGATGTCAGGCTGGATCTCATTTTTATATGGAGCAATGTTTTCCCCGTCACCGTTTTCAAGACTTAGTCATACCTTCATGAAAGTGAGAGACGAGTCTCAGCTGTTTGCAACAATGAATAGCACTCCTCGCCCATAAAAACAGGTGATGCTCAAGCCTTTGAATTTCCACTAAGCTGTCATGACAGCTTCGCTGATTACTATCTTAAGTGAGGGGCAGAAGTCCCGAGTCATGCAGGTGTCCAAGTTGACAACTGAGCTGAACACCCCGGGCAAACCAAAGAAAGACTGATTTAAGCTTTAATGCCAGTTCTGTGAAGGGACAGCACATCACCAAAGTGGGTAAACAACACCTTCTTGTGCTGCACAACCTTTCCAAGGCCAAACACTCAGACTTCAGACTTCCAAGAGCACAGACCGGCTGTGGCAGCTAGACAGCCTATCCAATGATGTGCTCGAAGGAACACCATCAGGTTATAATATGTTGGAGTCAAGGACCGTTCCTGTACCAATAGATGAATTTGAGCGGTATGCCATCCCGTTGCTGAGTTCCCTACCTTCAGGCAGCTTCTCTGCTTAGAGCCACTAGGTGTCAGATGCCTCTGGCCTAGGCAGTGGCGGTTCTGCCCATGTTGCCGCCCTGGGCGAAATTACTGCCTTGCGCCCTTCCGTTCTAGCCGTGCGCGCGCGCCCATGCTTCCAACTTCCAAGAGATAACGGCCGCTACCGGTGCCCCTCTGGCGGCTACACCCGCCCCTCCCAGAGCAGGGGCGCCAACACCTGCACAAATACCTTTTTTTGGAAAAATACTTTTTATATGGACAAAATCTTGTTTGCATAAAAAAAAAAGCCACCGGTCAGCATCAGGCGGGCCAGCCGCGGCACCGGCTTGATGCTTACAGGTGCCGCGCCCACCCGGTCAGGTCTGCCGGATCTGACAGGTGAGCAGCACACACATACTGCCATCCTCTCATTATAAATCAACTTTTGTTCATACGCGGCTGCAGCAGCACAACGGACAGTGACACAGACAACATGGTTGATTATTGACTGCGCAATGCGGCCATTCGCCGGTAATTGCGGCATCAGGCGAGCCTACCTACTGGTTTATATGCAAGCACAATACATGTGTATTTGCTTAGACCCCAATATTAGACGAGGGCGTTTTTTCAGGGCATTTTCAGTGGAAAAAATATTGTCTTATATTCAGATGAATACAGTAATACAAAACTGCTTTGCAGCGAGGATGATTTTTTTTTTTTTTTTTTTTTTTTTTTTTTTTTGCGCTCATGCCGCCCCCCCACGTGACATGAAAATATGCCGCCCCGGGCGGCTGCCCGCTTCGCCCGTGCCTAAAACCGCTACTGCACAGTAAAAAACAGAGTGTCAATTTAACTCTTAGAGAGTTGAATTTAACTCCGTTTCAGATAACATTTGGTCCCACTCAAAAATAGAGTAAAATTTACTCTATGGCCAGTGTCAAATTTTCAGAGTTAATTCTACTCAATTCAGTGTCGAAATTAACAATGAAATGTGTAAAAATATTTAACACTGTAGTTTGTTCACACTGTTCAGAGTAATATGATTACACTTACACATAGTTATTTTTACTCCAAATTTAGTTTTTCAAGTGACACTCTAATGTGTAATAATATTTAATTGTTATTTCTCTACAGTGTATTTTTTTTTTTTTTTTTTTCACATCTAGGTCATATGATGCTATTTACTATTATGCTATATTACTGAATTGCTGTGATCCAACCTATCAAATGGAAATAAACACAAACATACAATGTTACAGTAACAGCATTTATTATGTTTTTGTCAGTGAATTAACGTAACAGTTACCCATACTTGCCTTGACTATAATGTCATTTTTACAACACAGTGCTCACCAGAGAAAACAATATGGGACAACAAAAAGAGCTGTCATTCACTCCATATGACATTTGTATGTCAAAAGGCCTTGGATAATGCAGGTTGTCAACATGAAAGACACTTGTTTAGATGCTTTCTAAAGCCAGAAAAGCTACCAAAAGAACGTGAGCATCCCACTTGGCCACATTTAAGATGAAGAGTCCTGCCAGTACAGAGACCATGAATTACCTTAAGGTGCTTTATAAGGCTGTTTGGTCTACCATGGTCACTTTTGCAAAGAAAACACTTCATTGTTTGATCTCACCAGATACTAACGCACCATTCTTGCTCGCAACTCTGCAACTCTGGGATTTTCCTTTGTTTCTCCAACATCAATGTTATAAATGGTTGTTTGCAGAAAAGTGAAAAAGTTGGTCAGGGAAGAACTGTATGACGTACCAAAGACATAATGGGCCTTAAAGAGTTCGTCAAGGGCTCCCACTGAACCTGTCGCCTTACATGGAAGTCCATGCTTGTCAATCACAATGAAGAAGGTGTGAATGCTGTTTCTTGTGGGTCCCTGAGCAAGAAGGTAGGGCTGACTGCTTTGGGTGATGTCATCAAGATGCTGCTGTACACTGGCTCCAGCCTAGAACACATTCAACAGCAGTATTTAGTAACAAACCTCTGACAATAGATCAGATCACCTCAAACTGTGCATGAAATTTGGGTGAAGGAAAGTATAATTTAAACAACTGTTCAGCACTCTTCTCAGCATTCTTATCTTTTTTCATTCTTCTCAGCATTCTTTTCCGGAACATGCACATCAACTGGTAGCAGCAAAGTGGTAGCTCTGAGTCTTTGTTAAATAGATGAGCTGAGAGACTTCTGAATTTCCCTTTCGGGATAAATAAAGTAATTCTTATTCTTACTTTGATGAATCTGATGAGGTGATCTACAGCTTGTGATGCAGACATCTTTCCTGGCCTCTTTCGTCCTTGTGCAGATGGTGGTAACAGATGTAGCAGCAGCAAGATAGCACACATGTCACTGTCCCAGCCTACTGAAAAACAAACATCAGGTTAGCGGTATGCTACATGTACATTAAATTGGCACAATTACCTATATAACCAACAACAGCAATTAAAAACAGCTCCAGTCATACCATTCTCAACTTCAGCAGCTGACTCAGCATTGCGCATTAATTCCAAGAGCTCTGTGGTGGGCACCAGCCCATGGCTTTCCTTTATAATGTTTGCTTTGAAATTGGTGGGCCACCTTTCCAAGAATTTGTTGGCAGTGACCTCACCAAACAGGAGCCTGAAATCTTGTTCTATCTGTAATGCAAAAATACAGTGCATAGAAAGGAGTGATGAGTGAAACTGCATGCTGCATGGGATATTTCAGCGATTCAACTAATAAAGATGTCTTACCAGTCCTGGTGTGTCCAGAAACCGTGGAAAGACTGAGAAGACATCTGCTGCTTTCTTTTCATCATTGACCAGTGAACGACGATACATGAAGGTAGCTTTCATCTTCTCACGGACAGTGTCTTCATCAGCAGAGTGTTTCAAAACAGCAATAGCTGCTTCCACATCCTCATCAGATAACACTTTGTCAGCGGTGAAGGGTCTGGGTTGACCATGGCCTGGCCCCCCAACTTAAGAGAAAACACAATTTTAGTGACTCCTGACTACACATTTAATCAATATCATATGTAACTGATAAGTAAACTTACTTTTGGGAGATTTGCTAACTGAGGCACCTGTTTCTTCTGCAGTTTTTCTTTGAATGGTCTTCAGCCGCCATGCAAGGTATCCTGAACCACTCTCTGGATCGTAGAAATGTTCCTATGTAATTAAATACATGCAGACCGATTATGCCATCAACATTTTTAAGGGCAATTATGTGTTTAATGTTGTAAGGACCTTTTTTACTTACATATCCATGTTGTGAATATGGGTCTTCCAGATATGGAAACAGAGCAACTATCCCCTGCGCATACTTCACTCTGACACTTTTAGGGGGGGATGTCCTAATGTATGAATTCAATGATGACACTCAATTAGACACAATTAAAAACAATCAAAAACTAACTATGTTTCTTTACAGCCTACATGTACTGTATGATTCTTACCCATGTGTTTGTGTCATCTCAGCAGTAAGTATGTTTATCATCTGTCTTCTGGTACCATCTTTCAGAGATTTGGTTCTTGCATACTCTTGTATGATGTGTTCACCACCGGGCTTTGTTGTTAGGATATTTTCAATCAACTTAAATGGAAATAAAATATGCAGACAGAAAATTTTAAACCATACGCAAGACTGGAAAATAATTACATAAAAACACTTCCTGTCAAATGGAACAACATCCAGATAGACTTAACAAAAATGTCCACTACCCACCACTTTTGCCTCATAGTTTATGTGGCATGGTCTTTTAGGTTGACTTCCTTCAGCAGCGGCTGCTTCTTCCGGAGGGTCACACATGGTGAAGTTCAGAATGACTGTATCATCAGATGCTGCTGAGCATGATGATGATGATGATGATAGAGAAGCATCTGTGCATTAAGGCATATGAACAAAACAGAAGCATATTAAATGGAACTGCTAATCCTCCAATCCACACCTTTAAGTTTAATATGAACACATTTGTGAACTGTCAGTGATTACCAAGTTCTTCATTGCTCAACATGACTCGGAAGGTTCCAGGTGACTCCTTCACTATTTCTTCAAAAACGTCTTCGTCAACCTCTGTGTGAGATTGGTCATACACCTTCATATCTAGCTGCCTGCCTTCTGGTATCTTAAATTTTAGGCACACTTAAGTAAAAGGAAAAGAAGACATTACAGAAATTGTTACAAATTTTGAAAGACCATTTCCTTTGATGAGAATCAAAGCACCAACTAAGTAAGCCTCATGTCTTCACAAAATGCTGTTGAGTTGAAGCTCAAGTCAATAGGTCATTCCCATCCATTTTAAGGCACAGCAGAAACAATTATCAACTTAAGTAGTTCAGATGGAATGGTTTTATGATTAATTCGTACGATGAATTAGGTGTATTAACCAAGTAAAAAGTTGTGATATTGTGTTATCCTGATGTACTAACCCTCTGTCTTGAAGGCATCAAATGTTAGGTCAGACAGCCTAACATATTTCTGCTCCCCGCCAAACAAAACACGCAGCAGCATATTCTGTTAAAATAAACAAAGGGAAAAAATAACCAAGAAAAAAAAATTGTTAGACCAAGAGTTACCTTTTAATGTGCTTCAGAAGTTATGTTATTTTTTTACTTCAAAGTTAATATTACTTTGCTGCTGCAGTATGAAGACAATACAGTAACAGGTAGCTGCTAGTGCTAGCTAATTATTGTAGCAGTAGCAGCAGCAGCAGCAGCAGCAGCAGCAGCAGCAGCAGCAGAACAAGCAGCAGAATAACTTTATTCATCCTCTTATCTTATCTTATCTTATCAACCGTCTCTGGCTCAAGCTAATTAATTGCCGCTATGCCGTGATATAATCCATTTTCTTCAAGCGAATTAGCGATTAGCTTGGCTAGCGATTAGCATACTAATAAACAATAATTTAGTAGCTAAAACGTTGCCATAAGACAAGCAGTATGTATCCATATCCCAGCAGCATTCAGAAAAAATATGCTGTTAACATTTTACAGATAGGTGTATCTTAACTCAATGAGAACATGTCGAACTTCTGAACTGTTAGCAAAGCCTATAGCTACTCGACAATATCAAACAGAAGGCACATATTGCCAACATATCCTAAGTCGACATCTATGAAACTATAAACGCCTGTTTAGTTGAAAAACAATTATTAAACGATGTTGCCAACATAGGAATGATAACGTTACTTACCCGACAGTGGCACTACTCTCTCCTTATGCTAGCGGAGCGTCGAGCCCCTCGTGCAGACAGGCGCCTAATCAACACTCTGTAGAGTTCTGCTGCTTCTTCATAGGTCTACTGGCGGTTGGAAGCACTCTGTAGAGTTGAATTTTTCACTGCAGGTCTGCAGGATTTTACACTGACTTTTAACTATACTCTTGGAGTTGGTTTACTCTCCATATAGTTGTAAATACTCTATCTAGGTTAAAATAGGTTTACACTGATATATTGACACCCCATTTTTTACTGTGTGGGCCTAGGTCGAGCTGACACAAGAGATCCCCAAGCTGGAAGAGTCTGATTTGAAGTCCAGAGGACGTGAGCAGTTTCACTGAATCCTGGCAGCTATGCAGTGGCCATAAACAGCGACAGCCATGTTCCATCCACCCTCTGCCTGAAGATCGGCCTTTGCTTCACTCTCTCTGGAGGGATGGACAGCTTGAGTGACCCCCGATGTTTATGAATGGCGAGTGCTTCCATTTGGGACCCCCTGCTGCACCTCTTACACTGTCCAGTGCCACGTCCAAGACCACTGAGCATCTGTCAGCTACTGCTACATCAGTGGCTCTCAGCCTTTTTGGCTTGTGGCCCCTTAAAACAAACCAATGCCTACTTGTGAAAAATTTTAAATAATAACAATAAGAATAATATTTTTACATATTGAGGTAAAGTGAGATACATCATTATGATTTGGTAATTTCCCATTTGACATAGCTGTGGTGATAATGGTAAGGCAACACTATTTGATATTTAGTTACATGGGAATTTAAATTTCACCATTTAGCACACCTCAAACATTTACTGCCCTCGCTCCTTCTACTTGAAATGCTACAAGATGCAGACCAGGAAGCTAAAATTGTATATAATTGTATCATTTATATATTTAGGTGCTGTTGTCGTTGAAAACTTGACAAGCGCTCTGCAGAAAAATTAATTCAGTCATAGACAAAATTGGATCCTGTGCCTCACTTACAGCTCAGCAGATATACATCTAGCTATAGGTGCGACGTGCATGTTGTAAGCATGCTTGACACACACGGTGAGAGGAAACTGAAACAGTTTAAGTGAAAAAGCTCCAGTAGAGTGTCATTAGTTTTTTTTCTCTCTCTGTAAAAAGAATCATAATTGAAAAAGATAAGTGGTGTGTAAGTAGAAAGCCGGCTGATGGCCACAGCAAAGTGCTTTGTAAAAGCTCACTCAAAGCTCTAGTGGGAAGTTGGTATGGGGAAATAGGGCACAACGAAATGACCTTGACTTCAGTAAAAGTGACCTGTTTAGTTGAATATCTTTAAAAAAAAGTACTGACAAACAACTGACATGCCACAAAAGTAAACACTGAACACCTACATATCATAATATTCAATGCACAAACTTATCATTTAAACAACCATCCCCAGTGTCACTGCAACAGAGAATTAACACAATTACAGTACGCTACAATTAATGACAAACTTGCTAATAGTTTGTTTACAATCTCTCCATCTGCAATCAAGGTCGCAGTATTTGGTTACATTTCACAAAGTTTCACATTCACTTTTGTTGGGTTTTAATTTAAAAACATAATGGAAGTGTGTGATATGTACACACTTACACTGAACATTACGTCTTGTAGTTCATACACACCTCTGTGAAAGACATTTTTCATAGCACACATACACACCTTTCCCTTTTTTCACCAAATGCTGGCAGGATGCCAATATTTGCTAAGCACTAATTAGTTTAGTTGAATGTCCTTCATTTCTGAGTGTTTTTAATTTCCTTCATTGCCCTCTACGGTGTCAGCGATGCTTTTATTTGCAGTTTGCAGAGGCACATGAGAACTATTTAATCAGCAGGTGACCTTCCGCTATTATCTCTGTGTCTTACTTTACCAAACTCCCAAACGTGAGGTGTTCCCCAATACTACAGCAGCTGCAAGGACACCGTGGAGAGCTGCTCCAGAAAGAAGTTTGTTTCTTCGCTGCACCTCGGTCGACAGGATGCAAATTCAGGTGAGTCAGACTCAGCCAGGGGTGAAGTGTTCCTCTGCGCGCCACAAAATTTATCACGGTCTGGAGCAGTTGAGAGGATCATTTTCTACAATTCTACAATTAATGTCTGTTCCTTGCTGTGCCATTTCTAATTAATAAAAGCAAGTTAATGTTTTGTTACTGTGAAACAAAAAAAAAAAAAAGAAAAGAAAAGAAAAGAAAAATGCTTTAATTATGAGCCGCAGCTCCCACAGTCTTCTTTGTGTATTCTGCAAGAACTTGTTGCCATGAATTCACCGTGGGGCTGCACACAGTCTGCATGCTGCAATAGATGAAAGAAACTTGTGTTATATGGATGAAACCTCATAGGTTTCAAACAGCAATAAGGCATAAGCACACTGGATATACTCTTTAGTTAATCTACAGGAAATGGTGCACTTATTTTTAGAGACATGTTGGATGAAACAGCATTTAGTTAAAATTTGGTGTATATTTTCACACAAGTGCATCAAAATCACATTGTCTTTCAAAATTTCACTCCATTAGTTAGATAAATCCTTTATGCATACTATCATAAAACACAACATAAACTTGGTTAGTACGAACAAGATAAATCAACATGCAAAGGGAAAATGGTGCAAGCGGGACAGACACTGCTGCTTCTCCACCCAAGCCTGTGGTTTCCAAAATGTGGAATGATTCAGGCTGTGAAGCGAATGTTTTTGATTTATAGATGTGGATCTTTTTTTTTTTTTCTCACCACGTATTTTGCTGTCTGCATCCAAAGGAGGACTTCAGTCAGTGTCAGAACACGTTGCCTTCACTTGGCTGAGGCCTAGATATATTTTCAGGCTCTGAGTGGCTGTCAGCGCCTGAAAAAAGCAGAGGACACATCTCTGATGCACAGAAGCTACAACTTAGCCATTCAGATGGATCAGGCATTCATTCGATTGAGTTAGAGGAACGTCTACAGCGACATCAGTGTTTTCACTGATCACACATCAGTCCTTTTTATTCTCCATATTTCATGATGCACAATGATGCAGATGATGATGATGACGGAGATGGTCAGCGTGCTATCATCCTTCCTGCTGAACGTGGCACAGAATAACACAGAAAATTGTCACAGCTACAGAATGGACATAATAATAACAATGTGGACAACACTTGATGGGAATATGAATTTCAGAGAGCACGATGCTGTTGATTCATGTGCATAAGCCATGGAAAGAGGCTCCGTAATGTTACACAGCTTGCCTGTAGCTGCACCACTGAAACAAATGGGAGCCTGACATTGTGAAGGTTTACATAAAAAATGAATGAGGATGTATAGGAACCCTTCATAGCATTCATAAGACTGAATGTGTGTTTACTGATGAGAATTTCCTAAAGGAATTCTTTGGCTTGGTCATTTATTTTTTATCTCTTATGTAGAGACAATAGTTTAAAGAGAGTGCTTTCCATTTGTTGTTTTAATGATTTTTTTCTTTATTGGAACGTATCCAGTTTAATAACATCAAGGTTAATGAACACCTCTGCTGCCTACCAATCCTTTGCGTCAGTGGATGGGCGGGTTTTGTCTGAAGGGTATTCTCTGCAGAACTGTTACTACTGCTCATGGAAGCATCAGTGTGACATTACAAATTGGGAGCAAAACAAACTCATTCATGTTTGCAAGAGACAACGTCTTCACTGCATGCTTGAACGCTGCAAACTACTGCTTGCCTGGTTTCTGATTAGGGCCTTTTTGGACGCCAGTGTTGAATCCACATAATCATTTGTGTGAATGCATCCAATCAAGTCTGGGTCTAATGTGATTTCCTTTCAACTCTGTTCTCTGTTTTAGGGCGATTGCTGTGAGATCTCTGTGTAGAATGAGCAAGTGATTAAAACAGGTGAATATCACACAAAGGGGGACTGGAGTATCGAGCCAAATACAACGCTGTGTGAATAATTAATGGAAATAAATTGCTTGTAGGGGAATTGGGAAGTGTTAGAAATCAGTGCTCTGTTTCAGAGAGGCGACAAGAGCACAGTGTGATGGGCTTTGTGTAACAGGATCTGACCTGTAATCCTAATGGCCATTGCTGCACCTGGATCAGGCTGATAGAGGTGATGCTCCTGTTGTCACAGCTCAGTCAGGAGGCGGGCAAGCAATATCATCCTGCGCCTTTACACTGTGATTTTTCAGTTTGCAAAAAGTGACATGGATGACATGTGGCAGTCTGAAGAGTTAAAGTATTGTCAAGTTGAAGCGCTCTTTGATGCTGCATGAAAACACAAAGCGATCTAAAATAGACACCCGGTGCAGAGGCTCTCCTGGAGGAAGCTGCCGGCAGACCCTCATATTTTCCTAATAATGGACAAAATAAGAAACTAGCATGCTAGGGAGGGGAAAAAAAACAACAAAACAAAATAAACACAACCAAACAAACAACAAAAAACCCTAGTGGATGCACACCGCAAACTAGATCTGCCTTCCCCATCATACAGTACAGACTCATTTGCATGGGTTTCCATGACAACCAGGGGATAATGATACATGTGAGTGAGGCCAGACACTGACCCATGATGATAATATGCAATGTGATGATTAAGTATTTCCTGAGGTATCTGGTTATCAGGTGTTATTGTGCGTCTGTGAAGAATCCTCTGATGAGGCAAGATCAACATTTTGAGAAAGTTGATGTGTGTGCGATGCAAGCTCTGCATGAGGCTGGAAATTTCAATTACTGAACACAGGAAAAAAAGCTGTTTTGTAAACCAAGTCGCATAACACAGAAATATCATCACTGAGTTGTGAATATTGTGTATACAAAGACATTTTTGGCACTTTGATGCCAGAAAACAGAAAGGGAAGGAAGCTACTCTAGATTGAATTACTTGTTAACTGTGGTAAGAGATCAGAAATACATTTTTTTTTTTTTTTTTTTTAACAGATACACTGTTTTCTCCCTTGCAAAAGTACATACATGACACTGGTTTTGTTTGAAACGGATTATTAAAAGCAAAAGGCTCCTACTGAGGAAGTGCCGTCGTCTTACAAGCATTTTATAGGGGAGTTCCCTGTTACAGATGATTTTTGTGGTCTTTGTGCTTTAGTAGACCGTTCACACTCAAAAGAGACAGAAACTATGGGAAAGATAGTTTCCAGTGGTCCAGTTTTTCAAGTGGAAACCCGTTCAACTTCTCAGAAAAGGGCCAATGATGTCAATGGCTTTTTTTTTTTTTTTTTTTTTTAACAGCCAAACAATCACAATAAGAAGGTATGCTACTTTCAAACATAACCTGTTACACTACAACATTACTACCATGTAAAAGTGAATTGTTAAGTTGCCGCTGGTTAGCCGGGTGGTTTTGGAAGTCAGGTCCCAACGAGAAAATCCTCTGCGCTTCAGACACAAGCCGACGTAAGTGGAGATTAGTTATGTTTCAAAAGCAGAGCAGCTGTTGTGGATTATGGTTTTATTTGTTTTCGTGCCAACAAAAGAATCAGGCCAGCTTTTTTTTTTTTTTTAAGCACTTGATTTTTTGAATTGGACAACAAATGTGTTAGGAAGGTTACCACATAAAGTTAACTCTAACATATTCATCTGTAACACATTTCAGCTAGCACTGGTCAATAGCTGGCCCCTAATATTACACTAAACAGAATAACAGCCCAATCAGAATAAAAATGTCTTGTGTAACCACTTCAATCAGAGGAGACTGGCCTGATCACATAGAATTAGCAATGGGGTTGAAAGGGGTGGTGTAAACCTTTGATAATCCCTTCAATAGGAAAATAATACTGCCTAATAACCACATAAACACATAATCTAGTCATTTCTCTCTGGTTGGAATAAATATATTCTTTCTGAGCATGGCTGACCCATGTTGAGGTAACATTAGGTGAGGGGACGAGTTTCCAGAAGGGACAGAAAGAAGGCAGAAAGATAGCAAAACACAACTTGTCTGTGGCTGATTCAACTTTTTTTTGCTGTATAATTAAATCTGTAAAGGATCACTGAATGTCTCCATGGGCGAAAGGCTCAAAACAATCTATTTATCGACCAAATCAAAAACCGTGGGAAAAGTTTGAGGGCTGCCTATTACAAGGCTAAACATCAAAATGGCAAAAGTGTCTCCGACCCAGCCAGTTTTCATTTTTACAGTCTTACAGATGACCTGATGGGAGAGCGACCACTGGAGAACATGACTTAGCCTAAATTATATTTATATCTGTCAGATGAGATGCTCCCCAGCAGGCAGAACCACTTTACCCATGTCAAAAAAAAGCTTGATTCTGACACTTTGGGACATGTAAACAGTTAAGCTGGAATATCTAATCAGAGTGATTTCAATTAGGGTGAAGAAATATTGTCCAAGTAACCACAGCTAATGCCATCCACCGTTCTCTGCTCTTGCCACAGAAAGGCGATGGCAGCTGAGAAGAGAAGAAAAGGCCGTGTGTGTGTGAACACGTCCTAACCCAATGTGTTACTTCTGCCCTGATATGAACCGCCGGGCCGGAGTAAGTGCTGCCCTTTCAGAGTGTTTCTCCCTGCTCCTTTGAGGGCCTGTGCACAATAGCGCTCCAGCAAATGTAATGGGAAGGTGAGAATGTGAGCTTAGCACTTCACCTTACACAGAATCTTTATTTCCTCCGGGGCTACTGGCATGATTCATCATCCGCAATCAATAGGATTCAATAAAACTGGCCAGCAGGAAGCATATATACACTACGCCCTCAAGCACAAGTGGCTCCTGCGATACAGATACTGTGAAGACTTTGTGTCGGCTTCTGTCAGTACAAAACATTTTTTTTTTTTAAATTTATATCATCGCACAAGACCCTAATAAAACAGGCTTGTTCAGAGTAATTGAGTTGATAAGATGCAATTTTTTTCTAAGAAGCCGAACCTCTCAGATAATGATTCCATTGGTATTTCTGTCACACAAGCTGTTGAAGGGGAAATTTAATTGCCTGTGGTAATCACAGCTGTTGCTCAGCCGGACCATGGGCACAGTGGCTCCACATCCTTGGCTCGCATCAGAAATGAAAAAATGTCACGAGATGATCAAGGAGATGGTTGTGAAAGTATTTGTCACAACGCAGATATCACATGATTTCTTAATAGCATTTCTAATGACGGTGAATTCACATCAGTCATAATGGATAAAGCCTTTATCAAATGGAAGCGCTGAAAGGCAACCGTCTTGTCACACTTTTTAAATTGTTGAGGTCTCATTCAGCCATGTGAGAACTGTAAACAAGAGCAAGCCGCTGACAGGTCTTGTTGCATGCTTGAACGCCACATTTTTATCAAAGGAGTCTGGTCGAATCAATTTCATTTAGTGGCATATGTGATGTTCCTTTTGGATACTCACCATTTGCCTGTTGCTGACGGCACAGTGGAGGATTTCAGCATGCCGATATGGCTGCGATCACAAAAAGAGGGACTATTCTTGAACCTCCGTCTGCAAATGTAATTTTAAATGGGAGATCTTTAGGCTTTAAGTTGCGTGAAAAAATATTCTACTTAATACTGGATGGCCTAAAGGTGACTTTCAGTAATTCACCTCCTGCGTTTCAGTGTAGATTACTTTGTAAAATGTCATGGAACTCAACGTGTGCACTGCTGAAATCAGTCCAGTGTTTCCGCCGTCCCTTGAAAGTGATCCGTCTTTGGTTGCTATGGAAACGCTCACATGAAACAAGCCTGGAGGTATTTCCGAATGTTAATTTGCCTCACACTGGAGACGAAATCCATCACTGTCCTAACTCTAATGTTGTTTCCATTCGGGCAATATTTCTCACCTTTGATTTTAAATAAGGGTGGTCCAGCACACAGAGCTGCAACCATTATCTTATCAAGAGGATTGCTTTTTTTAAATTTGACCACCTGGGAACCAGAGACAATTTAATTACTGAACACAATATGATACACTAACATATAGTGAGCATAATAAGACATTAAATAAACTGGCAGCTTTGAATGACCTATATTTGTGTGTGTGAAATGCTATGGCCTGTATTACACAAGGCTGTGCAGACATTATAGAAGTAAAAAAAAAATGCATTAACCTATTGGATAATAATAAATAGCATAGAGGCAGTGGTAAAATTTACAGACAGTCCTTCTGTACGAGGAGGAGGAAGCTTGAGGAGAGAGGTTGAGTAAGCCAGCCGCGTTCAGGAAGAAAATGATGAAGATAATAGGTGGTCTTGGTCTTGGACCCATCTCACACCTGAATGCTGTTCTGCTCCAGGATGGACAGGATACTGCTTCCTGCCTTGTTCTTTGACCTGGTGCCATGCAGTGTCTGAATGCAAGGCGGCTGAACGCAGCGGCAGGTGACAGGCTCAGCTGCGTCAAAAACGTGCTGGAGCTCGTGTTTGGAATAGGATGGGGCAGAGATATGACAGACTGGAGGCTGTGACATTGCATCCAATTATTTCCTACAGTAGCATGTTGGAGATGTTGAACTACACTAACGGAGTGGCCACAGGTGGCACCAAAATTTGATTGGCCATCCCAGCATAGACATTAGCACTAATCAGGGAAATAAAATGATGCTGGCAAGGAGGCACTGAAGTAAGATAAAGGCTTCAATTTTTCCTGCGTTGGTTCACACCATGAGTGCAAGACGTATCATGAGAGGGAAATTCTGATTTCCCACTTCCCCTGAATGCAGCAATAACATTCGGCATTCAGAGGTTTTACCCTGAAGTGGCTAAGTCAGGAGGTGCTTAGGTAGCTAAAGACTGATTTATACTTTCTCATCGAACAGTTGCCATAGATACATAAGCTACTCCCCTCCCAATCAATGAAGTGATGATACATCAATGTAATTCTTAGAAGTATTCTAATGGCCATGCATTGTGTTTTTCTTTTTTTCTTTACCTGCCTCACCAGCTGTGTCTGTTTTATGTGTGGTTGTGTGCCAGCTATGTTGTCTGAAGAGATTTCTAGTAGGTTACTTTGGAAAATGGGTAAGTTAAAGCATTTTCCAATTAAACTGTTAACTAACATAAAACCTGTCTACATGTACACTATATTAACTACTACAGATACACTCAGTGGCCACTTTATTAGGTCCATCTGTACAATCTAGCACAACCGCTCTGCCATAAACTTTACTTTTCTGATGCCTATAATGCTCAGGTTTTCTTTTTGTCACAGTAATATTGGTGTTCATTCAATTCTATGTTTGGCATTGAGCTCATAGTTACTGCTGCTGTTGTACTAGACTGCATTTTATTGAGAGCTTTCCACTATTCTGTCCCCCTCATTGTATATAAATAGGCAGGACAAAAAAAGTCAAAACACTTCTCAATATAATGTAGTCCAGTGCAAGACCTTTGCAAAGTACAACCTCAATAATAAACAGAATTAAACTGATACATTCTCCACAATGTCAACAAAAAAACTGAACATTAGAAACTTTCTTAAAAGGTGGACTCGATGGCAGAACTGCTGCATTGAGCTGCATTAGATTGTACAGGTGGAGCTGATAAAGTGGACACTGAGTGTATTTTAATCATTTTTTAAATCCATTGTACTCTCTTTTTTTTTTTTTTACACATCTATATAGTTTTTACCTGTGTAGTTGCATGAAGAAAAAAAAATAAATAAACCAGCCACTCAAAAATAGAGCTCAGCAGAGTGTAGCAGCCTCAGTGGATTATAATAGACGCGGTCTCCTGCAGCAGGCGTGTCACGCCAGGTCTGTGCCTGTTGTATTTAAACTGTTATCAACTCAGTAACAGTTTACAGCCAGTGAAATTCAACCGTATGCCCCTTTAAATATCGGTGTTCCCAGTTAAACCATGTGACATCACTCACTTGTTTTAAATTTGAAAACCTAATGCTGAGATTCCTCACACATAAAAGCTATCACAGTGTGGACACTTATAATATTTATTTTTTTAAGCTTGTTATCTAAACTGAATCATGCTCTCTTGTTGACAGTGGTGAGCACCATACAACATGTCGTGTTTAATGCAGGTGTCACTGGCTCAGGTTATGGCATGCTGATTTGGTGTGTGTGTGTGTGCTTGTTTGTGTATGTGTGTTAAACAAGTGATCAGTATTGTTTAAAGGTCATCTGTCAGTGAACCTCCTAATTAGACCTATGTACTGATTGAGAGGTGTATTGTCAAGCGCTGCAGTATCTCCCCATACCTTCAGTGTGCAATCATTTTCTGCAGTGAAGTGTGAACATTAAAGTGAATGTGGAGGAGGAGCCGTGAGGAGGGGGACTGGGTGGGGGGGAGGTGGGTGTGTGGAGGATAGGGAGGGTGAGGGGAAGAAGAGGAGGAGGAGGGGGGGGAGTAAGATTCCAGCAACACAGGCAGATATCGCTGCACACTGGGATCACAGAGGCTGCAGAGTAAAGACTATGAGCATCTCAACACAGATTTTTCACCGGGAGCATCGCTGCTAACCTGAGCAGAGCACTGAAACACTGGGCACCGTCCACCAGTAACAAGGTATGGTTTGTTTTATCTGCCTTATCTGCCTGCTGTTTGTGTTATGTGTGAATACAAATACGTGAAGCAATGTAATGCAAATTTCTGAGCCCATCCTCTGAGTTTTCTTTGTAATCATTATGTGCATAGCAACAGCTTGGGTAAAAGGATAAAAAAGATGAAAGAGAAAATGATGGTGTCACAGGTTTCTCTGCTGATATCTGAAGTTTGGTTGTTAAAAACAGTGGAAGATTCATCATCATGCAAGTCAGTGCTGTAAATGTGCTGCTATTTGACAGTAATGCTAAAATGGGGAGGTAATATGTTGCCCTATTTAATATCTAGTTATGTTTTTTTTTTTTTTTTATCTTAAAGTCACTCAAGTCTCAATCAAGATTTACTGACAGGAAAATCCCATCTATCTGGTGCGGGCTGTGCTGTATCTCCCTCACCCAGCTCCTCTCTGACACTGTAGTTTTCATTACTCATTGATTGTACCCCTCTCTCCATAAATCCTAATTATACCTCTGCATCCGTCACACTGAGTTCAGCCAAATTCTGCAAATTCCATCACCTGCCAGCTCCCTAACGCTGCAGGATTAGCTCGCCAGCTCCTGTCAGTCAGTGTGTGTTCTCGGTGATCCCTCCGAGACCCCCGCACATGTTTCATGTTGGCTACAGTCTTTTCTCCTGATGCTCCACTGCAGTGTGAAATTTATATCTCTACAGTGGATGGTATTCCCCAGTGAGCCCGCTCAAAGAAAGAGGAGCCCAGACACTCCATTAAACAGACTGCTGAAATCAGGCACGGCCACAGAGCTGCTGGTGTTCCTCTGCTGCATCACCAAACTGCCGCCGTCTCAGAGGGTTAATGTGCACATGGTCAAGTCTCAATCCACTCAGCTTGAAACTGTCATTTGCTGAAGGCACTGATCTGTTCTCTGCAATTTTTTTTCAGGTCAATTTAAGGACTGAGTGGCAGCAGGAGAGACTTTATTACTTGAGGGCTGCTGAAAATTTAATAATGTTGAATAATAACATTTTAGCTGCTTGGTTATTGAGATTTGATAAATGGAATTATAAAAGCCTGGGTATTACTTATAATAATGTTTAAAGTATTTATATACCCAAATTTCTGCTTTTTAATCTTAGCTTCTTAAGATATTGCTTGTTTCAAAAAAAAAAAAAAAAAAAAAGGTAAAGAAAACAGTTGTGGTTTGGCAACAACCAAAATAATAATAATAATAATAATAAAAATCTAGTGTGTCTATAGCACGTCATTCTATAAATAGCCTTGTATAGAATATAATGCCAGCTCAATGACTTATCACATTTCTAATGCTCTTGATGTAGGCATGAATTAGTAATACTGTATGTCTTCCACATCAAAAATGTAAGGTTGTTTATTTATCTAGGAAGCTTCATTATCAGCCTCCAGTCTTGCATTTGGAGCTGAGCTGAGAGAACAGAAAGTGAGCTGCTTTCCTGCCACAGTGTGACCTTCAGGAAAATGCATCTTTGTTGATTCTTTTCACTTTTGGAAGCTGCAGTGACTACAGCTTGTGCCTCCTCGGTTTGCTTGGCATAATCACTCGTGTGGGTTGTGTTGTTTAAATTTTAATGACTGGAAACTGCAAGCGCAACAAAAACGGATGTGCTCTGTGGTGTTTACCACAAAGAAAGCCTCGGTGTGAAAACCGTGGTTTTATATGTCAACTTCTCCCCTGTGGCACAGCTTCACACGCTCTGACAGCACAATGCAGCTCGCCCTAGTGGCTGAAATTGATATGACAACGATTTTCATTAATTAAAGAATATCTCTATCACTTCACTAAAAAATAATCACATACTCCACCTGATTTCAGCTGTCCATCATTACCTTTTGCACTCCCAGGCTGCATAATGAAAGTTGACCCTACGATCTACCATCCTCTTAATTTGAGATATGCACTTGAAACCCCAAGTAAACACTGTACCCCAAATACCGAGTGTGTCATTACTGGGAAGAAACCCGACTGAGCTGTCATGTCTACAGTGTGTCTTTTGATTTATAAGTCTAACAAATGATGTAAAAAATGTTATTTTGAGTAAAATGATGTTGTCATTTGGCACATGCAATTGCACACATGTCACCTGCTGTGCAATCCTGTGTAACATCAGGCTCAGACACTGACCCCTGTTTCTTGAGGCAAGCACCTTTACAAAATTCGATCCTAAAATGTGTAATTCAGACATGCAGGGTCTCGACAACAAATAGTTTCGACGGCGTGACTCGCAGCACAACACAATCATCTCTTCACAACATGGGGAACAAAAGACATAAACTGCAGGCAGGCAATTACAGTTATATGCAGTATTTGACTTGTATTGTATTCTTAGGCTTTCCACCAATATTTTATTGATGGAAACGTTGGGCTGTTGTGGTGTGTGGGTGTATGTGTGTGTGTGTGTGTGTGTGTGTGTGTGTGTGTGTGTGTGTGTGTGTGTGTGTGTATATACCAGGTGTTACTAATGTTCTGGGGACATACATCTGTTTACACAGTCATGTTGAGGGGATTCGCCTCGCTTATGAGAATAAAAAGCAAGTCCCCTTAGTGAAAATCGTTAATTTTAAGGGGAAGACTTGATTTAAAGGTAAGTTAACTTTAGGGGTAGATTAAGGTTAACCCTATAAAGCCATTTGTATTATATATGATACACATTTTCAATTCCGTTTTTCATTTTCAGTTTAATCAATACTTGACCAAAATACTGTTGTATACCTTTGAACACTTCCCCTGTTCACCCTGGACCATACCATTGGCACTTCAAGTATATATCATATATCATACACCAGAAAGGTCGTGTAATAACATATTTTTTGAATATGACTAAATAAAGGGTTCAATTTCAAAAAATTGGAATTTTCTGCCAATTCTTTCATAGTTCAGGCTTTATAGGGTTAAGGTTAGGGGTAGGCAGGTAGTGGTTAGGGTTAAGGTGAGGATAAGTCTCCAGGAAATTAATGTAAGTCAATTCAATGTCCGCTGAGGTGAAGGAAACACAATGGTGTGTGTGTGTGTGTGTGTGTGTGTGTGTGTGTGTGTGTCTGTGTGTGCGCTTGTCTCTTCAGTGTGACTCATTGGCCACAACATCAAGAGCTTAGGCACTCCACTTTCGTGTCCCAATTTTGCAAAACTCAGCTTTGTCAAAGCACGGCAGAGTAATAAAGCCGGAGACTGTGTGTTGACGTCAGTGTAAATGCCACTTTACAAATCTACAGTAAAAGCTAAAAGCTGATCGGGAGACAGGCATGGTACTATTTGTGATGATAAATGCATGCCTTTGTGAGTGGGAATAGACAGCATGATTGCACTGAATTTGAATATGTTCTCAGCTCAGCTATTCTGAGAAAATATTCCATCTGTATTTCAGGCCAAACCTTTTCCTATCTTGCCAGAATCTCTTTAAACTGTTATTCTAGACATACGTAAAGTACCAATTTCATTGTGCCATATCCAGTCACTCAGGCTTCAGTCATTGAGTGTATCTGCTGCACAAGCGAAGAGACGCTGAAGTGCTCTCATCGTGAGAGTTTTGATTAGCTTTTGAACGGTGGACAGATTGAAAACTGTAATGAAGAGTTGGGAGCTATTACGGCAACACTGTTGTTGAACATGTGACGTTAATCTGTAGTTTCAGCTTGTTCAAGTCAGGAACAACAGACTAACATGGGTGGTAAATAATGACCTGTCAGTAATCTAGCTTGCTCTGACGTGCCTGCTGTTATTGTTTGTTGTTCGGTGTAGCAGTGAAGCTCAGGTTTGCTGCACCTGCAAACCAGAAATTTTTTAGGTGATCCACTTGAGAGGGACGGACAAATTTGACAGCCTGAGTGGACAGTCACTTCAGATGCTGTGTTTGGGACTGAAAGCAAAGGTTCTTCAAAAGAAATTGGGATTCTTTTGGTTTGCATAAATCTGTTGTGACAAAAGCACAAAGATGAATTAATTTGCTAAAACATGAGCGGAGCCGATCAAGCAAGAGGCTCATCACCTGAAGATCATGTTGGAAGCTCACCACTGCTTTTTGCATGATTTACAGAATTAACAGACACATATGAAATTAGTTTTAGCTCAGCTTAATTTTAATTGGTTAAATAATTGCAGAATAACTTTATCACCTTATAATTAGTCTCGGATTTGCTGAACTGCCAAGCACAAATAAGCATTAAAGATGCTTTTGAGAAAAAGCTGAGTAAAAGGAAGTGGTGACTTTTCCATTAGCCTTTCTATCTTTCCACCATCTGCACTGTGACAAACTCTGAGAGCTTTACCTCCGTTTGTGTTGGAGGAGTACCACCGTCTTCCTGTTTTCTGCTGTAGAACAATTTTCCTTTGTGGCGAGAAATGTGATAGATTTCCTGGAAAATCCAATTTGCTGTTACACAATGTAAAAAACAGCACAGAGGCAGGTAGAGGCTGGCAGTGTTCTTCGTGATGTTGTTATGACAGTGATGATTTTAATGCCTCAGAAGTGTTTGCCATCACAACAAGGACGATCAGTGACACAGATGCAAAGCCCCAGTTTTTATTTGCACCCATGTCCTATAGCCCACACATTATGTTTGGCACATATTGTATATATCCCAGTTATTTATTTTGCTTGCAGGCACAGCTTGCATTGCCAGTTATGCAAACTATGTTTGGACATCGTGACGATCAGGAGGCAAAGTGAACATGGATACTTCAAATTAGTGAAACTGTCAGGTTTCACTTTACATTTTAATTACAGAGAGTCAGCAGGAGTATGGAGTTGGATTGACAAGCATTACGTTCCACTGGAAGGTCCAGTGCATTTCTTGCATGAAACTAATCTGAAACCCACAATAAAATGCTGCCCCTCTGATCACGTGTGCAAAATTATTGCTGAATAAGTAATATGTTTTTGCGTAAAACAAAACCAAGAAGCAAAATCAAAAGAGTGCACTCAGTAGAGTGCAGATCTCCACCAGGTGCATCTCCCCTTCTCTGGTGCTGAGCCAAAAAAAAAAAAAAAAAAAAAACAGCTGGGGAGTTAGCACTCAGTTGCAGTATAAAACAGGTTTTGGATCACCACAACAATGACAGGTCCTTGATTATACAGTCATAATTGTACATAAAAAAAAAAAAAAAAAAAATATATATATATATATATATATATATATATATATATATATAAATTATTTGAGATTACATGCAAACATGGCCAGAAAAAAAACAGAATAAATGTTTTGATATGCCATGCCCAAGCTGAAAATTCTACCTAATAAAAACATTTTGCTTGCTTTCTGGATGCACAGCCTAAGGTAAGGTGGACCACGTCAAATATGAATTTGCACTTGCGCTTCATGACCGTTTTGGTCACAGTCTAGTAGCTCTGCCTTTGCCAATAATCTGGAAAACCACAGTCGGGTCAGCCCTGGCTTGAGATGAGAGAGAGAGATGTAGCGCCTGTTATATGCGGATGACCTTGTTCTTTTGTCTCCTACTGAACAAGGACTACAGCTACAGCTGGTTATAGTAGGGGAGTTCTGTCAGAACTGGACCCTTTCAGTAAATATGAAAAAAATCAATGTCAAAAATATCTAAGGTGTCTGGAGGACAAACACCAGTTCACACCATTGAACACAGTATGAGTCATACCTACTTTGGTGTAACCATAACAGCATCAGCACGGCAGTGAATGCACTAAAATAAACAGCTCAAGGAACTCTAAATACAATTGATAGAAAATTGTATAATTTCCAAATTCCAATTAAAATCTGGCTTAAAATATTTGATAACTTTATCCAGCCCATTGCACTGTATGGCAGTGAGGTTTCAGGTCCACTCAGTCATCACAAACATCCAACAGAATACTTAGAAGAAGAAGAATTCTGCAGACACATCTTCTATGTATACAGAAAAACACCAACAAAAGCATGTAGAGCAGAATGAGGCAGATACCCGCAGATAATAAACATTCAAAAGACAGCACTCAATTTGTTTAATCACCTTCAATCCAGGCCCCTCGACACCCCTCACTTCAAAGCCCTGCAAACTGGGCTGAGCCGAGTAGAGTCCCCTGAGTCAGCCGGTGCTAAGACTAAACGCCCCCTCTCTCACACACTGTGACCAGCCTCACACACACTCTGACCAGCCTCACACTAACACTGTTTTCCAAAAACCAATCAGAGTATAACAAATTATAAGAAACTAGAAGCCAAAGTAGATTAAAATGAGATTATCATGATCTGGCCCTGAAGAGATGATGAATATCTCTCTACTGTCAGAGACAGAAAGCAGCACAGGCTCAGTGACCACCGGCTGGCATTCGAAAAAGACATAAAAAATCATGGCATGTGAAACATTTAATGAAATAATAAATACTTACCTTGAAAAGTCCAAATCTGTAATTTCAGACTTCATAATAACTCAATGGGCATATCTTGTATATCATATCAGTATTTATCAACATGCCACTACCTGAGGAACAGTGAATGACCTGGACACACAGCACGCAAGCACACACACACACACACACACACACACACACACAACGGATATACTGTATATATATTTAATTAATAATTACCTAACAATCTTAATATGGTTGAAATGTTTTTATGTCTTATTTAGTGTTTTAATGTATTTATACTGTGTCCAACTCAAATATTTGAACAAACTGTACTTTGCTGCTTTGGCAAAATTGTTCTTGTAACTTTCAAGCTAATCAAGCCTTTGAATTTAATTAAATTAAAAGAGAAAGAGAGAGAAAGAGAGAGAGAGAGAGCAGCAGCAGTGAACGAGTGAGCTAGACAGTGAATGAAGAGAGGGAGCCCAGTAATGTTTTTCACCACAAACAGGGGAAATGCTTTATCACACAGGCATAACTGTGCACACAAAATATTAGGCTGATAGACCCTGTAGTTTGTGAGATTAGCTGCAGACAGATAAACACACACACACACACACACACACGAACAACACAATATCCCCTCCATGCTACCGCCGCAGTTGTGCTGTAAGATTTCCCTCAGACATCATTAAAGAGTCCAACCTTTTTAATATGGACCATATTTTGCTTCCAAATTATCCTTACATGTATTTTTTATTGTTTCTTTTTCTCTTTCAGGCTCATAAAATGTCTGATATGGAGGATTTCAGCAAATCAGCAGGACAGTCAAATGTATCTGAAAGCTACCAGCTGAACCCCACCAGTGTGATTGTATCTGTGGTCTTCTCCCTCATTTTCCTGCTGGGCACCATCGGCAACAGCCTGGTGCTGGCTGTGCTGCTGCGGAGCGGGCAGGTCGGCTACAACACCACCAACCTGTTCATACTCAACCTGAGCGTCGCCGACTTCTTCTTCATCATCTTCTGTGTGCCTTTCCAAGCCACAATCTACTCTCTGGAGGGCTGGGTGTTTGGCTCCTTCATGTGCAAGGTGGTCCACTTCTTCATCAACCTCACCATGTACGCCAGCAGCTTCACACTCGCCGCCGTCTCAGTCGACAGGTAGGTTGGCAGGTCGTGGTGGTGGCCTGGGTTCAAATCCGGCCCAAGCCCTTCGCTGTGTGTCATCCCCTCTCTCTCTCTCTCTCTCTCTCTCTCTCTCTCCCCTGCGCTTCCTGTCTCTCTCTACTGTCACTATCAAATAGAGCAGCAAATATCAGATTTTTAGCATGCTCCCAAAAGCATGTGTCTTTTTATTTTATTACGAACCACATCATAAAAGTTGAGTTAAAAAGCCACAGTTCATTAAAGACATTACTAGGGATGCTGTATCTAGTTGGACACAGCACTTAAAGCAGACATCTGGGAGTTCTGGGAAAACAGGCATCAACCAGCTGTGTGTTAGATAAGAGCCCAACAGCCTGTAGCCTCCAAATAATGTGCGTGATCGTAGGTGTGTTTCCTGGTAATTTATTTAAACGTGTTATTGAAGACTGAAATCAGAGTCTGTGGTCGGGCCTTAGTTGTTTGACGCTACACTAAAGTCGCCTGTTTTTTGTTCCAAATTTGCCTTTTGTCCTGCTGTGTTTTGATGAAAGGCTGTTCAAGGAAAACTGCTCTTTCTTGGTCACACGTTGCATGCAAATATTAGGCATTGTGAATGTGAGCAAGAGCTATAAGTCTGTTAAAGCAGTTTGCAGTAGAATAATAGCTTTTTCTGCTCTGGCTGCCCAAAGCCTGAATCATGCAGAAAATACCTTAAAACTTCAATTAACAGCCCGGGCTTTTATTGGCTTCATTTGGCGACTATTTGGCTATTTGCTACCTTGGCTTTTGCTGAAACAGCCCCCCCTGTCTGGGAGTTTCTCACATTTTGACAGCTGCCTGCTAATACCTTTTTTCCCCACCTGAACTCAATGACCCACTCCTGCTCTACCTCTGATTGGCTAACCCTAACCCTAACCCCACTCTAACCTTAACAAACCTAGCCAGCAGACGCATTGAGTATTAACCAAGCAGAGGCAGAGTTTTCAGAGTACAAATGGAGAAAAAAATAAGGCTCCCTGACACCTGCAGATGATTTTCAGTATCCCAGAAATCAGCAAAACCCTGCATTTTTTTTATAGAACTCCAGAGAAATCTCAAACCTCACCCTCATTATTCTTTGTGAATTATCTGAGTGGAACCAATAAGTTCCCATTGTGGACGGGCTTGTACGCTCTACCTCCGTGAGTGTCACTCTCTCTGAGAAAGCCGCACTCCCTGGTGGTACACACAGGTCATGCACCGACAGGATGGCGGAGGTAAAACATGAAACCCACTTCTCTCCAGATTACACTGAAGCTTATCCCTGCCTAATGCCAGTGAGGGACAATGACAGCTTTGCTTGCCGCACAGTGATCAATAGGGACTTAGCAGTTATCGACGGTGGTTAAATGATTGCAAAAGACACGCGGAGGTGAATTTAGCAGGTGTCGTGTCATGCCTGCTCATGCAGTGATAGTTGTTAAACTAGCTAAGCTGGGTGCAGGAACAAATCTGTGCACAGTATGTAGACTTGTACAGACAGACAACATCAGGAGACAAAATAAAGATAATGATCAAGAGGTGAATTACCAGAGATAAGGGGCAGGTGCGCAGAGTAGAGACGAATCATTGGAAGTCAAAAAAAAAAAAAAAAAAAAAATTTGCTCCAGCTATCCACGCCCCATCCACTACTTTAAACAATGGTGCAGTGGTTCTCTAACATTTTGGCTTGGGACCCCTTAAAATGAAATGTTTGCTACACTCATGACCCCCTGTGTCAAAATGGCAAATAGCTCAATGAAAGAATGATTTCCCTTTTCAAGTTGTTTTTGTTAGATTCATTATCAAAGGAGATCTGGAGGCTGAAAAATCCTCAGTATTTCACAAGGAAAACAACAACAACAAAAAAAGAGAAATTTCAGAAAACTAGACTTGACAGTATATTTGAGCAGTGGAAATAATTCTTTTCTCCTACCCTATCTCACGACCCCTAAGAATCCTCTCGTGACCCCCTGGTGGGTCCCGACCCACAGGTTAAGAACACAGGTTGAGGGGTGTCAGCCTCCCTGGAATCAGTTTTTCTAGCAGGAAGCCGGATGTGAGTTAGAGTGATGGTAAATCCAGTTAAAAATGGGGGTTTTCTTAATTAGTATTATTCATTAGTTTTATCTCCATCGTGCACCTACATTTGAGTGTTCCTAAAAGTCACTAACTGTGATAAAATGGGGTTTTAGAGGTTGCATATTCTGCAGTTGTCATGACCCTGAAACAGCTATGGGTCTCTCGCCTCTTTTGATGTGATGTGAGATTGGTAAAACAAGCCTCCAATTGTTGTACTAATAAACTAACATGTACCACTACAAACAGGTGCAGCTGCAGGGGGAATAAAAAATGAGGCTATGCTCTGATTGGACCCACAGTCAGGTGTCAAAGTAGCTTTTCATTTATCTTCAGCAAATGACTTTAGATAATCTTTTTTTTTTTTTTTTTTTTTTTTTACAATCATTAGTGTCATCTTAATGAAAAATTACATATTTTAGTTTACCTTCTCGTTAAGATCCACCCAGAAACTGATCTATATCCTGGATGATTAAATTAGATTAAATTATTGTTATTATTGAGATTACATAATTTGATTAAATGTCACTGAAATAAGTAGCTATGTTTGTTTGTTTGTTTGTTTGTTTTGTAAGTAAAAATCCCACTTAAAATGAAATGAAAACAGCAAACGCAGCAACTCCTCTATCATCGGAAAACATCGTATTTACCGTATTTACCAGCACATGAACGCCACCTCGAGCTCATAATTACCAGTCAGGTGCTGCCCGAGTTTCCGAGTTGTGATTTGTAAAAGTTCATATGGCTTTGTTTTTTCAGGTTGCAATGATTACCTGGTATTGCCGACCAAAGGACGCGAACACTGGTCATACACAGGTGTTCAAACATCAGAAATATGAGTTTCTCCCATTGCACTTTAAGGCAGGATGTGTGTAAGGTGTCTCATACATGGTCGGTGCTAACTGACTCCATAGCAACCACATTTCCAACTAAATTTCCGACCAAATGTCCCCGGCCTCTGATAAGATCAGGGTGTTTTTGTTTTTGTTTTTTTTTTTCCTGTATGTGGAACCACCTAAAATGACCAGATCCTGTGAGATGCTGGATCCGTTGCATCTCAATACATTTTTCTGCTATTTTGAATCAACCTAACAGTCAAACTAATCATGATACCTTTGTGTGTTGTGTTTTGTGTCAAATGTGACCGTGATAGAGGCGATTTGTAGCTCCCATCTCATGCCAGCTGGCGTCACATGTGGCATGACTCCTTCCACCTGCTGCCAGTGGTATTTGTAGTCAATCCCATCAAGCCCTTGTTTCCTGTCACACAAAAAGATGTCACGACTTGCCCCCAAACACACACACACACACACACACACACACACACACACACCTCCCGCCCCGATGTCGCTCGGTGTGCGCTGGTTTCCTCTGTCACTTTGCTGAAGGAGATAAAGACGCAGGAAGTGACATTACCATTAGCCGTTCTCTCCGTCCACCTGCTGCCATTATGAGTAACACTGAGAGCTCCAGCCCTGTGTGTACTGGAAGAACAGCGTCATCTCCCAGTGTTGTGCGGTAAAGCAATTTCACTTGGTGCCATAAAGTAATCTAGCAGATCACCAGCCAAATCCAACATGTAAAACGCAGGATAGATGCCGGTAGAAGCTTCTAGTCTTCTCACTGATATGATGCTGTTGTTTGTTAACAGTAATCACTTTTACGTCTCAGACTTAATGTGCTAATGATGTATTGATCTAAAAAATAGCAGTGGTTAATGTTAAATGAAAATCAAGCCTAAAAAATCGGAAGGCAATCGGAAAAAAGGCAGCTTTTCTTTTCTTTTTTAAACAGAGGTCTGCTTTCACCTCATTTTAAGTCCAGGCATCCTCTGTTAATGTATTCAGTTCTTCATTTTTTTTTTTCCCTTTTGAGTCCCCACTAATTTTTTATGGTGCATTTAATCCATCACAAATGTATTCTGCCATCGAAAGCGAGGATGAAAACAGTTCTGCAGGGCACTTTAATTGGAACCCAGAGGTATATATTAAAGGAATTAGAAAAAAGACATTTAAGTCCCTTCAACTGAATCAGTAATTGAATACTTTATGAGACAACTCTTGTATTACTCCTGCTGTAAATTATAGCCTCCATAACCCGTCATTACAGTGGCTGAGAGAGCAGCTTCGGCTCAGTCGATGCGGAGTGTCAGCGAGCAGTTGCCCTCAGCAGCCAGACAATCTCAGCACACCGTGGCTGTGTTTACCTTCTGAAGGATTCAATAGATTTTTCACCTTGCAAGACAAGCTAATATTGTGAATTCTGCCCTGTAGGGAAAAGAGCCGGAGCATCTGGCCTGGGAGGGGAATACATTTCCTCTTCCTTTAAAACAACAACAACAACAACAACAAAGGAGCATCCTCTTACAGTTACAGCTGAGACCCAAGTGTCTCCAGCAAGAATTAGATCACAGTTAGCCAGGAATGAACAACACACACATTCACTCCTTTCATGGAAATAATATGCTGCCACAGCTTTCTGCTCACCCCAGAGGCAGATTATAAATTCTCTGATTTTATGCTAGAATAATGTCCACTGTGAAATTGATTCTTTATAATTGCTCAAGCCAGGGTTGCAGAATTACCTCGCATGAGCACGGTGGCAAAAAAAAGTCTGGCACATAAGTTAACATAAAAAGGTTTATCTGACAGCTTCTAAATGTAGAGGGTAAAAGATAAATTTCTGTTCTAATAAAGAGCCAACTATAGGCTGTCGAATTCCTAGAATTATATAGTGCGGCTAATTCTCCAGACTATGTTTGTTTTTTTTTATTTTCTGTTTTTATTATTACACCTTCATCATGTGTTTTTCAGGATTACAGGCTAAACAATTGTCTCAGGCCAATGTACAGAGTTCAGGCCATTGTTTCACGCTCAGGTTATTTTACTGGCTAGAAATATGATGTGCATTCTAATTCTAATATCTAATTTCTTATTTGGACTAAGTGATTTTTCATATTGTGTGTATGTATTGAAATGAATGCCTAAATTTCCTCCAGGATCAATTAAGTATCTCCCTATCTATGTATTTGGAAACTGAATAATATGGATGCATCAGTGCCATACACCCTACACAGTATATGTGAATGTTGATTTATTATTTTTTTTATTTTTTTTGTTGTGTGTTGTCTGCTTATCTGAGAGGGCTACATTAAAAAGCAGTAAGGTGTATGAATACCCATGCTGAGGCAAAAACCATTAATGCAAGACGCAGAGCGAAAATGCACAACATCGCATACACAAACCAAACAGCATCATCCATAACCGGCCATGCCTGCACTGACCAAAAACCCAATAAGATCATTCCATAATTTCATCACACTGTGAACAAATGACCCTCTCTGTGGCAGTATAACCCCATTACTGAAACAGTGTGATGAATCAATACAGTCTCAATCTGTGTGGTCAAGGACCCTCTGCAGTTTACACACGGCTCTCCTGTGGTGCAGCAAATTAAGAGAATACAGATTACAAGAAACTTTTTTTTAAATGATTTTTACCGCTCTGTACTCATCCTGTTTTGCTAAGTTGTTTTCCCAGAAATGAGAACATGAGCAAGAACACTATGATAGAGAAAATAAAAATCAAAAGCATCGTGTCACGGGCATGAAAAGATCTTGGTGTCTGAAGGCAACAGGACCAAGCTTGTGCTATCTGGTACATCTCTAATAAGTTTTTCCTCCATTTCAGCTCATCCACAGTAATATGTTCTCTGTCCACCGAGGCCTCATTTCGTCCTGTATGTCGAGTGGGTTCAAGTCTGCAGCCTTTTTGTGGAAGTGAACCACTCTAGCCATTATGTTCCCCTCATCAGCACTGAGTATCTTTTTCCCTTTTTCACTAGGGTTTAAAAGACTTGAAAAGACATTTCCCGGATATATTGTGAGCACTGTTTGTGGAGGGCTCGCTGAAGGGTCCTTAGCTGTAAATGAGGCTGGGGAGGACACAGATTTAGAGTTTTATCTGGGATCTGGTTGGACACATGAACAATATGTCGGGGATGCCCTTAAGAAGCAAGGATCCCGAGAGTTTTAGAGGCCATTTAATGTCGCTGAGACTATGGCTCATGGTAAAACCCAACACCCCAAAGGATGACAAGGTGGAGGCAATTATTTAAGCAACAACACATGAGAGTAAGTGCAAAAACATGAGATTACTGCGCTGCTTTCATCGAAGACTGTGGAAAGAAATTAGTGCCAACACACTGTAGTGGGATTTACAAACTTAAATTGGTAACGTCCAGATTGCAGGGATGAAAGCGACGGCTTGGAGTTGATTTCTGCCATTAATGAAAGTAACTTTGTACCGAGAAGATCAATGCAATTATGTTGCATCCCATAGTTCTGACTGGATAGAAACCAGCTGGGTATAAAAACAATTTGCTGTCACTCTTTACCTACTCAGTCACAAACTACATGGCATTTTCCCTTGCTAATCCCCTAGATTCAATTCCTGAGTGTTGCTATGCACTCTTGCTTCAAGAATTACAAATGGAGACCTAGCTGCTGGAACTGGGCTGCATAGATATCTCAGTACATTATTTGCTGCTTTGTACACAGATAATAAGGTGGAAAGCTGTGCATTACAGCTTGCAGGTACAACTAAGTATTTGTATCTGCGTAACCAATAGGATAAGTGATACATCATAGATTTTTGGGAATAAATCATTTAAATAAGCCATTTTTTTATGTTTTATCTGCCTAGCAAGTGGCTTAAGGTAGCAGCTAGCAGCTCACCAGGCCATTAAAGTTAAAGTAGAATGACAATATTAGCAACTTTGTGCAGAGAAAAAGGCTTGGGAAAATAAGCAAGGCCCAGCCACCAACGTCTTGCCTTGTGATTGGCTAAAGCAGAGAGGGGCGGGACCACGGTTGACATTTGACTACCTGGGAATTTGTCTCTGGATGCTGAATCTTAATAAATTTGCATTTTAGAAAAAAATAAACCGTAATTGAAATTGTACTTGAAAGCTGACACCAATGATCACATTCAGTTTGGAGTCATGCCTTTAAAAATTCGTTGTCTGAATTCATTTATCGAAAGGGATTTCTTTAATTCAGTTGTGCGTTATGAACATGGCAAATTAAAATGTATGCCATTCAAGCCTGCGACCTCTGCTCACCTTGACCTCTTTGCACAGGCGGATCAAAAGTGCAGAGGCCTGTGACCGCTTATGGACAGTAAACATAGCTGCATTAATTACTGTTTCAAAAAAATAATGGAAGATGCAGCCAAAGGTAAATGTGCCCCAGCACAACAACAGCTCTCAGCACAGGAACAAACAGCCCACCCTTGGCCGAGTCTCACAGCAGCCTCATGTTCATATCAAATAGGACACAACATAACATCTCTATGCCCTTACACTCCATAAACCTGCTGTTTCTCACATCCTAATGCATCTTTTCAGAACAATTGCCCGTTAGCCGGCAAAGCAACAATGCCAGTCACTCCATTAAAGGGCATCCAGTGCACATTTAGTAATTTAGCACAAGGAACAAAGTGTGCAGTTTGTAGCTGGCAGCCAGGCTGGTGCTATACTTTCGTTTCTCTTTCAACTTTATTTATTTTACTGTTTTTGCAACTTTGTTTTCTAATAACTATTTTTTCTGTCCTGTTTCTCCCAGTTACCCACTCGAGGATTGAAATCCGTGGACTTATTAATTCTTGCAATACTACTAAAACTCCCACTGTCATCAGTTTGCAGCTTTTAATATTGAGTTTATAAAAAATTTAAGTTTAATTTCTGTGACTCAGCTAAACTACTATTAGTGCTAAGTTTACATATCTGAGGGAAGACACTTGGTATGAACAGTATCTTTTGAACTACACATTTTACACTTTTTGTATTCTTTTTCAATAAGTGTCAAACAGTGGCATTTACAAGAATTGGATGAAAAATCCTTTCAAGGTCCCACTTTATGACGCTATCCATAGGGAAGCAGAAAAAACAGTGTATGTTTATGCTGGACTGACAGATTTGTGCTTTTGGGAAATCTCAAGTTCAGTTATATTGATTAAATCTTATTTTGTGCGGCCTCTGAGAAACCATCAGGATGTTTTTGTCATGCACACAGACTGAGGGGATGTTTACACGACAACTGCATTTTAGGTGCTTGAAAATGCAAACTTTTGAAACCGGGTTCCAGAGTGGAATTTTTTGATAATGCCACTTACCCGCCGTTGTGTAAACTGGCAATACGAAATTCTTGTGAAAACGATGACAACACGGCCTCACTTCGCGAGTGACTATGATGTTTTCAGCCATGCGCAAACAGGAAAACAACAACAACGCCGCACTGCCAAAGCGTGCGGTGCTACTCTGTGGTGTTACATTGCAAAGTTACACCGCCACCCACTGGCCTGGCATGCACACTACAGCGTTTTCAGTTGTTTTTGCGGATCCGTGTGTACGAGGATCATTCTCACAGCGTTATTGTATAAACATGGAACTTTTTAAAAACGCAAAGGAATAAGTTTTCCGTTTTCATCAGAACTGTTGTCGTGTAAACGGGGCCTGAGAGAGTCCACTAATTACTGATATGTTAGTAAATGATGTGCACAGGCTTGTAGGATTTGGATTCCATGTCAGTTTTTGGCTTTGACAGAGTCTTTTCTTTTCTATTCTTTTCTTTTTTTTTTCTTTTTTTAGGTATCTGGCCATTCGCTACCCGCTGCGATCCAGAGAGCTACGAACCCCTTGTAACGCAGTGGTTGCTATGGTGATCATCTGGGGTCTTTCCCTGGTCTTTGCAGGTCCTTATCTCAGCTACTATGACCTAATTGATTACGCCAACAGCACCGTGTGTATCCCCGGCTGGGAGGAGCAAAACCGCAAAGTGCTGGACACGTGCACCTTCATGTTCGGTTATGTTATCCCCGTGCTGATCGTGAGCCTCTCCTACACGAGAACCATCAAGTACCTGTGGACGGCCGTTGACCCTCTGGACGGCATGTCGGAATCCAAGAGGGCCAAACGCAAAGTCACCAAAATGATCATCATCGTCACCGTGCTGTTCTGCATATGCTGGCTGCCGTACCACGTCGTGATCTTGTGCTACCTGTACGGAGACTTTCCATTCAACCAAACCACGTACGCCTTCAGGATCCTCTCTCACTGCATGGCCTACGCGAACTCCTGCCTCAACCCCATCGTGTACGCTCTGGTGTCCAAGCACTTCCGCAAAGGCTTCAAGAAGGTGTTCAGCTGCATCCTCAGTAAAAACGGGAGAAACAAGGTTCACGTGGTGCACGTGGCCAACACCGTTCCTGGATTTGAGGCGGGCTCCACGGAGGTTTCACAGATGAACGAGGAGAACATGCGGCAGAACGAATGTGAAATGATAAACAGGCCGGTGGTTGAGCCGAGAGAAGCCACGGTGACGCTGAACTTGCCTTTTCAGAGGCAACCTTGACAAATGATGCAGCTGTGGTGAAGGGCTCAGTGCAGGTTGCCTTACTATAAAAGACATTGCAGCTAAAAATTTCAGAAGTATTTATAAAGAGCACATCTAGATATCTCACTTATTTCGATGGCAAGCAAGGCAGGAAATTAAAGGGGTATTGCAAGAAAATTTTCCCAAACTGAGCACATACTTAAGGATATTTGGTTGCCGTATTTTGCAGTTTGTTTTCCATGCATGTTTCCCTTTGGTGTTAAATATTATATATTACACAGATGTGTTTATAAATGAGTGCACTTAAGCACTTAAGAGTTGTGTTTGTAATTTAAATGTCTGTTATCCTCTACAGACTGAACATACTTTCTTTCTCGAAAAGAAAGGAGAGCCTCGGTATCTCGCTCTCTGTTTTACCATAAAAGCTTGTGTCCTACCTCACCGCTGTGAAAATCTTCTTGCCTCCTGTTTGTGTTTTGTCTCTCCACCTTGGAGATTGTATAAGATGCACTTTTCCTCTTGCGAGCCTAATTTCTGAATGGATCATTCTGACCAATTTTCTCTGTGTTTTACTGTGATTTTGCCCTATGCCTTTGTATATCAATTTAATGTCTCTCTTACTGTTTGCTCTGTTTCCCCATGTAGCCTTTTCAAGTGTAACAGCCTGTATGTTGTAAGAGATCTATTTCCTGAGAGTGCGTGAAAAATATTATATTTAAATAGGTATTTATCAAAATGTTTTGGGACACAATGTACTGAACAGTTAAATATTTAAATAAAGTTAAATATTTTCTGCAGAGAGGATTTTAGTCAACAATTTTTTTCAATGCAAACTGGATACAAGTGAACATGGACATATGTGATCACCTGAAAAGACAAGTGTGCAAATTGGCATGGACAGCTTCAGTTAAATAATTTTAACCAAAGAGCGGGAGAAAAAAAATTATCAAGCATCAGCTCTTACATCAAAAACTATCATTTTGGTGCACCATTCAGTCAAATTTGTTATGGCTCAATAAAATGACCATCACAACGACACAAGTAGACAAGTAATTTATGCAACAATGCATAAATTACAACAACAATGTTGTAATTTTTGTCATGCTCTGAATGCCGAAGCGCATTTAATTTGTTTGTTCTGCCGGCAAAGGTCTCCTTTATGAACGAGTCTGAGCCCCTGAGGTTGAATTAATTACAACTAATTTCCTTAATGCACTGACTTTGAAGGCTAATTGCATCATGATTAACTGTAATTCACAGTAGTCAGCACATAATTGCATGCCCTTTTGTAAATATGCTTGTTTACATGCATACTGATATCATTATATCACTCTGTCATCATTACTGTCATTATTATGTTATACGCCAAAATGCAGGATTAAGTGTTGCCTCCTTTCACAGGTAAGTTTCACTGCACTCTAAAATATCTTGTGCAAAATATGCGCAGCGAATGGATGTGGGAAGGATTGATCAGACTCGTGTTCAGCGCTCAGGGAACAAGCCGGGCTCACAAAAATAACCAATTATACATGATAAGGTGAGAAATATGTAATTCTAGGGGAACAAATGGCATTTTCTTTGACAGTCCAGGTAAGTTTAACAAGCTCTTTCCCAAGAGAGAACAGACATGAACAATTAGAGTCAAAAGTAGACACAGAAAGCTTCAGCTCTTGCAAAGTCATTCCTGGAATTAATGAGTATTATTATGGTCTTACAATAGAGAAGACTAATTCCCTGTGAATAATGCCATTAAACTCTGTATATTAACGTCTTAAACCTGCGACAAGTACATTCTAGTCTGTTGAGGAGATATTTTAAGGTAATTTAGCTGTTTAGTGTTTATCTAACTAGTTCAGTTGTAATATTCTGTACCATGTAAATACAGTATATAGTGCTTAATTGCTTTTTCTTTTGGTGACAGAATGAAATGTAAAATCTGGCCCACGCGTACTTACCTGTCCAACAGACAAAAGGCCAACACCGTGTCGCTCTTCATCGTCATCCTCTCCCTCAGCGCTCTCCAGCAGGTGACAGCCGACCACAGATGAGGAGGTTGAGGAACACGCTTTGTCCGCTTGGCATTTCTCCTCGCTACATTCCCTTTTTTGTGCTGTCCTTGTTCACAATTTTCATTGCAGCAAAACAAGAAAAACAAGGAAATCCAGGCAGAGGGCAGAGTCTCTGCAGATACACACACCAACACACACTTCTAGTGGGTCATAAGTGATGACTGAGAGGGATTATTTTTGTATGAGTCTATACAATGTTTTTTTTTATGGAAAATTCCACTAATTATGCCTCATAATCCTACTCCTTATACTCTTTCAGGTGACTTAAGGGATCAGCAGGGATGTTTTTAAGAGCAGGTGAAGAGGGCAGTGCAGTCCTACTACCTGCAGTTGTGAAACAACCATCAAGTCATTTCATGCTCTGCTCCACAAAGGGTTAAATTAAGTGTTAAAGTGTTCATCCTGCTGGTGCATCGCAGCAACAGTGGACCCAAGAGAAGACAAGTCAGGTATGTAGCAGTGTAGGCGACTGGCAGGATTTAAAGGGCTATGTTTAGCTGATGTGTAGGTTTTAATAAGAAACTGTTCAACAGCACAGAGAGGAATCAAAGGACCTTGCCAGCTAACTAGAGTTTGCACTCACTTAAGGCAGAATGAGTGGGATTCTTCTCAAAGATGATGAATAGATTCATTCAAAAATTGGTTTTCTTGTCTTGTGCAGCTCCCAACTCTTCTGGGCATCGACCTTTGGGCAGCGGGTGTGCAGCTCCCAGCCAATCACAGCACACAGTGTCAGATCAATAGCACGACAACCAATAGGCAGCTACAAAAACTGCGGGCATGGACCGTGGGAAAAAAGAAATCTAGCGAGGTGAAACACTAAGACAACAAAGCTTGTTCCACAAAGAGAGTGAATCTGGGGGTTTCACCTGCTGGCGAGCGCTGAGGGAGAGGAGGAGGATGAAGAGCAACGTGGTGTTGGCCTGTTTTCTGTTGGACAGGTAGGTGCTGATGGGTCAAAAAGGCACTGCTGCTGAAATATTGCGAAACAAACCACTTCCAGAAAACGACTAATGCATGATCACCAAACCAGAGGCCGGTCTTCAGTACAGTGGACATGAAGACCAGCTGCACATATGTGAAGGCAAATGAGCCTTTTGTATGAAAATGTACACAGAATAGATGTACACTCATCATGTATAATTTATAATATAATTTCCATATGGCAATCACTGATGCCTGCTACTAGGTGGCAGAGACTGTCAGACTGCATGGAATACATTTTTATAATAATATATAATTCAACATATAAGCAAATATAGAAAATATATCATAAATCAAATAATCATTTAGCAATATTTTAGCAAAAGTACACTGGTTCTGGATGTACTAAACACATGAATGGAGAGTCAAGACTTGGATTACGATTGGAAAATATTTTTAGGAGCTATACACTAAATTTGACCTTCTCCCTTAGAGCAAATAAGAATGGATGGGTGTTTTTTTGTTGGATAGAAAAGTCAGACATTAACAACATTTCTGTCATCCCATGGGGAGTGTTTGAAGTGCCTGTATTACAGTTTTTTTCTCAGGCAATGGATTTTTGCCTCCTTGGATACCGCCGTCATGCTGCTAAAATGGAAATGTCAAGACTTTGGAGGTCTATTCCAGAAAGACACATTCAAATATTTTTTGTTCTTCTTTGCCACCCTTACCTGCAGCCTTTTCGAGCACATGTAAATGTTGCTGGTTGCTGTTTCCTGCTCGGGGTGCTAATGATCGAGAATACAAACAAGAGCAGCATGAACCCAAAGGATCCCCAGAGAGCCCTGCTTCCCTGCTTGGGATGCGAGAACAGGGGAGAGAGCATTTGACAAAGCTGCTGGGTCATGCCGCACTGAAAAGGAGACATTAATGAATAAGTGAAGCTTGTGTGGTCATAAAATATGCACTCTTAATTGACACTGCATAATGATTGTCAAGCTTTTTCGGTCAAGGCATCCTTTCATCAGGGGTTTCTTTCAGCACAGCAGGGCGGAGGAAAGACGAAAAACAAAATCAAAATAGACTTGAACCACTAAAGATGTTAACAAGCTGTACATTGTACAACGAAATGTTGCATATATGTGTACTATTTCAGATGATTTAAAAGGTAAGCATGCTATTTAATTGTGATACACATACACACAAATCATCATAAATTCACGAGGGAATACATCTTCCATTGTTTCTATACCATTCCATATATTATATAACACTGGGAATTGATTATATCCAGTGTCATATATTGCTTTTTTTTTTTTTTTTTAATCAGCTCCAGCCTTCTACAATATCCAGTAAACTGAAGGTCAAATTTTATTTCAGTAGTGCAGTTAATTCAGCATCAGCATCAGCATGCTTCACACGATGTGAAAAAGGAAAAAAACAGAATATTAAAACAATTTAGCATACGAAGTTGGCAGAAAACTAAACATGGGGCCAGTCATCCTCTTCACACAGTCTGATGGATTTGTACATGTGCGCACAAAAACATGCACACTTACAAATGTAAATCAATCGATCAATTGATTGCTGTGATAAAACAACAGATTTGAAATAGTGTAAAGGCTGGGGCAGACTTCGAAAGATGTGGTACTCTACTCCACTGGAGCATAAAGGCTAAAAGCAGCTTCACCGGCTTTAGTTGCCTCTTTCACAATCTTTTAAGAGGCCGGAGCCGGTTGACCTGAGAGACTCGGTTCATAACTGAGAAATGTCAGAAATGGGTTATGTGGAACCAGACCGTGAAGAGCTGCGTAGATCAGGTGCAAAATCAATCCCGGAGCGTGCGAAAAGCCAAACGAGATGGAGGTGTAAGAGCAGGTGTTAGATGCTTAGTCTTCCTGCCCTGATCCAGACGCGAGCTGCAAGCTGTGGCCTAGTTGCCTTCAGCGATGCCATGAATGCTATGAAAGAGACAGAGCTACGAAACAGTCAAGTGCTCGGGGGCTACATTGTTGCAGTTTCTCATCAAATGTTGAGTGGCATAATTAACGCTGTCACAAGCCTCCCATGCAAGAGGCCCTGTATGTGTACAACATGTGCACAGTGTAGGACTGCAAACAACTTGAGCTTTTAGCACAAACATGTGAATTACCTGGCACACCGCAACTGCTCTCACCATTGCTCTTGCCCAAGCCGATATGTCGTTACGTGTATTATGGTATGTGAACAACGTGGGCTGATAAAGCACGGGAAACTGGAATTAAAATTAATAAACCAACTGGCAGCAAGAAGGAGTTTGTCCTCCAGTCTCGCAGTAGGCCAGTGGAGCCTTGAATTTTTCAACTTTGGAGAAATAGTCAGGCAGTGTAAGTTCAAAGAATGGATAACTTGGTTCATAGCCGCTTACCAGAGCTTTTTCTCAGCAACCATTTTGACATGAAATATCAAGGTAGACGCAGGTGTTTTGAATGACATTAATGCTGACTCACTGGAAAGGCTCTGGTATGCTTAAATGGAACCGAATCTTCATGAAGGTTATTAGTAAATTTGTTGTTACCACCAGTTTTACACATTTACTTGTTTCACTATTTTATCATCTGGAATTATTGATCGAATCCTGATTTTACTCTGTTCTGTCCCTCTTGACCTTCAGTGGTCATTTTATATATTTTTTTACATTCTCAGTGATGGATTTCACTTGTAACTTGCAGCTTGCAAGCTTCCCAGCCTTGTTTTTAGCCACTCAGCTCACTAACCTGTTCTAGTCCCTGCCTGACAGTGGTAACCCCTCCTGATTTGTTCCAAGGGATTTTATCCAGCTGTGATTACAATGCAGCAATTATCAGTCTCCTGCTGGCTGTCGTGACTGGTCTGACAGCTAACTACCTGGACCTTTTCTCCGATCCTGACACCTTGCAGGATTGCTTTCCTGGAGGGCTGGATCTCCCGCCTTCATCAGATAAGAGAGGATGAGCAGCTACTGGACTCCCCGGCTGCGGCCTATCTTGATACTGATGAGGTGGCTGATAATTGCATCATCCTGCCAGAGGGAGCTGTTTACCCTGCTGACCACTTCCTCTCCTCTTATGCAGCATCACTGGGTGAAATTTGCTGCCTGCTCTATGCCTGCTGCACTGAAGCCACTGTTCAGGGAGGTACGAGTAAGGATTGGAGTCCCTGTGCTCCCAAGGGCCTGCAGCTCTCTTAACAATTTATGAATGTTAGACATTCTGCCTCTAGGTGATCCCCTCTGTCCCCATGAGAGCTCAGGGGGGTCAGCTGTCCCCCTGTTCAATCTCCACAGCCTGATCCCATTGTTCTGGTCATGCTGCTGTCCCCTCAGGTGATGTTGTATATGGAAACGTCTTCACCCATACACCCGCCCTCTTCCCATCTCAGCTTGTGTCCACTCCCAACTCCATCCGTGTCACCCCTCGTTTTGCCACTCCCTCTCTCATAGTGGTTTTTCTACAGGGTTGCCAACTTTGGCTACCTGGCTGGAAAGAGATTTTGATACCATTTATCACACATATTTAGGCTCAATTCCTCATCAAGCTAATACATACCTGACTACACTGTAACCCCTAAGCTTCCACCCAAGGAAATACGCATAATTTCACAAAATTAGATATACACTGAGCCAATAAAGGGTACACAGTTTTTTTTTTTTTTTTTTTTTTTGTAACTAATGAAAGTCAAAGACATGTTGTTTTCAAATCTGTGGCAGCTCTAGAAATTTTTACATGGGGTGGCTCAAAGGTGACATGGAGTTTTGACCGAGTGGTGGGCAGGGAGGCGGGGTGAGGAGGTGCAATGCATCATCATCTTTGAATGAAATAGGGAGAAAATGCTTTTTTGGGGGATTATTACATTACTGTATGAATACTCAACTATAAACTACACAGATTACTGCTTAACTGTTCTACTCCAGCAGTCATTGTCCTGATAGCCCACTGTAATGGCTCTTGCATTCAATTCACCACTGAGTGTCATTATTTAACAAAACTATGTCACACATTAACCAACGCAAGATACAGTATACCGCAATATTTGATATCAGAAAAAAGGAAAGTAGCCAATAACAAAAAAATACCATGAGGGCCAGCTGCACATGTGGCAGAGATCTCTTTAATCTCTATCTTTCTTCACCTGTCTCTTGGTTCCTGTCTTTCTGTCACCCTCTGTGTCATTGTCTTGCACTTCCTTTGGCTGGTCTTCTGATTTTTTTTTTTTTTTTCCCCCAGAAAAAACTGTCTGGAGATATCCCCACATTTGCCCTTACTCTTAATATTCTCTCGGGCTCAGATTGAAGATATAAAAGGATTTGTAGGATCAAGGCATTTGACTACACTGCAGGGTTGCATAATGAGCTAATAAACTATTACTGTTTTATAACATGCCAGGTTACTGATCTTTGATAAACTATCTTTGATCTCTATTTAATTAAAAGACAGGTGCTTTGATCGTGCCTCGGTGGGGCTGTTGGGGCCAGTTTCCAGATGCTAATAGCCCACCAAATACCCATGGGCTGAGGTGGAGTTAAGGGTCATAAGTGGTGCAGCTGATAAGTACAGATGTCAGTGCAGCAGCTTGGTTTAGTAGCAGAAAAATAATGGCGAAAAGAAAAATGGAGTACAACCGGCAGTCCTGGTGAAATGGTCGCTATCTGGGCAGAGGATAACGTCCAAGGTGAAATCGATGGTGTCTGCCGAAGTGAGGATGTTATGCAATATATATAGTGAGAGAGCCAGCAGCAATGTGAATCCAACATACAATGGGACAGGCCTATGAAAAACTGAAAAAACTGAGGTCTCAGTACACAGTAGTTAAAGCACACATTGCACACAGTAGCGTCTAAAGAAAGAAAAATCCTGTGGTACAGTTGTTAGTTGTCAGTGCCGGGTGTGCAGACTTTAACCTCTCGCTTCCTACTTCCCACTCGCGTGCATGGACGGGATGAGACTGCAGGGCTATCAGCACAACAGGGGAAATGCAATTTTTTTTTCTCGTTGCTTGAGGCCGAAGGCCATTAATACCACCTGGCTCGAAGATAGCACTATAGCTCGTGGTGGCATGACAGTGGAAAGACGGCTAATAATAAAGAAAAAAAAAACTTCCTGCCAAATCTAAAGCTATAGGGAGGAAAAGAAAGAATCTTTAGCAGGGTCAAGTTCCAATTTTATTCCCAAATATAAAAACAGAAGGCTAGAGACAAATCCTAGTTAGAAATAGTGTTACAGACCGCTCAAAATTTAACAGCTCCTAAACGTCCCGTAAAAATCCAGTTCAGGATTGTCATCAACAGCCAGCTCACACAGCCTCTCAGCAGTCCGGATGTGTGGTGAAGGCCGAGAAGACGCTTCCCGGGAAGGCATCTCTCCGACCGGCAAGACGGAATGGGTGTTGGTTTGTTTTACACTGTTTCTGTGAAAAACGTCTGATTTTGACACTGCCCTCGTCCGCAAGCAGCTACTGGTTTTCGGCCATTTAAAGTCCTTTTTAAAAATGGAAAACTCACCATTATTTGTAGGAAGTACCTGGAAGACACAGATATGAATGACAAAACGCTCCAACAATCACAGAGGATCTTATTAATCGTATAGAATCAGAAGAATATTTTAGGGCCTATCATCTCTCTGGCATTCTGCCCTCCTCTGACTTTGGTGAATTTCACATGTGACCAGGTTACCGCAGCTCTACTGAGATTCATTTTGTAGTCAACTTCACCACTTTCCTCAGCCAGCAGTATCTGTCAGACAGGACAGTTTACATCCAAACGATCCAGGTTCCCTGTACTTGCACTGAACATGGACTTAAATTAAGTATGATGCCAGGCTGCAATTAATCCTGTTTTTTTTTTTTTTTTTTTTTTTTTTTCTGAACTTAAAACTCTGTGTCTTCAATAATTGCCTGCTCACATATTCCCGTCAGAGATACTTTAATCATTTGTCACATAGTCCTGCAAACAACCGCTATGTGGCTTTTAATCCCTCTAATAACTGTCACAGGATCTTGGGACTTTGAAGGTGAAGGTGTAATGAAGGTGTAATTGGGAGGCGTAGTCTTCTCCATGCTTCTAATGTTATTTCTTCTTATAGTTGTTCTTTTCCTCCGCTGGCAGAGAACTGGTCCAAGGATCTTATTTTCTTAATTGAAGCCACCAACCGCTTCCATGAACTCTGTCCTACGTTCTGTAGCAATTTTAAATGTGCTCTTGTTTGCCTCTTTGATCTTTAATACTTTATCTTAACAATCCATTCTCTGTTTTTTCTTTTGTCATTTATAATAGTTATATATCCTGAAGCACTTATTACAGGTGATAGAAATAATAATTTTTTGTACCTATAATTCCCACATAACCATCTGACGCATGATGAGTGCTGCAATTAATTTCTCAAGGCCTGGCTCATTTGTAAGGGCATTTAAACTGTCACACTCTGCCTAGAATTTATTAAAACTTTCTGTTTGACAGTTCATGACAAAATCGCTCGTTTTTCAAAGCAACAGAAAACTCGGTTGTTTAAGCGCTGAATAATCGTAATTATCAAAAGAGAGTGCAGGGCAGAGGAATGTAGGTGGAAGCACCTCAAACCTGAAGCCTGTTCTGTTATTTGAAAAGTTTTTAGACTGACTTTGACATGGCTTTTATTGTGGGAGGACAAAGTGGTTTTTCAAATCTCATTGCTGAAAGCCTCCATATAACCCCAGATTTTTGTTATCACTGTTGCGTGTATCGTTTAACATTTTTCAGAGGTATGAAAAGAGTCTTCCTCTTTTTATCAACAACTCTGAGAACAAAAGAAATAAGATTATATCATGGATACCTAATCTGAATATTATCCTCCAACCTCCATCCTCCAGAAAAAGTCTTTTTTTGTGGCGTTTCAGCATCTCAGCTGATTCGAACTCCAAGATTTCTGCTGTTATGTTTTCTTGAGAATTTAATGTCTCCTTAATCCCTACTGAATTATTAATATACTTTGGTAAACAGAGACCAGAGGAAGCTCCAAAATGTTCAAAAATCTCAAACACTTCAGATTTGTTGAAAGTAATCACAAACACTAATACTGGAAAAACTTGGAAAGACAAACATGGGGTGGGTATAGGATGGGTATTCTTCAACCCAGACTCTATTAAAATGTTAATACCCATCATTTATAATCATACAGAGGCCGATGTCGCTGCCTCACAGCTTTAGTGACGAGAAACTAACCATTCTGCTGCAGCTTAGAAACCATTACAAATGTCCAGGAAACATAAAGCACAAGCAAAAATGGCTTGAGATCATCCAAAGTCCAGTGGTTACAAATGGAAGTTTTATTTAGCATTTTCAGCAACACAATGCCATCTTGCTGCTTGCTCAGCTCATGCTGCATTCATGGACACTCAGACCTTGGAATTTCCATTATTGAAGGTACATTTTGGTAAAGTGTTGCTCTATGTGATCATGAATGAATGAATGACCTCGGTGGAAAAATACTTATGTTAACCTTTAAAAGCCACTGGGGTTCGCAACATTCATAATTTTAAGGTCATTAGAAACTATTCCTGTTTCCAGAGACCAGGCACATGACAAATGAGGGTCTGATTTTTATTTTTCAAGATGATCAGACTTCATCATGGACTGCTGCTGAACTCCTCGTTTTTGTTAAGACATTTATAACTTCCTTTTTTATTGAGGGGCCAAAATTTTGAAGGGAAGAACGGCCATCTTTCAGAAAGTGAGACAGAGAGCCGTCAGCATGACTGATCACGTCTGACAGGCCTGAATTAATGTTAATGAGACATCAATTAAAAGAGATATCAAATACAAATGCATATGTTTTACTTTAAATAAATTGCAATAGGAGAGCGGCGAAGGTTTTTGTTTAAGAGCGGATTGAGATTATTAAGAGATTTCGCTGTTGTTTTGATGTTAATAAAAGGGATATTCTCAGTGCTGAACGCTATTTGACTCTGGCATCCAAGGCAAGATGACAGATTGGAAAATGACCGGGGATGTCAGATTAAAGAACATCAGTTAGTAAAAAAAAAAAAAAAAAGATGTTATCAGTAGAGGTTATAAGCAGAGGTGATAATGCTTTAGAGATTTAAGTGTGGGTAAAAAAAAAAAAAAAAAAAAGTCTGAATGCATTCTATTCAGGAAAAATGTGTTGAGTGAATGAGTGTTGAAAAGAGATCAGTGTTGAAGGCTGCTAATTACAGTGTCAACATTTGCTTTTTGGCAGCTTGTAAATGCAACCAGTGATCTTTTTGCAACATCAGAAATAGTATAGGAGGGAATTACAAAGAAAAGTACAGAGTCTGACAAGTGCAATGAGAAGGAAGAAAATTCACGGCTTATTGTTTTGTGGCCACGAGATATAAATGGGCCCCTCAATTTAATTAACTCTCTTCCAAGTTTTAGTTCAATTGTGACCGTAATATAAGTGTGAATCACTCTTCCTTTCTGCAACTACCACAGACAGTGTTTGTCCCCGAGGAGCTCCGGGGGCTCACCAGACAAAGCCATGTCCATGCCTGGACATGGCTTCAGGGACAAACGCCTGTAAATGGTGGGAAGAAGTCAATTGAATTGAAGGAACGAGTTCTATCTTGTTGCCACAAATTAGTAAATCACGGCCTCAAAAAAAAAAAAAAAAAAAAAAAAATGTTTCTATCCTTGCACTTCCCAGGCTCAATAGAAAAGTGATTCTAATTCATTATATTCAGATAAATGTGTTTGGATATGTAAATAAACAGATGTTTGTTTACTAATTCTTGCCTTCCAACATGCATGAAAAACATGACAGTTTGAAATACCACAATGTTTCTTCAGTTATTCATGTTTCTGGAAAAGCTAAGACTGGAAATGCATAAGTAAGCAGTGTTGGTAGTAATACTACATTACAGTATTATACTGATATCATATATATTTAGCAGTAACAAAGTAATATAATGGGTTGCTAATATGATTTTGGTAATTATACAGTTACTATGTCAAGTAACGTTACCAGTTAAGTGTTTTTGCTTTTGTTTTCCCTTTTAAGAATTCATCCACTCTGCACCACTTCCACCAGTGCTCCATCAGAAATACTATATATTCTGATTTCTGATAAATACACAGTTTGACATTCAGCACCAGTGGGTGTTCACACAGCCACGTAAAGCCACACAGCCGAATGTGCAATCCACTCACACACATGACAGCAAACATTATGTATGCAAGCCAAACAGTGGCCACACATGAATAGTCAACATGCAGAGCTGTCTACAGCATGATAACCAACACGTGAATACAATTACCAAGTGGACACAGCTGTCTACAACACAACAAACAACAACAACAAACAACAGAAACACTCAAAAGGCCAGCTGAGCTTGGCCAGCACCTACGAGGATGAGGTGATATGCTTAATGTTCAGTGTTCAAAAACTCAGAAAACAAGCCGGCCAAACTCGAACTTGACAGGACAAACATGCCGTCAGCCACTTGACTTTAAAATTACTGCTTAACCTGATTTCAGAAATGCTCAAATCTTGACAATTTTACACTTTTATTGCCATGAAAAACAGCAAAGGAAGCTAGCTCATGAAATTCAGACTAGCGGGGCCCTATGAAGGGGGTTCATGACAACAGGCTGCAGTGTCTCTACTGGTGCTGTTTGCATTGTATGACTAGAACCCCCCTGGAGGGGTGGGGCTCCTCTTTGCTCTGTAGACAGACTGTAAACCCCACACAACTGGTCTTATATTGTAACTGGTACTAAAAAAGTCATATTGTGCCTGTCATCCAGATAATGTTTGCATCTGTTTAACATGTATTACTTGTGCATTTGCAAGATTGCTTTTGTTTATATCCCTAATATGAAGTTTACACAAATATGTCCTTTAATAAAATATTCCAATCGATTATTTGATGGGACAGGTGAGTTCTCCAACCCACACACCTGTAGATACACTTTAGATGACACAAGGAAGGTTTGGGATCAGACTGTTATTACAGATAGGGGTGGGATCTAAGCTGCTCCTCTTAATTAATTGATTAATAGTAGCAGTGATTAATAATGGCAGTTCTGAAGGACCTTGGGGAAAAAATCCAGTATGAAATGAAGCATTAAGTACAGACAATACGTCATTTATTAAATAGCCAGAAACTGAAGTAGCAACAAAAAGATGTGGAGAGAGGGGAAAGCAGACACATGATCTCTTCAAGCTCTTTGGAATCGATACCCCATACTGTACCTTCCTCTAAAGTACAGGAGAGGAAATCAGATTTCTTAGCTGGGCTTAAGTCCACAGACACAGGGCAGCACCTGTGGCCACAGGTAAACAACATTAAAGACATGACTGAGGCTGATGCTAACATCCACTGAAGCTAGAGCAGCCCCTGCATCCGGCTGTCACGCACAAACAAAGCAGTGTTGTCTGAGAACAACAACACAGAGATGAAAAAAAGTTAAAAAAAAAAAAAAAAGACACAAACACTCTCTCACATACACACACAGACACACACAGGAGATGCAGCACCCAGGAGGCAGCTGTACACTGAGTTCCCTAACTGCAGATTTCTGTCTCAATACTGTCCAAAGCACAGAGGCAGAAGAACATGACTTAAATGTCAAGGTGAAATTCGGAGACACATTTTTGTTAGCTGTGCTCAGAAATTACCAGTCACTGTTTCTCCTACATGGAGCAATCCTCTAAACCTTTTTTGGTATTATGGTACCATTAGTAAGTGGGCTGGATTGCACTGAATTTAAGATTGACATCAAAAAGACGCAGAAATCGTTTGAGGTTTTGGCATTGCTGATGATGTAACTGCTATATCAAGGGCTAACTGTAAACCTCAGTATCTACTTGTTTATGTGTCAGCCTACAGACATGTGAGCATCTATCCACAAAGAACATTCAATTCTCCAGATATTACAATAAAGTCAAAATTGGGGGTAAACAAATTCATCAGAGAGACGAAGAACCACAAGTAACTAACATTTCAGAATTACTGCAGTATTCTCAAATGCTGTTGTTGTTATACATCAAAGCCATACAACGGCAGAGCGGGTGAAAGGAGGGATGTTGTTTACCGGCTGTTATGTGCCAGGTTTGGGCACATGGAGAGTTGGTGTGGTTTTTGCTCCCCCTGCTGTTTTTTTTTCTCTTGTTGCTCTCTCCCTCCCCTGTTCTCTTTCTCCAGGTGTCAACGAGGGAATTGGTTTCCACCTGTGATGCCCTGCCCTTGCAGCCTATTGGGTATCTAGACTCTGCTGTGGCCAATCCACAACTCCGGAGATCCCTATAAAAGGAGCCTTCCTGCAGGAGTCGCTCTCTTTTTCTCTTTGTCCATTGTGGTCCTGCTGTCAACCAGATTGTTTGAGGGGTTGACTCGGTTAAATAAGTGTTTGGTGGGGAGGTTGGTTCATAGGTAAGTCGGGGTACCCTGTACACTGTTCACACACGTAGGAAAAATTGTCTATGTACACCAGGATTAGCGGTTGGTGCCACTTTTGTATGTTTTGAGACGTTCTTGTTCATAGGTAAGTCAGTCAGGCCTTTTTCTTTTTATGATTTGTATGAGTTAGTTGAGACAGGCCTGGTTTTGTTTTCTTAATTTCATTTCTTTGGCACAACCTTTTCCATCCATCCTCCCCCCACTTAAAGAACCTTGTGTTTTTTTTTTGTGTAAACAAAACCTAGAGTAAATAAATAACTTTAATACTCTTCACTCCTGCTTTGACTCATTACATTATTGGTTGTTGTGTTGCTGCCTTAAAAGAGGATGTAACACAAATGGGGGCTCGTCCGGGATCTCTTTTGTCCCTGAGCTGTAATACAATCATTATTAATGAGTCATTGTAGTTTTGACATAAGAGTTAAGGATGAGTTTTGATTTGCAGGACTTTATTGACCACCCCAGCTGTGATAAGATTGATTCATGCCGCAAAGATGATTTATTGTGTATTGCGGCACACTTTGACATTCCTGTTAAAAAGTCTAGTGTCAAAAAGGAAATTAAAAATACTGTACTGGAGAAATTGGTTGAATTAGGGGTCCTTGTAGTCTCTACCAATCCTACTCAATCAAAGGATGAGGGTTCTTCAGATGATGTTCCTCTTGTTGGACCATGTGCTTCTTCTGTTCTAGAAGATGAAGGGGGGCAGGCTATACAGGCCACACCAACTTCACCCCGAGTGGATTTGGCTAAAAAGATGGCTCCTTCTCCTGCAACCTTGCCTCGTTTTGAGCCCTTCTCTCCATCAGAGCTCCGTGGGTCTAGTGTAGATGCCAAATTAAAGGTTCGCCTAGCCCGCCTTCAGCTGGAAGCTCAGGAAAAGGAGATGGTGCGTAGGGCAGATTATGATCTCCGCCTGCAGGTTCGTAGGCTAGAGATAGAGGCTGAGAAAGAAGTCAAGTTAAAACAGCTTGATGTAGAAGCCATGAGAATTTCTTCTGAACAGAAATCTTCACATTCATTTGAGAAGTCTGCACCTTCACAGCCAGTCTTTTGCAAACAAGGTTTTGATGTCAGCAAGAATATTGCTTTAGTGCCCGCATTTCGGGAATCAGAGGTTGATTCCTATTTCAATGCATTTGAAAGAATTGCTACTGCACTAGACTGGCCTAGGGACATGTGGTCCATCTTACTTCAATGTAAGCTTGTAGGCAAAGCACTGGAGGTTGTGTCATCTCTTTCCATAGAGGAGAGCTTGAAATATGATGTTCTTAAAGAGACAATCTTGCGTGCATATGAGTTGGTGCCAGAGGCCTACAGGCAAAAATTCAGAAACCATAAAAAGACTGGTGGTCAAACTTTTGTTGAATTTGCACGAGAAAAAGCAGCCCTTTTTGATAAATGGTGTACTGCTAGTGAGGTCAAGGATAGTTTTGAATCTCTTCGTCAGTTAATGCTGTTGGAAGATTTCAAGAATTCTTTACCAGAGAAGATGGTGGTGTTCTTAAATGAACAAAAGGTGACTACATTGTCTAAGGCAGCCATCTTGGCTGATGAATTTGTTCTAACACACAAAAATGTGTTTGTGTCTTCCTCTCGCCTGGACAGGGTTTCAGCTCCACGCCCAGGGAGAAATGAGCCAGGCCCCTCATTTGAAAAGACTAAGGGACCCCCGTCACCCCCACGTGGGGACCGTGAATGCTTCTACTGTCATAAGAAGGGTCACCTTATTGCTGATTGTTTTTCACTGAAACGTAAACACCAGAGTGCGCCTAATTTACCTCAACCAAAAGGCATGGGGTTGATTAAGAGTATAACCCCGACTCCTCCGGAATCCTCTAGTGGGGACTGTGAAACTGATTCTTGTTTTAAACCCTTCATTTTCAGTGGCTTTGTTTCACTCACAGGAGATCCAAAAGACCAGCAGCCTGTAAAGATATTGAGAGACACTGGAGGAGGCCAGTCCATTATTCGGGAAGGCATTTTACCGTTGTCAGCTGATTCATCATGTCACTCCAGTGCAGTTGTTCAGGGTGTTGAAATGAGTTTTGTACCTGCTCCCCTGCACAATGTTCATGTTCAGTCTTCACTGGTCACTGGGTTCTTTAAGGTTGCTGTTCGTCCTGCCTTACCCATTAAAGGCGTTGACTTCATTCTAAGCAATGACCTAGCGGGGGACAAGGTTATGCCTCCAGTCCCTGAAGTACTGGACAGTCCTGATTTAAACTTGGAGTGTGACAACACAGCCCAAATGGTTCCTGGTGTCTTTCCTGCCTGTGCAGTTACAAGGGCACAATCAAAGAAACATGGGCTTGATTTATCTGATTCTTTTCTTGTTGACGAGCAGATTCCTGGGACTGGTGTGACCAGGTCAAGCAGTCAAGCTGAACTCCTGCCTGCTGGTGCTGTGTCTTCCCTGAGTTTTGAGGATGTCAAACTGCCTACCACTCGTGAAGAATTCATTGCAGCGCAACAAGGTGATGACACCCTTGCAAAATGTTTCTCCTCTGTTCTTGGCCAGGAAGAAGCCAACAAGAAGAAAATGGCTTACATTATTGACGATGGCCTGTTGCTGCGTCGTTGGACTTGTGATGTCTCAGAGGATGCGGAGGGGAATGAGACTTTTCAGGTTGTTGTGCCTACAGCCTACCGATCCCAAGTGTTGTCTTTAGCACATGACCACCCTTGGTCAGGGCATATGGGAGTGACAAAAACTTATAACAGGGTCCTCAGACATTTTTTTTGGCCGGGGCTCAAATCAGATGTTGTTCAGCATTGTCGTACCTGCCATGTGTGTCAGGTTTCGGGCAAACCGAATCAAGTAATCCCTCCTGCTCCACTCTCCCCTATTCCAGTGATGGGTGAGCCATTTGAGAGGGTCATTGTTGATTGTGTGGGGCCATTACCAAAAACCAGAGCCGGGAATCAGTTTTTATTAACCATTATGTGTGCTTCTACCAGGTTTCCAGAAGCCATCCCACTGCGAAAGGTTACAGCTCCTGTCATAACCAAGGCTTTGGTAAAGTTCTTTTCAGTTTTTGGTCTGCCAAAAGTAGTCCAAACTGATCAAGGCACAAATTTCACATCTAAAGTCTTTGCTCAAGTCCTTCATACCTTAGGTATTAGACATGTAACCTCCAGCCCCTACCATCCAGAAAGCCAGGGGGCACTTGAGAGGTTTCATCAGACTATGAAGTCGGTGTTACGCAAAAACTGTCATGAGTCTCAGAAGGATTGGGATGATTGTGTTCCCTTTGTGTTATTTGCTGTCCGTGAAGCTGTGCAGGAGTCACTAGGATTCAGCCCTGCTGAGCTAGTGTTTGGACATGAAGTAAGGGGCCCTTTGAAAGTCCTCAAGGAGCAACTGGTCAACCCAGAGCAAAAAGTAAAAAGCATCCCAGATTACATGGCCAAGCTCAAACACCGCCTCCATCTAGCCTGTTCATTGGCTAGGGATGCTCTAGACTCTTCCCAAGTGAGGATGAAGCAGCACTATGACCAGAAAACAGTTGCCCGCTCATTTCAGTCTGGTGACAAAGTTTTGTTGTTTTTGCCAACACCTGGTTCTACCCTCTGCACTAAATTTTCTGGTCCTTATGTTGTAGAGAGGAAACTCAATGAAACAAACTACGTCATCCAAACTCCTGATCGCAGGCGACGGACCAGGGTTTGTCATATCAACAGGATGAAGGCATACCACTCCAGGGAAGGGTCACACTCATCTCACCATGTTAAAATGGCTGTCTCACCTATGGCTTCTATATCAAAGGTGAGCACTACTGGTGATGGTAATGATGGGTTGGCAATGCGTGGTGCTACACAACAAGGAGCAAGATTGAGTAATGGTGAAATATTGTCCAACTTGGCCCAGTACTTGTCTCATCTTCCTGAAGACCAGCGTAATGACGTGAAGGAACTCATATCTGACTTTTCCAATCTATTTAATGATGTTCCTTCCCAAACTTCTGTGATAGCTCATGATGTAGTTCTGACTAACACAACGCCGATTAAGCAGCACGCCTATCGGGTAAACCCAGTCAAGAGAGAAATCATGAGAAAAGAAGTAGCCTATCTTGTGGAAAATGGACTTGCAGTACCAAGCTCTAGTGCATGGAGTTCCCCCTGCCTCCTTGATACCAAAGCTGATGGGAGTGCAAGGTTCTGTACGGATTTTCGCAGGGTAAATGCTGTAACGGTCCCAGATGCACATCCTTTACCCCTCATTGATGACTGTATTGATGAAATTGGTCCTGCAACCCATGTCAGCAAACTTGACATGTTAAAGGGATATTGGCAAGTTCCTTTGACCCCTCGCGCTTCTGAAATTTCCGCTTTTGTAACCCCTGATCATTTCCTCCAGTACACTGTCATGCCTTTTGGGATGTGCAATGCTCCTGCTACTTTTCAGAGGCTAGTGAATAAAGTATTGGGAGATGTTCTGAATTGCCGAGCTTATCTGGACGACATAGTTGTTTACTCTGATGACTGGGCTAGTCACATAGCTACATTAAGAGAAGTTTTCAGGCGCCTGTCGAATGCATCCCTCACACTCAATCTGGCCAAATGTGAATTTGGAAAAGGCACTGTGCTGTATCTTGGTCAGCAGGTTGGTCAGGGACGGGTGTGCCCGGTAGATGCCAAGGTCAAGGCTATTGCTGCATTTCCTGTGCCAACTACCAGGAGGGAGCTACGCCGTTTCCTTGGAATGGCTGGATACTATCGCCGGTTCTGTAGAAACTTTTCTTCTGTGGCAGAACCCCTGACTGCTTTAACCAGTCCCTCTAAACCCTTTGTGTGGACTAGAGAGTGCCAGCAATCTTTTGAAAGTCTCAAAGGTATACTGTGTTGCTCTCCAATCCTGTCTGCTCCAGATTTCTCAAAGCCCTTCAAGCTTGAGGTGGATGCTAGTGCGGTTGGGGCCGGAGCTGTTCTTCTGCAAGAGGACAAACAGGGCATTGATCATCCTGTGAGTTACTTCTCACGCAAGTTTAACAAACATCAGCTTATGTATTCCACCATTGAGAAGGAAACTCTTGCATTATTGCTCGCCCTGCAACATTTTGAAGTTTATCTTGGGTCAAGTGTTAAACCTATTAAGGTCTTCACAGATCATAATCCTCTTGTGTTCCTCTCCAGGATGTACAACCATAACCAACGCCTCATGCGTTGGTCTATGATTGTTCAAGATTACAGCCTTGAACTTGCCCATAAAAAGGGGTCCGAAAATGTACTTGCTGATGCCTTATCACGTGCGGTATAGCTGCATAGTGTGGTATTATTGTTCCAAACCTTGTTTGGGCTTAGATGGGTGGGGGTGTTATGTGCCAGGTTTGGGCACATGGAGAGTTGGTGTGGTTTTTGCTCCCCCTGCTGTTTTTTTTTTCTCTTGTTGCTCTCTCCCTCCCCTGTTCTCTTTCTCCAGGTGTCAACGAGGGAATTGGTTTCCACCTGTGATGCCCTGCCCTTGCAGCCTATTGGGTATCTAGACTCTGCTGTGGCCAATCCACAACTCCGGAGATCCCTATAAAAGGAGCCTTCCTGCAGGAGTCGCTCTCTTTTTCTCTTTGTCCATTGTGGTCCTGCTGTCAACCAGATTGTTTGAGGGGTTGACTCGGTTAAATAAGTGTTTGGTGGGGAGGTTGGTTCATAGGTAAGTCGGGGTACCCTGTACACTGTTCACACACGTAGGAAAAATTGTCTATGTACACCAGGATTAGCGGTTGGTGCCACTTTTGTATGTTTTGAGACGTTCTTGTTCATAGGTAAGTCAGTCAGGCCTTTTTCTTTTTATGATTTGTATGAGTTAGTTGAGACAGGCCTGGTTTTGTTTTCTTAATTTCATTTCTTTGGCACAACCTTTTCCATCCATCCTCCCCCCACTTAAAGAACCTTGTGTTTTTTTTTTGTGTAAACAAAACCTAGAGTAAATAAATAACTTTAATACTCTTCACTCCTGCTTTGACTCATTACATTATTGGTTGTTGTGTTGCTGCCTTAAAAGAGGATGTAACACCGGCGATGTTCCTGGAGGATCTTATCAAAGGGAACAGGAAGAGACAACAGGTTGGACTGCAAAGCCCTGGGTGTGTTTGAAGGGTGAGAACTTGCTGTGTCAGACACCAACAGCCTCACCGGTAAGGTCTTTTCACACCTCTGCGTGTGTGGAGGCTGAAGACCACAAACGTAATTACAGCTCATACTTCATGCTCACCTTGAAAAAGTAGTCCAGTTAATGGTTCTTTCTTACATTCAAACCCTCAAGGTCCTTGAGGACGCTGATGGAGTAGCACATCGATTTCTTTCAATTAGGCCATTTCGTTCTCCAATCAGCTGTTAGTGCAGTAAGGGCCTGTGGGGTTGAGAGTGGTGCTGGAATGGACATTAGCAGGTGCAGTATTAATTATCACAACATGGTAGCAGGAGTATTAATCTCTGGGAGTATGCAAAATTTACATTTGATCACTTGGTACCCACTAAACAGTGCTGATGCTAAATGATCAATGACGGCTACATCACTCATCACATGCCACATTAATAGTCAGTCAAAATTACACTAAACCTCCTCCATAGTCCCAATAAAACCTCAGCACATTCTCTCTAGTAAATACAACACTGGCTTTGACTGGACTGTGAATCAAAAATCATACAAATCAAGCTGCTTATTAGAACGCTTTATTCAAGGTCAGATGCTGTAGTAAACAGTGAATGGGTGTTTTTTGTTTTTTTTGTGCGTGTGTGCGTGTGTGTTTGCAGTGCTCTGTCCCTCTAATCCTCTCTGATAATGGGCCATTGCAGATAATCCAAGGGGATTTCAAAGTGCAATTCCACTCTTACCACAATCTGAGATCTATTCAAATCTCTATCTAAACAGCACAGAATTACCATCTACAATTCATTTTATGTGCATCATCGGCAGTTTGCTTGTGCTGCCATACATTTGAGTGGGAAGATTCATGCAAACGCAACAAAGCAAGTATATTGAATATTAGTAGTGAGGGAAGAGTGCCCTCTTGAGGCTGCAGCAGGGAAACACCGCAGCAGCTTTCACGAGTGAGGAGCTAAAGACAGGTGACAAATTAAAGGAAAAAAGAACATATTTGACCACCACATTGTCCATCATGAGCCACCAGAACAGCTTCAGAGTTCCTTGGTGTAGATTCTCTGAGTCTCTGGAGCTCTACTGGAGGGATGGAGCTCTGTTCTTTCAAAAGATACTGTACACAGAGAGGGATATTACAGCAGAGCAGAGCATACACCCCTCATTAGAGACAAATGCACATTTGAGAGCTCATTGGGGTAAAAACCATCTGCACTGAACTACAAAGATGTGAAAAAAGCGATCTGGTAAGATGAGTCATCCCTCACTGTATTCTCTGGACAAGTGAACAAGTGCCTGTGTTCATCAAGAGACTGATACAGACCTGAACGCTGGACCCCATCAGATAGGGGATCCACGGACTCTGTTACACTGTGGGGGGCATTTTCCAACATTTTCCACCATTTTCTCAACATCTCAACCCAGATTTTGGAGCAAAGCATTGGGACAGTGATCGCCACCACCATCATCAAACCACCAAATGAGGGAATATCTTTTGGCAGAGCGGAGCAGAGATTCTATCATAAGATTATCATTAAAAGACTGTAAGAGAACCACATCGAGATGAAGACTGCAAAACAATTTAATAGATCCCACCGCCCCCGTTGCAGGTCATTCTGCCTGTTTGCATGGATCAGATGAAGTTTGGATCAATCATACTCAGTACTCAAGCTCTGTTTTATTGCATGTATTTATTGTCCAGGTACCTTTAAATGGTAACTACACTAATTAGTGAATGGAAACAGGTCCAGGGTACTGAATGTGCTAATTGGGCTGCTGGTCGATGACACTCAAAATAGTACATATTTACATAGAAAAGGCGGAATTGTGATAAACATTTTAAAACAAATATGTCACAACAAAATGAACAACAACAAAAAAAATGTCTAAACAAAAATATAAAGCTAGTCCCTGGTCATTACCATCCCAAATCTGATTGAAAATCACATTGCAGACATCATTAGGATTGCAATAAAGGCACTCTGATGTTTATTATGTACATTTCACTGATCTTAAACAAGGGGTAGTTCACTTTTGGGGCTTTCACAGTAAAGAATCATTTCAGATCAGACACCCTCTATTGCGCAGGAAACGAGGAACAAAAGAAGATGAGGATCAAACGTTGATGTGTACCAGCTCTGATGATCATGGAGTCAAAATCTCATCATCAAACAACAAATAAAAGTTCCTTTAACAGTGGAAGATAATTCATTAGATGTGCTAAAATTATACTAATTAAAAAATATGCATCTAAATAAATATAAAAGAGCATTTAAAAAAAATCAGCATCTCAGAAAAGGAGATTCTATGCAACACAGCACCCAACAATATAGCACTCTGAGTTCAAGGTCCACTCTCAATGCCTATTATATTACTCTATCATAATAACACAGATAGTAATTACCACATTCCTTACTGTGGACACTAACACAGGGGACAAGGTGCAGACGGGGGCCTTTAGACAACTGTGCAAAAAGCAACGGGGGTGGAATGATGTATGTCTGGTATGCATGCATGAGCTTTTATTTTGAAAACAAATGCCAACAAATAACATTGACCTCAGTGATGGTTAACGGTCTGAGATACCGCAAGCAGGTAGCTGCGCTTGCTGGCTCTGTGTCAGTGTTTTCATACCTGGTGACACTGTCAGGGTGAGAAGGCACTCAGACATTTTAACTGCTGGTTACCTGACTTAAATCTTTTCTTTTTTTTTCACTTTATCTCTCTCGAATTCATTCTGGCACAAATACATTTACACAACATGCCAGGTGACTTTCTTTCTCTCTTGGATTTTTATTTCAACTGTAACATCTTCAGTGTCACTATTTTGTAAATGCAGGTGAAAAGTGAACATTTCCAGCATTGCCATATGTAAAATCAACAGTTTTATGGCCTTTTGTGATCTTTTTCTGTTCTTTTCACCCTTTTTTTTTTTTTTACCAGTTTCCAAACTGGTAAAAAAAAAGAAAAAAAGCTGATAGTGGTATTAAGATTGTTTTTTTTGCACAGCATCAGGAGGCCGCCATCCTCCACACCTTGCCCATCCCTTAAAACATTCGGTCATTTTGTGCAAGAGTTTCAACTTTGACACAACGGTTCGGGCAATCAAGGAGATCCAATACATGTTACCACCAAAATGAATGAGTTCCCATGCAGTGGGGTAAATTAAAGAGTGATAAGGCGACAAAATGATGACATTAACTATCTTCTACTACTGTTTTCTCTTTGGTGTAATGTGACCTATTACAAAAGTAGATCATTTTGCACTAAATTCATTCTTGCCAGGCACCAAATTTAGCTGTGATAAGCTATGGAAGGCTACAAATTAAGAGATCAGTTCTTAAGGCTGCCCCCATTTGACTGATTCATCAACTACTCAGTCATTAAAAAGGTCACTGATAACAAAGAATCTTTTAGTTGGCACATTTGTTTTTTTCATGAGGGATCACATATAAATATGCACCGATCTGTAACACCAGATTCATCACTTCACTGACTGACAGGACAAACAAACTGTGGGGAAAACAACTGAACAGGCATGTTGATAAAAACAGACATGGACATTATGACTCTTATTCAAGCAAAATCTCTTTACTTAGGGGCAGCCCTATAAAAAACTATATGTAAACATGATTGGGACATTTCAGTGTCTGGTAGCCCTCATTAGCTCCCATGGATGAGATAAATGAATTTCAGAAATACTGTAAAATGCTCAACAACCCTCTACACTGACTCGAGCAGTGTATTAGGATGCTGTGTTTAAATGCTCTCCACAGCAGAAGCACGTCCACTGTTCACGGGATCATCGTGTTAATTCACTGGCCTTCTCATTTGGATGCTCTGTGATATCACCTTTTTGTGATAAGTAAGATGGGCTTCTCTTCACGGCAAGAAATGACCGTCGGTTTCCGAGTCTACCGACGGACAGCTGCTCTTTCTTGAGCTTACTGGTGCGCGTCAAACACTGAAATAACATCAGGTCTGAATACAGTACTGGACTTCACACACTGATCCTCAAACCTGCCAGTGTTACTCAGTGCCAAACTGGGAAAAGAAAGAAAGAAAGAAAAAAAAAAACAGTACACAGGGATGATCTGTTGATTTGAAGGGCATTTTCCAATTTTCATTGATACTGACTATGTTGACATGCAGCTTATCAATCTATTATCAGGATTATTCACTGACATCTGAAAACCCACCGACCTGGATGGAGCGGCCCAGTCGGCCTCAACCCGACTCAAATTTCAACTCAAATTTGGTCTGATTAAGCACTTTAGTGGCAGAATATTTTTGCTATCAGGGCTCTAAATGCCTGGTGGTTGTATTTCAATTTCCAAAGTGCTGATATGTGCAACCTACACGTTTTTTTTTTTTTTTTTTCTTTTTCTTTTATTGATTTCGATTCTGAGGTCATAGTTTGTGTCGGGGCAAATTGTCAACAAAGATAAAAATCGACTTGCATAGATAATCAAATTGTAATTTCTAGTAGTACTTATCATTCTTAAAGGAACACTCCAACGTTTTGGGAAAAAATACCCAGACTGAGGGAGGATGTTGGATACCATTTTCACCTCTGTTTGTCCAGTGGTTTGGTTCCTGTGGGTAGCATTTCATGTTAGCTTAGCATAAGAACTTGAAGTCTATGGAAATTGTTAGCCTCGATCTGTCAAAGTAAAAAAAAAAAAAAAAAAAAAAAAAAACCTTACAGCAATTCCAAAGCTGTCTTATTTACATATTGTATATCTGAAAGTTGGATGTTGGAACTAACTGCTGAACACATTTATCCTTCCATCTATTGGTAGTTGCTGTAAGGTTTTACTTTGATGGAGCAAAGCTAATGACTCCCATAGACTTCAAGTCTTTATGCTAAGCTAAAATGAAATGCTACCGATAGGAATTGAGCCACTGGATGTACAAATGTTACCAAACTGGTATCAAACATCTTGTCTCAGTCTGGATAAATCAGAAAAAGGATATTTTGCCCAAAATGTTGAGTGTTCCTTCAACGTATTCTTGCATCTGCTGTGATTAAAAATGAGGAAAGATTCATGAACTATTCAATTCCTAATTAGAAATAAAACTCGTAAGGGGCAACAACAGAAAGTGCGCGCCCAGATACAACTGGACGGTGTGCTTTCGTAAACTGCTGGGAAGAACACGATTTCCTCACGCACATGATTTGATCCAAGGCAGTTTTCTTACAGCTTCAACAGGGTTGGGTAGAGACAATGCGGTGGAAGACTGTAGGCAAACATAGCTATCGGCTACATTTACATGCAGTGTTCGATGACCTGGGGAAGCAAGTTGGAGCTTACATGCAAACATAGTCAGTGATGTACAGTATAATACAGTGAAAAGTGCAGCCTGACTGAATGCCACATTCAAAGTACTAATTGGCTGAGTGTTAATAAAAGCACTTGCTGGAGCATGGACATTACAGCTCAAGGCCTGTTGCAATGTATTAATTAAATTAAAAAAAAGAAAAAAAAAAGAATTCAGCCCTGTTAAAGATTGCGATCATGTTGAACAGGGACGGCACTCCTGCCTCAATTTCAATAGGACTGAAAATGACAGCATATTTAAATACTTAAATAGATATAAAATTTTGTTATTTTTTTTTTTTAAACAGACAAACTGTACACATCTGGTACCAATACATATAAAAATTACAAGTGTGGTTACTTTAGAAAGGATACCTTCTGATACATCATATCAAAAATATGCAGCTTTAGTAGCAGTTTTGTAGTTCATTTATCTAGTCAAACTTTACATTGCTACATTACACTCCGGACAAAGAAGTGAATGAGGTCTTCTCTTCTAGTCCAATGTCGCTGCAGCGGCACTGAGCACATTTAAGGGACTACACAGCCTCAGAAGTCACACGTCGCCCACAGTGCCCACTGCACGGCCCTCCTCGCCACTTTGCTTTTCAACCCTCGATCCGTTTCTACTGCAACACCTTCTGTTCTGCCGCTCCGCTCTTCCATTTTTAACACTTCCTCATCGCCGTCCGACAGCTCCTCGCTCCGTTACACACCGACTTCTTTTGGACTCCTTCCTCTTCAACATTCGCTTCAATCAATTTTTTCAACTTTCCCGATGATCTTCTCCTCGAAGATGGGCAAGATAGCGTCATCTTCTCGTACCTCTTCGAACACCACCCCGCAGTCAAACTCGTCGCTCACCTTCTTGAAATAATACCTGCAATGAGTCAGGAGAGGAAAAAACAAGTCAGTTGTCCTGAAGCCGAATCTGTCTGCATTGTACCCCGTTGTTTTTCCTGACTGTGGACTAAATAAATATAGATACACAAAGGAAACAATTGCACATTTGAAGTGTCTTGGTTCTTAAGAGAAGGCTGGCAAACCTTGACATTATATTAAAAACAAACAAGCAAACAAACAACTGGCCTTTGGAGTCAGGGCTGGTATCTTGATCACAGATGAATGAGGAATACCCATCGACATGTAATTATTTTGCAAATGCCTTTAGTCATTTGGCATTTCACATCCAAAAATCCAGAAAAACAACATTATGTGATGTAATGTCAAGACTACGAACATAACAAGCCAGTTTTATTATAGAAATTCCCTGAACATTGATCAAAAAACTGAAAAATGAGTTATGGGTTTCATCCCCCTGTAATCATAGCATCCTCATTAAGCATATCAGTACATATTTTAAACAGCACCCAGATATTTTTTAAAGACAAAGTCAGCAAAATAAAACACCACAGGGGCTCATTTCCGTGAATCAAGGTGCAAGCGCAGGCGATGGCACAAGTTCACAGCGCTGGCTCGCTGTAATGTGCCCAGCGGATTTTGGGGTAATTTTATGACCAGAGGTGCTGCTGCAGAGGTGCTGCATCAGCAGTACAGTTGTAAACGGGGTTGGATTAGGAGGAATAAATTATCAATCTGTGTAGCAGGGACTGGCATCTCCCTGACAGCTTTGTAACGGAGAGGAGAGTCCAGACCGGCTTTTCCCCAAGAGGAAATTGATGCCCTCGTCTGAGAAGTGCAGAGTTGCAGGGTGTAAATATGCCGTATCCCAAATATGCCATCAAGAGCAGACGATGTCCTTAATTTAAGGTGAATTCACATTTCTGATACAGAAAGCCTGCAATCTTGTCTGCATGACATGCCTGTGCTCAAATATACTCACTCAAACAATAACAGCTATAATACAGTTACTTCTAACTTTTTAAAACATGTTTCTATTATTTTGCAGGCTGCCTGTAGTTTGCTTTCTAAAATGATTAAAAACGTTCTTTAGTTTTCACAGATCAGGTTTTCTGATAAATTGCATGTCGATTTCAAAAGATATTTCTGGATCTTGCTTGCCCATAGACATTTTAAATTTAACACTGACCATAAAACTCACCTGTAACTCCCTTTCTTTGTTAACAGCTCCTTGAACTGGCCCAGCGTGACGATCCTCCCTCTGACAGACGTCCTGTATGGTATCGGCTCTCCACAGAAGTAATACGCCACGGTAATGTTGTCACAAGGCTGCTTTTTAGGCGCTTTGTGTCTGTCAAACAAGAAGACAGAGAATAATTTCGCACAATTGCCAGGTTTTCTATTATTAATGTCCACACTTTTCAAAGACAGATGAAGAAATTGCTTGGGAAGGGCAAATGTAAACAGCTTGTTTACATGGGAAATAAGACAAGATACGCTGGTGCTTGCTAGGGTTAAGTGAGGGATGAAATACATATTTACACACATCCAACAACATGGCACAAGGAAGGTGACTGGAAGAGACAAAAAACAATCACCAGCGTGTGCATATTCATGAGCAGAACGACAATTCGTGATGACTGAATGACGACTAGAAAGACAATGTGATAGAGACGTTTCACCGTGCTTTACAAAAGCCAAGTACAAATATATAAACAAGAGATGAAATCAAGAATGAATGAGAATGAAAGGTGTTTTGTCATTAGGCTAGTGTGTGTGTGTGAGTGTGTTTGCATGTGCCTGTGATATGACCAACATCAGAGAAACATCCAGTGAGTCTGCAGACGGTAAATGACAGACTGAAGGGAGGGAAACATTTAATTAATGGGTCTTCAGTCTGGATCCTCGATACTGGCAGCGAGCTTGGTTTTAAGAGAGCGGGCCCAATTGAGAAAAGCTTTGCTTACTTCTGTTTCTGTTTTTCCCCGGTATTTGTAAAGAAGAGGCGTCCTGCATCCTGTGACAAGAGTTCTGTATTCTTAAAGGAATATTTAATCTATAACACATCATTTTTGGATCAAGTACTCACTGTGTGCTGCCTTCGACTTCCGACTAAGAAAGCTTTACTTGCCTGCCTTCATGGTAACCCCAAAAACGTCAGCCTTCTGTGACCCAGTGGAATAAAGTGGGTCCATACTTGTGCAATTTTACAGCAACAGCAAAACCCTATCAAAATTCCAGTTAAAAAGCTTACACTCATCATGCAGTATAATCCAAGTCTCAGGGATCTAGTCGCATGCTCAGTAGTTTCCAAACACACGCTAAAATAGTGCTGCAGAGACAACCTCTTGTGTGCGTGCACAAGAGCGTACATTTGATTGGGTGAGCCGATGGACAAATGTGCTTGTGGACACACGCTTCAAGCTTCAAGTTTTCTTTGAGATTGAAGGCAGCACACATTGAGTATTGAATTAAAAAAAGTTTGGTGATATGGCCAAAAAATAAACATGCATGTTCTGTGTAAGAGTAAAGTGTTTGGCTTGTCTGATAGGGTGCTAAACTGCTTTTATCATGTATTAACATACATAGTCAAAATCTCAATATTATGATTCAGCCATTTTTTGTATTGATTTAAAACATAAATCTGAATAAATCGCCCTAATTATGGATGAAGTGTTCCTTTAATTAGAAGTAGAACTTTATAGTCAGTATGTGCAGATGCAGGCAACAAGGAACAAGGGAGTAATATAACTAGGGTGATGTGATTTTGTTTTCTGGTCCATATGGTCACACTGCCTGCTAAATTTTGAATAAACTTTAGATTTCTAAATCAGGGATTTGGACAAAACAGAGCGGTGCAATTCAGTATTTGATTCTTAAAAAAGAAAAAAAAGTTCAGTTTCTCGAGGCTTATTTAGAAAGGAGTGTTAAATTTATATGTCGAGATAACAAGGCACGGGACAGGCATGGTGCCAGCAGGACGTTTAGGAGAAAAGAATATGAACGGAGGGGAGCTAAATGACACACCGTGACACCCTGGGTCATCATGAGTGATGGAGGCTCCTGTCTTTGTATTTAGGATCAGAGCAGAGGCCATCTCCCTTAAATTTAAGATGAAGATGGACCAGTTGTCTAAGATCCCACAGCCAAGGGTGGAGTGCCAGTCAGCCAGTCAGCATTTGAAGGGAATGGGTCTGCTGTAGACTTCATTACCCTTCTGAGTGGGAAAGGCCCAGAAGAAATGACTCTACCAGTGGTGGCTGGGTGTGCCCAGTTGCACTTTGAGACAATGTTATTCTTAGTGAGCTCAGATTTTTTAAGTCTGACATCATTTGTGCCAACAACCACACAACATCACTGGGCTGCAGTGATGTGAACATCAGCAGGATGATCAGATCTGACTTACAGAGCGATCGAGTGACCAATTACATTTGGTTTCAACTATGAACATAAATTTTGCCATTAGCAGCAGGGTGGGGTGTAACAGTCTACTAAACAGCTCAGTGTGTAGCAACGCTCTCAGTCTAATGTTGAGGGTGTGTGCAGGCACATTCACAGCTGAGTGATGTCAAGGCAAAGTTCCTGCAGGCAGATGCATCATACTCATAGAGTGCAATGTCTACACATCATCAGCCTCATGTCAGCACTGTTTTGATAGATGGAGATGGGCAGGAGGAGGCCAAGATGAACGTCAGCCCGAACAAGCATGAAATATTAAAAAAAAATGATGCGGCGCATTAAACAGCCATAATAAATCAGCTTTGGAAACTACTTTGAGCTGAAGTCATACTGTTATTCTCACAATTCACACACCACAAGTACAATATCAAATTTTTAAACACTATCTGATGAAACTTCCACTTCTCCAGTTAAGGATGCATCCGAAATGTAGCACTAAAAGGGTCTTTTATGGACACACTGCTAGACGCCAGTAGTTGCAGACTGCAGCAAGCCAGATGCATGCCAAGTATTCAGGCCCGGTCTTTGTGGTTCTGATGGACGGCAGCGCCCACTGGCAGTGCCTGAGTAGCTGCCTTTCATCTGCCTCTTACACAGTCCCCCTGTTCCCCTGCACCAGTTAAGTGCCCATCTGAAGAGGCAGTGAAACATCAAACAGAAACAACTTTATGACAGAACTTCAAAAACTGGCCCTTTTCACGATACGTCAATCCTTTTGCCCCTAAAAGCACAGAAAATACACGCACATACACTTCTTCTTTGCAAAAAAGTAACCAGCAGGAGATTATTATTTTTCACCATCAACCCGGACACTGATATTTCCAACACAGTATATTTCAATACTCTGCACTTGCTTACCATGCAGCGTGCAATGGACTAGATACTGTCTTAAGCTGATATAAGAAACCTTGAGGTCTGTTGAGTCTCATCCCCACACATTCGTGAGCCGAGACAAAACCAAACAAGATAGCACACACACATAAACAAAACAAGCAGCAACAGCACAGGGCAGCACAGGATGACACTACAATACAGGATTTACAACACAGGTAACTAGGGCACTGACGACTAAATATCCTAACCCTGCATTCAGACCTGTTGCTAGAAATGCGACATGAGCAACAGGAAGTCAGGAATTCAAATGGCAGCTGTGAGAAACAGTGACAAAGCAACACCAAGCCAGGCGACAGGGGAAAGCTTAAAAAATTTTCAACTTTATGCCAGTGTGCTATGACGTGTCGGCACAAAATCTCAAGCAAACCAATCAGAGCGCTCGTCCTTGAGTCCCATGACAGACATGTACAGTGGATGAAAAACTACGCTGGGTGTCTAGTGAGTCAGCAATTATTTTCCGCAGAGAATACAGGCATAAAGGCATGAGAGAGCTGTGCTACCATGTGCTGGCCATCCGCTTTTAAATACACTGCTGACTTGACATGCTAGCACCAACTGGCTATCTGCTGTCTGCCAAGTCAATAAACGTTCTTAGCATAAACAACTAGACAACATCCAAACATTACCCAAAAGAAGCCGGATATGTAAATGTGGGTGACACACAGACATACACGGGTGTCACTTTTGTAGTAACAGGTCTGAATGAACGGTAACTTCTTCTTTAGTAGCTTGACAAAGTCTCCATTTGCCTACACACACACACAGAGCCACTTCACAGACATCCAATGATGAGCATGGGGAAGTCAAGTGGGTTGCTGTGACCTATGGGATGGGAGTTTGGAGGTACAGGGAGTAGGACTGGTAGGACACAGTGGACATACTCAGACTCGGAGAGCTCACTGTCAGAAACGGCGGGCACCACGCTCAGCGGAGGGAACAGTGCGGGCCTGACAGCGGTGCGACCCCTCTGGATCACCTCCATCACATACCTGAGGGACCGAACGGACAACCCCAGCGGTTAGACACAGAACGGGCCTGCGGCTCACACACGCTAGAAACACACCCAAACACACACCAACATCAGGCAATCAGAGCTTGTCCTGGCGCACACTCACAATGACATCTTGTGAGGACGTCCCACAACTCAAGAGTGGACTGACGGATGAGAACCCTTGCAGGAACTTCTATTTACACTAATGGCAACGGATAATTTTAATTTTGAAAAAGAAGAAATGCAGTTCCCTCCATCGTTGATTACAGTTTCTGTTGAAGAACAGTGATTAACAGGACAGATGAGCACAGTAATAGAACACGTCCATCCTTACCTTTGCTTGTGTTGGAAGGCTCCAGACTTGATCTTCTCCTCCTCCAGGCGTCGGCGCGCCTCCTCCAACTGGGTGAGGGGGTTGGGGGCTGGGTTGGGAGGCATGGTGGGATCCTGGATGAACGGGTGTGATGGCTGCACGTTGTTCCGCAGCTGAGCGCTGACCCATGGGTGTGCCGATCCTGATCGCTCTGCCGAGCCCAGCCGAGACCCCTCGTGGCCTGTGGTCTTCTTTGACCCCGTGGTGCTCCTAAAAATAGAGAGGAATCAGTTGTTGGCCTTTTACTCAACAACAAACTAAACAACAGAAGAGCATTCAAATAAAAAAAATAGCACCTTTGATCCATGCATGCCTTAAAAAAATAATCAGCAAAATCTTAACAATAATCCTGAAGCTCACATGCACAAAGTCTGATATGGCAGTATTGTCCATTCTCTTTTCTTCACTCTACAAAGAATGTGAGCTGCAGGATTTTGAATAAATTGTAATTGGTCAACTGGTTTCTGAGGGAGGCCAAAGAAAAAACAAAACACTGCAGTAAAACTAGTTTCCTTGAGACGAGGGCATACTGAGTTTTTCAGTGTCTGACAAGACAAGAAAAAAAAACTAACTGTACTATTTCTGAGTTGGCAGAAAGCAGATTTGGTCGAGAAGTTAGCGTGATGAAAAACTGAAGTCAAAGCACATTCACAGTCTCTGCTCACGCTTGTGCTAAAAAACACTCCTGTTTTTATCAAAAAAAAAAAAACAAGCATCAGAAAATTATTTGACATTCAGGTGTTATACTAATGGGTGCACTGATGGGATGAGAAGTTGTTGGGACTAACAGCCAAGTAGACCTGCATGCCATTTACATTTAAGGGTGCACTGTGCCTGTTAATGATCTGACCTGGGGGAAAGAAATGTATAGGCAGAACAGGACTGGGCCCAAAATAGAGTCCTGTGGGACCTGACATGTAGATATCCTTTTTCTAGCCTCTCATAAAGACACTGAGGCTCCAAACCTCTGCACGGCTCACTTTTGGTTGTGTGAATATCTTTATCTGCTGCATTTATTTTAAATTACTCTGGTTAATAGTTCTCACTAACCCATATGGACTCCTCTTATGGCGAACTGTCTCCTTCTCTCCCTCCATCATCCACAAAAGGATCTTCTGGTTTCTCTCCATCTCCTCCGGAGGCAGTGGCATGTCATAGGGCCGCACTTCCTCACCTTTCTTGAATGCTCTTTTACATTGTGTCCCAACTTTGCTACTGAACAACAGAAGATAAACAAAATAAACAATGAACATTGCAGAAAAACAATGAGTATATCCAATGCATTAGTGAAAAAAACACCAAATGTTTGAGTTTGGCTTGTACCTGTAACCCATAGGTTCCAGTGGGTTTGAAGCTACGCCATCAGCATAGCTGCGCGACTTTGACCCATAATGATTCGGCTCCATACCCCAGGGAAAGCTGTTGTGCACACGCATGGCTGCCTCAGCCTCCACCTGCTCTTTGGGCTTCCCCCCACCTGTGTGGTGGATGTGGTGCACATGTTTGTGGTGGTACAGGTGACTGGTCTCTCCCTTGGGGCCATGTCTTGCTGGATGTTTGCCCTGACCTGAGGACAGTGGCACTCCAAGTCCAATCATTTTGCTGCCTGGGAAACCTTCTGGTGAGCGCGACTTGGGGGAATGGCGGCCTGTTCCTGGCGACTGGCAGCCAGGAGTCTTCATGACCCGCTGGACGTGATCGTCCAGGATGCTCTCGGGGTTTTCCTCATGAGCGTCTCTCAGCAGAGGACCACTGTAGGTAATGTCAGCATAGCGCAAGTTGTAATGCTGGGGATAAGCACCAGGGGGGAGCCTGTGACCGGACAGCGATGTGCCTGTGGAAATGTCGACATCATCACCCTCCTCCTCCTATCATAGAGAAACATAAAAGAACATTAAACAGTTAGTGCAACCTATTAAACATGACTCAGCCATTATAGGAAAGATCAGGTCGAGGAAAACAGGGAGTAAAGTGCATGAGACAAAGCACAAATTGTATTTAACTTCTCTTAAGCAATTAAGCTTTTACTGTAGAACTTGCTAATTCTTTGACAGCTAATTTCTTAAGACACTACTGATAAAACTGAGGTCATTTCATAGGACTGCAGACATCCTGTATGTTGCATTCACTTCAACCTGCAGATGGCAGATTTTCATCAGCTGCTAATTCATGTCCTGTTATTCTGTGTTTCAACTGCAGAGGTGTGCATGCAGAGCAAGAGTATGACAGTACAAGGCATATTTTTGACAGCCATACATGCACATTGCACATGTGTATTTTGCGTGTGGTACAAGGTTCACTCTGAGTGACAAGGCTGTCCTCGGAGAGAGCCTGCTCTGTGAGGAATTATTTCTTGGGGTGGGGTGGGAGGTTTGGGGCTGCAGCCAGGCATGATAGTCTTTGAAAGAAAACACAGTGGGACATACAATGATCAAATAAACTAGAATGGTGTAAGCGGTGAGGCTGTCCCGAGTAGAAAGAGGAAAAACCATCTAATATTGGTGATGGGCAAGTGGTAGCCCATATGGGTTCTGCACTTGGACTTGTGGATATTGTGCCACCAGGCAGCCCAATTAGTGGAAAAATTACAGACTTCTAATTTTGCTGTGATACGTTGGCTAAAGCACCATATCAGCTCATAAAACCAGGTATGCCATTAACTTTTTATCAGCTTCAACCACTCAAACCCCATTAAAAATGAACTGGCCATGGATCTGCAGGAAGGCACTGAGATGGATAGGGCTTTTAGTGGGAGGGTGGGGCCCGGTGGGGGAGATTTAGTGGCACCCTTGAGCCAGCTGTGCCACCACAATGTCATGGATCTGAATCCTAGCTGGGACCTTTGTCACCCCCCACTCTCTTCTGTCTCTTGCTGCTGTCAAATATCAAATAGCAGCAAAAACGTCCCAAAAATGTAACAAATGCAGAAATCTGTCTCTTTATAGCAATGAAACACACACAAGCAAGTGATGACTGTTCATTTACACTTGACATTTTCCATGCACAGTGCATATGTAAAAACAAAACTGGTGTATGGTGATTATGTATTGGCTTGAAGGAGAACATGGTACTCAGAGCGTTTCTTTGTTGTTTGCTGTCTGTTGTTGTTTCCACTGCATTTATTTTCTTTGTTTCTTGCTGGCTGTTTTTTTAACACTGTTTTTACATGTTGCTTTTATATTATATTGCACTGTGTTTTTTTTTTTATATATATATATTGTATGACATGATGTGAGATTGTAGAAGGACGTGGTGCAAAATGTCTGTGCAAATGGACAATAAGTACTATCTTATCTTGAACATGAGTCAAACCTGAAGAGGATAATGATGTAGGACAATAATGTACAAAGGAAATGATATCATAAAAGCCTTCCTATCAACAGCTGTGATTTTATTATTGTTGTTGAAGGGGAATACCAGTCAACAGGACAGGATTCACATAGGCTACTACTTTGGTCAAGCACAGTTAAATCAATTAATTTGTAACCAAGGACAATTGTGATATATGACATATGGATGACAGAATTTGAGTGGAAAAAAATTGAGTGGAATTTACCTTTAAGATTTGAACAATCAGAGATGTCTTTTAATGTTTTACCGTCCCTTGCATAACTGTCATAAATGACTTAAGATAAGATAAGATATACATTCCGGCTTTTTATCTGATTGCAGTGATCGGTAACATCAATCATGAAACTCCGGCTTGTGCCTGCAGCTGGAGCAGTGTGCACCATATGGCTGCATTTTGTTTTTTGGTAGTGTTCACCTCTACAAAGTCAGAAACACTTTGTTCTCTCCTCTCTCTTTTCACTTTGCCAAAGAGAGACAGACGAAAGAGAACAGTAGGTGTTCAACTTTGTTTCAGCAAGCCAAAGTCCAAACTTTTTATTTGAGCATGTAAACAAAACAGGCTTTGAGAACATGCCAAACCTATACTCAGTTTCCTACTGTGGTGCTGTTGCAAACTGTGTTGCAGCCCTGTGCTCACCGCCCATTTGCTGTGAGTGTATCAGGGTGAAAGCAGGCTTGAAAACACTCTCAGGTCGCACATATATTCAGCGTCACAGAGCCCTCTGATTCATATGTATAAAATGGTAAACCACTAGGACCCTGGATGCAGCAAAATCACTTCTGCCTTGTATCTTTGCACCAGATACAGACAACTACAGCTATTCATGGAACCATGGTGACACCTTCATTTTAGCACATTTCAGCCCTTGTTGATTCTTCCACTGACTCCATCGTTCCAAGTGCTTCTGATACCATATCAACATGGAAATCCCAGACAGTTTATGGCAGGACCTTTGATGCTCTACAGGTAGCAGACAACTCGCTGGTGACTAGGGACTTTCTGCCAGTCAAGCTACATTATGCAGACACAATGCCTCTTCCTTGTGAGGAGTAATGGTGTGCACCATGCTTGCATGCTCTCAGTTATCTTGTTTGCACCAAATAAAGATTCAATTCAGACAAGCGCCGACCAGCCTGCTGACAGAGTCTGTGTGCGACTGTGATGGATTCACTCAACGTCACCTTTGTGAATAGCATGTGAATTATCCTATGCACAGTAGGGAGAGAATGCCAATTGTCACAGAAAATGACCTAAATTGAAGCCATGAATTCCATTCAGTGCAGATCGTGTGACTGGGCTATAGCAATAATCAGTTAAAGACTCCATGAAATTGTTATCTTAATTCCTTGATTTGGATGTTGGGGTGAGACGTAATGTGGGGAGGGATCATTTAAACCTGTGAACCAATAGGATATTGGTTAGGGAGAGGAACACATTTTTATTTGATGGGACAAGTGGAGGGGAAGGTTTTTTTATTATTATTTTTTTTTTATTTACGGCTTCTAGTGCGCCAAGAGGTCACCATTTAAAATTCGCTCTTCTCCAGGGAGCAAAAATAATGGGAGTTCATTTCACAGGGACTTAATAGTATCTCCATGAAATTCATAAGTGGGCCCTTTTCTCAACACAATAAAACCATTATGACAACAAAACCACTGATTTTTAAACAGATGGTGGAGTTTTCAACCTGAGCTTGATGACATTCCCCCAAAATCCAGTGTGAGCTAAAGCCATATAATTGTGTAAAAGCTCTGGTATTGCTGGTGAAAAGTTCAAACAGGATGGCCAATGTTTGATTTTGAAAAATAACAAAAGCAAATTATTTAGAGTGAGCGATGAACCACGGGCAAATACTCTGAGTTTGCGTTAAGGCGGCAAATGGCTCGATCAAGACAATGTCATTCCTTGCCTACAGCTTTCAATAAAGGAATCCTCAAGTTCTATAATGGCAGCTCCTCTGCTTGCAGGGCCAAACCACATAAATTGTCTGCCTTGCCTTGGCGCCGTGTACAGAGGGAGATTTCATTTGTGGTACCGACAAGCATTTCATCAGTGTTCAAGCGACATCAAACGGGCAGCACATATTCCAGGCTTACAAGTGGCTGAGTATGCAGTTGTGCCATCTGATTTATCGACAAAGCCAGATCCCTGACAGACCAAGGATGAAATTCTCCAAACGATTCATAATGTTATTTCCTACTTAAATGGCTGGCCTCATTAATTTCATTAAGGGCAGAGGAATTTAAGTCTCCTTTGTGATTGCTAAATGTAAGAGCTACAGCCAATCACACGTCCTGTTTTCCTGGCTCGCAACGGGACTTTGGTGGTGCCACTTGTGAAGGCCCCCGCACACGTTGTTGATATTCAACAAGATACACTTTACTCTTCCACTCTACGCCACTCATGTTACAATTATTTAACATGTTATTATCTGAGTATAAATGTAATTCAAATGAAAAAAAAAAAAATGAATCACTAAAACGACCCTTTGAACAAGATAAAAGTGGGAAAAAAATCCAGTTCTCCATACCCATCCAGTGTTCATCTGATGTTAAACTGTGAATTTAAAATGATGCTTTGTCATGAACAGGATATTTCTAAACAGCTTAAAATGAGAGATTTTGTCCTTGGGATGTTTAAATTTAAACTATGATAAAAAATTTAAGTTGGTATGAAAGTAAAAATATTTTTCCAAAATAATATGCATTACTTATGAAGCTAAAAAAAAAAAAAAATCACAAATAAAATTACATTTTCAGAGCGTCTTCCCTCCTTGATTTAATGTACTTTCTGTTGAAGAAGGTTTTTGGGTTGGGGCTTAAAACAGAGAGGTGTATTGTAAAAATCATTCTGGGAAATAATAAGTTAGTTTTATTCAACAGCAAAGACGTGATTGTTCAAAAATGTTATGTTTGTATTGCCTGAACATTTTTGTTCACGCCTACTAGTTCAGCATGACATCACCACTGATGATGCTCTGTTTTCTATAAAAACATAATGTGATTTTGATAGCTAAATAAATAAAATCAATAAATATTCAGTAAATCCTTTGCCATTTATTGTTAAACTGTTCTATATTCTGGCAGGGAAATTTTAGCTAACAAATTGAAAAAGTCATTTTTCATGTCTAATTCCCACCCCCACACCAGATGGTAACTTGGCTGGCAGTAATATCCAGACCCAGATATTTATTCACATGACTCATTCATTCACATTACTAGAATATCATGTGCATGTGCTGCCGGAGTAAAAAGTAGTAAAAGCGATAAGAAGTAATGAAACTTATTTTATTCTGTTGCTGGCTGGCTGATGCACTGGGGAAAATGTCCTATGCAGGAATAAACCCTGAGAATAACACGCAGTGCAGATCTAGCCCGCAGGAGAGTGATGTGCTCTGATGTCAGTAAAAGACAGAAAGTGCGTACCAGTCGTACTCTCTTCAGCCGCTCCTCCAGCTTCTCTTGCGCCTCCCTCTCCCTCAGGACTCCCTCCAGTCTGCTGATGAGCTCTGCGGCAAACCTCTCCGGCTCCACGTGAATGTCCTTTGGTATCCGGTTTGTGCGCTGGGGGAGAGAGACACGACATCCAGCGAGTGCATCGTTATCACCCCCGGTGTCTGAACACGGGGACAGCGCTGTGGCTTTTTACTGCCCTGGCGCCCTTACATCCTGTCAGTGACTGTAATAAAAGGCTAAAACAACAGCGGGAGGAAACATTTAACAAGAAATATCAGGCATAAAACGTCCCAGGCCGTTAAAAGCTGTGCACCGCTTCATGTCACTGAATACTAACAAGGCTAGGAAGCAGAAATACTATAAAAATGTGCTTAAGTAAAAGTAAAAAAAGGGGCTCAGTTATCATGTACTCAAGAATAAAAATTACTTCGTTCAATGCAATCTTTTCCATACAATCCTGAAAGGATGAGAGCACAGATTTCAAGCTAGATTCTTTTAATTGAAATTATTTTTTAGGAAAAAAACACTATGTACACACACACAAACACAAAACTGTACATCAAGTAAAATTAGTGATTCAAAAAAGTACAAATACACAAAAAGCTACTCAGTTACAGTAACATGAGTAAATGTAAAAGATTCCCTCCACCCCTGAGATTTAGTAGTGCATTTCCATTTTTTTCATTGAAAGGAAAAGAGCTTGTATGAATTAATGAATTAACTGTGAATTAATGAGATTTTTCGCTTTGCCGTCTTTATCACTTTGTTTTTTGTTTTTTTGTTTTTTAATGAGGGTTCATACAAAGTTTGGTTGCTGGCTTTCGGCTACTCTGCCATTTCTCCTCCCTGACTTCGAAATGGCAGTCTCGGTTGGGGAAAAAAAAAATAAAAATACAATCTTACACACTTTACTGTCACATCAATGTTTTTTTTAAGTGTTAAAATATCTAATGACATATGGCACACAATGCAAAATGATGGGGAATCTAAATTAGACATAGATTGTGGTTATAACCCTAAATGACCCCTTTAAAGACACGTGATACACTTTTAGCTCTCCTACTAGTAAGAATTATTGTTGTTTATTGGTCCCAACTCAGAGCGGAGAGTTGAGAAGCAGTTCACTCAAATAAACAGCCGGAAAAATAAACTGATGATTTTAAGAAAATATCCTACACTATAAGCATCACCAATTTTCTTATTGCCAGCAACTTAAGTGATGATAAATTTGTTGGGGCAAGGAAAAGGCAGAGTTATGTTTTACTGATTTTTGCTCTACCATGCAGTCAGTCAATGCATGCATCCTAATGGGGCGCAAAGCGTGGAGCTCTAATTTGACTCTTTACTCCGAGGCCTAATTAGGGCCGGGGTTCTCCTACCAAGAGACAGACAGCAAGCTGCAGAGTGAGGCGTCGGGCTGTCACAGAGGAGCGTTCATGTCTGCTAGGCATCAGCACACGCAGCTTAGGAGAGCATCAAGCAGCATTTAGACAGCCTTCTCTTTCACCATCAGCTATTCTTATACTCCATCACAGGTCCTGCGCCACAGCAGGGCTTAAATATGCACTTCTCCAGTGGTGGAAGAGGAGGAAAATGAGTCAGGGACAGACAGGTAAAGAGAGAGAGAGAGGCGCAGAGGCAGAAAACAGAGAGGGAAGGTGGGATAACTCAAGAATAACTCACTGGAATATGAGGTAGTGGCACTCGCCCATTTGCTTTGGCACTTTCGTGCATCTCCCGGCGATGCTGTTTGCGGTATCTGTAGGGTGGAACCCCATCTCTGGAATTAACAACAAAGACATTTTCATAAAACGCACTCATGAATAAACAACACAGGCAGCTTTGAAGTTAAATCTGAAAGCTTCCCACTGCAATTTTTTCCCTAAAACGAACACTTAGTAAGTCTTGATTAATCAAATACACCAGGATATCTATTCTCACTGGTTTATTCTACCCCTTGTGCACCAGAAGAGGTCTGGCAGATTGCAGGTGCAAGTTGACAACACAGCCATGAGTCTGTTTAATTCCAAGTGGTGGTGGTCATGCTGGGTTTCACACTCTCCTGTGCTAGAAGCTCTGGAGCAATTAGCTGATAACTGCCTCTAATCCATCCAGCTTCAAACACGTTTCTGTCCAGTTGTGCAAGCTTTGATGTTTCTTTAGCCTAATTCCCCACCGCCAACTCTGAACCTGGAAAACATTTATTTTTTAAGTAATCTTTTTTTTTCCACCGCCACATTTCTGTTTTGCACACTCAACTGTAACTGCAGGACCTGCTTGAAAGTAAATCCTGATGAAAAAAAAAAACTGCCTTTGGTCTCAAGCCTGGGGACTAACAAATTTATCTATGAAAGAAGGCAAACAAATTCTGTTTTGTTCACCCTTAATTGGTATCTGTGACTATGAAGAATTTCTTTGGAAGCATTTCGAAGGAGATTCTCATCATATTTCTGCAAGAGGCATTTTCGTTTCAATTCCATCATACATGGGCTGGAGGAGTTCATGTCTGCAACCTCACCCTACCAGAGTTCAACGCGCCGCGGTTAGCATCGCAAATCAAACTCAACAGTTTTGGCTGCTTTGCCTAATGAGCAGGCCATGTCAACCTATCTGACAAGCCATGTCAGCTTACATGACATGCCTGTCTCTTAACTGACGACTGAAAATACTTTGCAGTTTGTATTTTGCAGTGTATTGAGAGGCTGCTGTCTGTCATTTTGATGATAAAAATCTGGCGTTCCAGCTGAAGATACCGCTGTGTCCTGGGGTGGGGATCTGAAATATGTGTGTGTGTGTTTATGTGTGTATGTGTGTGTGGTTTATGCATGGCATGAGGAAATACGTACACACTGCTGTCGGTGAGGGAGAGCGTGTCTGCGTCGCTAGACATGCTCTGCTGCTCACTATCGTTGGCGCTGGTGGCAGGAGCCATGGCGTGACCAGTGTTGACATAGTACGGGTTGATGGGCTCCCGCCATGGTGCATTTCTGGAAAAACAAACAAAAATGTAAAGCAAACCTTCAAACTAACCTTTGAACTTACCAAAATATGCTTAAGAGTGATAAACAGAGAATATGTAGATGTATCAAGAAAATCTACATATATGTAAATATATTTCCATTTGACATCCACACAAATTAAGAATAGCCGCACATATTTTACCACACAAAACCTGCCCAGAGGCCAAAACTCTCAGTGGGCACACTTAAGGTCAGTTGAAAGAATTTGTTTGCCTTTGTGATTTGGGAAAAAAAATGTAAATGAAATTTGGTTTATGCTTTTTCATCTTTTATGTGATGCACTGACAATAGCAATATGCCTTCTTTTTCTGTTGATTTCATTTGGTTAGACGATTATGAAAGACTTGGTTTCAGAAAAGGCCGGTTTTAGGTGAAAACCTGAATGAAAACTGTTTGTACGATTTATAAGTTTAGAAACACAAACTACGAGATGGTATGGATGTGTGTTGTAAACAATACATATCCCCTGGCATGCACTTCTTAGTTTACATGCAAACCTCAAAATGATCCTGATTCACATTCTTGCGAGAGTGCGAGAGGGTTAGGGAGGCTTAATTTGACACATTTACAGTTTCAATCATTGACTCAAGCTCAGTGAACGCATTTCTTATAGCCTGGTGCTCCGTACACATGAATTATAGATTTTGGTAGGCGTCCTCTCTTTATATTTAAATTGGAATTCCCTGAGGCATTTACTACATGCTCTCTCCCTGTTTGTAATGCAGAAGCTCCCAGAGTTCAAAACGAAACCTTTGCTACCAACTGATTATCATTAGCATCTACATTCTGCAGCAGTGAATAATTAAAATGCTTGGGTGGTGAAGTGTTAAGATTGCAGGCACGAAAGAGGTGCGCTCTATGGAAGATGGCTTTTAGGGCTGTGATTATACTAGGCAAAATTTCTGATAATGGGATATAAAGAAAAGGGGGCAACAAAAAAATCAATTACATTTCTCTGGGCAATAACTTGCCCAATCAACTGATCAATACAAGGGGGTTAAGAGGATTTCTTTAGCAATCTTGTTCTACAATGTTGCCGAAAGCTGCCCAGGGTGAAGAGGCCCTTTAGTTTGACATAACCACAGATCAAAGATAACAGGATAGTGCTATCAGGTATTTCTGTTCTGTACCTGTGCCTTCATTAGAGAAACCTCAGTACTGGAATTTTCTGAGCTGATTCTTTACCATGTTGTTTCATGTCTTGCCTATCAACACCCTGCATAACATCACACTTGGAAATATTAAAAAGGCTTATGTATACAGTGCTTCCTCTGACCTTTTTATGCAAAATCTAAAAAAGCTACAGCTACTACCAGGAGTCATGTCAGGAGAGCTGGTTCACTGTTGTTGGGCAAGTGGTAAAATTCAGTCAGCAACATTAAATATTCATATACAAACTTGTGTGGATATTTAACTGTTTATAATAGCTCAAACTTTAAAGGAAAAAAGTCACTGGAAAGTCACATGGATGCTACCAGGCCAAAAGTTAGCTGTTGCAAATAAAGTAATAGGTGATGACAAGAGAGAGGACTGATACTGATTGGTTAGATAATCCCATCACGTCCCTTGCCAACCCTCCCAACGCAGAATGACGTAATCACTATCTAAATCTAAGACCTTTTGCATTGAAGTATTTAAATTCACAGCTTCATTTTCCTCACTGATCTCCAATTTATAACTGCAGGCCTGATAATCTGCAAAGGTAAACGCAATGTCCCGAATCTGAACCTGGCCTGGGACCTTTGTCACATGTCATTCCTCGTTTCCTCGCACGGTCTTTCCCGACACCTAGCCTACTACTCTTACTTTTATTTCTTGCATTGGATTTTCTTGTTTTAACTGCTTGAACTGCTCTTATTCTTTGTTTTTTCTGTAAATCACTGAATGCATGAAAGGTGCTCTACAAATAAAGTTACTATAATATTATTATAGTCCTGTCAACTGTGAAATATAGAGAAAAACACAAACTTATCTGCAACAAAAAAACACAGAAATGTAATGTCTCTCAATTTTGGGCATGGGACATTGTGTTAATTTGAGAAAAACATGGATTATTACTGCTCATGTCACTCCATGCTGATGTCTGAACACTGCTAAACAGAGACTGTTAGGGCCCTACGAGGGTCACTCGAGGCCAAAACAGGTTTAGGCTGCATTCATCCAAACACGGTTACAAAAGCTATGAAGTCTAACCCGGCAGATCTGAAAGATAAATGTGCTTTGTTGCCTGTCTTTGAAAAGATCAGATAGAACTGATGTAAAATTTAGCTGCACAAAAGCCCAAAGGGTAACAATAAAAGCTGATTTAAAAATGAAGTGCCTTTTTGTAATTCAAGCCAAATGATTGATTGCTGAATAATTCAAAAGTAACCTAAAACTTGTATTGCATGCACTAAATAACTTTCAAAAAATGCAGGCATTGTTTCAGATGTAGCGTTGGGTGGGTTTGTAGCTTTAAGATCACTCTGTGCTGTCATATGTCACATGCAGCAAAACATGGCAATAGGCAAACTCTTGATTAGAGGACTGAATTAAGTGGCATGAAAGCAGCTGCAGAGTCCTATTAAACTGCATGACGGGTGACTTTAAAACTATTCACCTCAATACCTGCTTCTGGCAGATTTGACTCAGAAAAAAAAAAGTAGGTCAACTTCTAAGGAAAATATTCTTCAAGTTCAATAACTGCAACCTATTGAAGTGTGTGTCTGCGTAAGAATGAAACACTGAGAAAAGAAAATGAAGGCCAAGCGTAACGGGGAACACTTCATCCTTTCCCATGAGTCGGAATCTTGAACTTCAAAAATTTCCTCAAAATCGACTCTTGCTTCAGAGATGGCAAGACAGAACCGCACACCAGCCCAGAGAGTCCAGATGCTTCTGAAACAGCTAGACATTAAATTGATTTTTTTTTCTCCATTTACTGGGTAAAAATGCATACTTGTGCAGTTGTTTCAGTAATGCAGAACAGCCACCAAAGACATCATTGTGCCGGTGTTATGGCACAACAGCAGGAGGAAACATTCTCTAGCAGAGCGGGTGTTGACTGGGACATTAACTGGAAAGCACACCTAGGAAAAACAGTTTGCTGGAGCTTTTACTTGCAGCTATCGCAGGCAAAAATCGATATATAATTAATCAATGAGACAGAGCAAGACTTTATCCACAAAATGACAGGCAGCTGCAGCGGTCTCAGTCCTCAGCAGTCTCTGATAACAGATCTAATGGAAGTTCAGTTGTGAAATTTCCCAAGTGGGGCTTTTTTCCCTTTCAGAGTCATTGCTGCTGAGGCCTGTATTATGTTAAGTGAACTGGCTGGAGTGTATTGTCTCTCTGTCAGTCTGACGGTCAGCTGAGGTGAATTCCTGCCTCTTGCGTCATGTCGATGTTGTCGAAGTGAATCCGCTGTGTTGTGATTGGCAACGATGCGGTCTAGAATCAAACGTGTAATGATGACCATCCCATTTGAATGATACCCCGGCTATTGTGCTGGGGTATTGCATCACCCTGTCAGCATTAGGTTTGTGACAAAGACCAGCTTACCACCTACTTACTGACGCCTGAATGAAATAAGCGATATGGAGGTGGACAACCATCATGCTGTTTGCTGGATTCCTCATTGCATGTAGGCTTAATCTCCTGTTGAGGATGTAATGTTACCATGGTAGGGCTCTGGTAATCTCTCACTAGTGACATTAGCTGTTAGTAGTTAGTCGGGGTGGGACAATATCAATGTTTGAGTTTTCAACTTCATTTGCACAGGTGCACATTTGACACTTTGAGGTGTATTTCTTCTGTGCCTTCATAGTCCAGTAATTTTAGGCCAAAATTAGGGTCAACCTAGGACAAATTGCAAGAGAAGCAAACTCAACTGATTTTGTATCCTCAGTTTGTCCTGAGTGAGGGGAAAAAAGTCCCGACAAATCCCATTGGTGGAAAGTTTTGAAAATCACCTATTTATGACCACATATTACCAAAAAACACTGTTTTTAACACACAGGGGAAAGGGTTCAAAATTTATTTTCAGATATCACTATAAAAATTCACAAGTTCATTACACACACAAAGACAAGAAAAAAAGTCAATTACAAGTTCTTTGAATTATTCTGTTTACACATGCATATCACACATTATCTGATTTGATATGCGCTAATAAGGAATATAAGGAGTAAATGCCAGAAGAGATATTTAAACAATGAATAAAAAGGTTGCTATATATATAGTAACCTTGAATTAAAAGGTTACTATGTAACAGTGAATTAAAAGGTTACTATATATATAGTAACCTTTTAATTCACTGTTTAAATATCTGTTCTGGCATTTATTCCTTATATTCCTTATTAGCGCATATCAAATCAGATAATGTGTGATATGCATGTGTAAACAGAATAATTCAAAGAACTTGTAATTGACTTTTTTTCTTGTCTTTGTGTGTGTAATCAACTTGTGAATTTTTATAGTGATATCTGAAAGTAAAATTTTGAACCCTTTCCCCTGTGTGTTAAAAACAGTGTTTTTTGGTATTATATGGTCATAAATAGGTGATTTTCAAAACTTTCCACCAATGGGATTTCCTGGGACTTTTTTTCCCCTCACTCAGGACAAACTGAAGATACAAAATCAGTTGAGTTTGCTTCTCTTGCAATTTGTCCTAGGTTTTTTCATAAAATGACTGGACTATCAGGTATTTGAACTGGAACTGTTCTCTCATGTTCAAGTTGCTGTCATTTGCAGATTAAAACACTGAAAAACTTGATGGATTCCTGCTTATTGAAAAAATATTCTGAGGTCACCCGTCGGGCCAGGGTGTTTGCAGGGAGTGATTATTGGTGGTTTGAATTAATCTTCAATTGTTATATTTTGACATGCCAAGCCTGTAAACTGGCAAGCATGTAACTAGTGCTAGTTTTCACTTGTATAACATGACATAATTTTTCATGCCATAAGGCCACAAGTGTGAGGAACACACAGATGCACATTTTATCAAATGCGATTATGCAGAGCAGCTACCATATCTGTGATCAGAGTAGGGCTGGGAAATTAATAGAAAAATAATCGAAACCGACATTTAGGGCCCTTAACCGACATAATCCTGCCCATGTCGGTTATTCCGGTTACCACACCACAACATGTCACATCACAAAATGCTACAGTTGCCATCGTAAACACGGTCCGTTCCTCCTCACTCAGGCTGTACACTGCAAACTTCCAGCAGTTTAAGCAGCACGGATTAAAAAGAGAGACGCCAAAAGAGCCTCACCGCATCGTTTAGCCTACAACCAGTACACAGCTCGGCTGCTAAGAACAACAAAAGCTAACTGATGTCATGACGTCATACGTCCATCGCTCCGTGATTCTGGGTAGTGAATAAGAATAAGAATAATATAGATATGATAATAATATATAGCCTAGATACTGATGATTAATTATTGTACGACTACTACTACTAATAAATATATATAATATAATATAATAATAATAATAATGATGATAATAATAATCATTAGGGAGCAAAATTCTGAGAAATTAATATAGCCTGCTTACTATGCAGGCACGCTATATTATTATTTGTACATACATATATACTACTCCTAATAATAATATAGCAATAATATTACTTGAAATAATATTTGTTTAGAAGAGATGCAGCTTTTTGTAGTTTGACACTGCCGTTTTGTTTGCAAAAGATTAAAGCTATAATAATCGGTAATAATCGTTCATTAATCGTAATCGAGGTAAAATGTTCAATTAATTGTGATTTTGATTTCTGCCATAATCGCCCAGCCCTAGATCAGTGCGCTCCAGACACCAGTCAATACCTGTTATTCTGTTCTGTGCAACTGGGAGATGTCAGCTTTGGCAGTTTGTTGCATATAATTTGTCAGATTTAAAGTATCAATTATTGCTAAAGTACCTGTGATAGCCTGTAAATCAATCCAATATATCTGAAACAAATCAGTCCTTTGCAAATGTGTTGCAGGTTAAGAAATGGGACAAACAGTGAGTTGAGGTAAGCACACGGCAGAACAGCTTCTTAATGTGGCCCTGTGGAGGAAGGAAGTGCACCACCACTGTCATTTTCTTTGATCTCTAACTTTGATAAAATTGCTATAGTATGTGGACGCAGATACATAAATTAAACACAAGTTTTAGGGCTAAACCATCACGCCAAATTTTCCTTTTGATTTTAGTTACTTCAGATTAGACTCTAAGTATTAAGGAACTGATAATGCGAAGGTAAAACATCACATTCAAGGTCAAAGCCAGTGTAGTTTTACTGTCTTCCTATATTCCTATTGTCATCATTGCCCATGAAAAGAGGACACCCACTGTTGTATGTGCCACTTTCAGAAGCTACTACTATTGTCTGTACGGCTGCAGGTTTGTCTTGTCTCTTGGAAGCCACAAGCTTCCCTGAAATATAAAAAATACATTACAAACAGCTCACAGACACTAGATGTGGTGTAATATATCATGCTGAACAACAAGCGTACTGCAGTGTTCACACATTAAATGGGGACTATTTTCACCTTTTGCATGACTACGCATTGGTATTTTTGGTGGCAGTGAAGTGGCAAAACAAACCGTGAAACTTGGTAGAGCAGAAACCAACATCAAGCTGGAGACACGTATGATGTCTCCACATTCACCGCAGCAGAATTTAACTATTTTTGCCATTTACTGGAAACGCACAATCCACTTATAGCATATAAAGGCATGGTTAAGCATCTTTATGTCAGTGTCATTTTCCAGTCCGTTTTTCAGTTTTTTGTAAAAACAAAAAGGTTTTTTTTTATTTAGACAAAGAACTAGTTTTTCCATGGCTTATTCAAATGGCCTTGTAAGCTTCACTACCATTCAGCAGATGTTTCTCAAATCAGTCAAGTCCAATTCACTTCTATTCAACAACAACCTTAGACAGCTGAAAGCAAACCGCCTATCTGTAAAATGAACAGGTCAGGATGAACAACGCTGCTGTTTCAAGTGTGTTTTAATTTAACATTTATAGAAGCTAAATTTAAATTGAATCCAGCAGGTTATTGTTCTAAACTAACTGTGCTATTGTATTACATAAGATAATCAGTAGAGAATTTGTGGGAAGTGCATAATGATATTTAGCTGGATGGATAAGTCAAACCAACTATTTGCTGCATCAGGTTAAGTGACAACCAAGCGTAGTCACACCTGACTCCCCGTAGAGATGCATCAAACTGAAGAGCTAAAGAGGAGATAAATGTAATGTAATTCACACATTTAAATCCCACCTGACTATGTAAAACATGGGAATATCTTCAAGAGTGTATAACTTTTCTGAATCTTGCTACTCTAAAGGTGCACATACAAGGCATCAAAATGTGGTTGGAAAAACTGAACAACCAAATGTGGAGGAAAAATACACGACTCAGCCATTACTAGATGGACAACAGAAAAAGATGATAACCTGCATAGATACGACTCATTTGGCTGTGGATGGTTGCTGCAATCGTCCAAGTTAATAGCACAAAATTTTAATCAGATCACAAGGTATTTCCGTCAAAGCTAACTTGTGTTAAATCAAAGCGCACACTCAAACAGACTCTGGGCATATCCCCACAATTATCTACAGACACATCAAACTGATTAAACACTGCCATCAGCAAGTGTCAGCACACTTTGCACTGCAGAGGTTGTATCAACATCTGGTTGAATTTACCTCCAACTCCCACACAAACTGAAAAAAGCATTTCAAAGCACACAGAGGCTACTGTTTTGAATACAGCTGTAGCACAGGCACACTGCTGGCAAACACACACTCACAAGTTGCAGGGCAGTGAGATACACCTTCAAAGAAATCAAATGTGCGCTGAATACACCAGTTAATATGGAAAAACTGCTAGAATTTCAAGTGTTTCCCTACACCACATTCAAGGTTAAATGCTTGACCTGCCTGGATTCCATTCATCAAACAGTTTGTAAAGAACCTGACTGCCCACCAGGTGAAAAGCTGACTTTGACTCAGTTGTTTTGCATTGCTGAGCCAAAATATTGTTAATGTACTAATTCAAAAAAAAAAAAGAAAAAAAAAAAAAAAAAGTAAACAGGAGACATGTCCAGTATTTTGACAGCTCTGTCACAAATGATTTCTAGTGTCACTAAACAAATTCTAGCAGGACATTTGACATTTTAAGTTGTTAACGGCACAATAGGGTTAGGAATTCTTCCGAGTTCAAAATTAAATTTCATGTTCACGTATGAGCCTAGGATTATCTATATTCCAGCAATATTTTAGCCTTTAAACCGTTATCAGCTAACAAAACTCATCATAAAATATCAAATCTTTTTATGTGCATGATGAAAAACTGGCATGGGTTGAATGAGGCGAGGACTGTTTAGACTCAACTGACAAAAAATGTGGAATACGCACAAAATTCTGTAATTGCCATCTAGATGATCGTTGGTCCAACTGATAAATTATGTGCATGTTCCGCCTTTAATCCTCAATTTTGCATCATGCATGCTTAAAGTAACAAAATCACTAAGAGGAATAATAATCAATAAATTATATCAATATGCATCCCTGTTACTAGGGAGCAGTCTGGCAACACTACAAAGCCCTCTGTTATGCAAAAAGGAAATGCTTTTCCCAAAGTATATAATAATGTCCTTGCTGAATGAATCAATTTAAGGGGTAATATCTGACTTTGGAAAAGTATGAGCTCCTCTTTTAAAGAAAATAACATTGAAATCTTTCATTGGAAAGCCCTGTCCAAAGGCAAAACATAAATCACAGAATGCCTGCACAAAAAAACACACCAAATCCTCATTCCTAACAACAATCCACCTTCCTACAATTGGTAAAGGAGCTCCTTGCAACCTCCGACATTTTCTCAACACCGTCACAGGTAGTTTTGACTGTCTTCATACACTATCTTCCTCTTATCTTAAGCTGTCTACTGTGCTACACTCCCTTTTCATCTCAAACTTCAGGCAGCACTCACATGGGAGTGGTGGAGAGGCTCAGGTTTATTTCTAATTCAGCAGTTTGCAGAGAATGGCTGTGTAGTTAGAGGCTGAAGTGAAGGTTTCTAGATGGCTGGGAGGATTTACCTGTACTCCTGACTGTCCTGGAATCTCGTACTGTTGGTAACGCGCTTTGGTGCCGTCTCCATTAGCAACTTCTCAGTGAGCCGGTTGCTCGGCGTGGGGTCACACTCAGGGTGCTCCTCAAGCTCTTGGTCACATTTCCATTCCTCGTCTTCGTTTAGTGTCGGCAGGTACCCCGATAAACCTTTTCCATTCCCAGAAACAGAACTCTGATCGCTGTATAGCTTGGGACTCTCTCCCCCTGTCCGGGTATATTCCAAATATATGTCAGACTTCAGAAATAAAGGGTAGGTGTTTTCCTCCATCATAGTCTGAATCTCAGTCTGAGCCTGGTCAAACATAGCTGGATCAATGTGCAGCTTCATCACACAGTCTTTGATGAAGCACTTGGTGGCTGGTTTGATCTGTCTGGAAACAATTCCATTGTTGTCCAGGATGTATTTCTTATAGATGGCTTTTGCCAGTTTTACCTTCTTTTCCTCGTTACCCTCATTAGCCTCAAGTTTGCGGAAGCCACTGCATGCAAACCAGAAGTCTAACATATCGGCACACTCCTCCTGCTTGAGGAACGTCCTAAACAGGTGGATGCCATCCTGGTCATCCAGGAGGGAGTGGAGAGATTCGGCCCACTTCAAGTAGGGGGGTGTGGGGGAAGCACTGCCCTCTGGCTCATAGCCCAGATCCAGGTCAGGTCGTCTGGGTGTGGCGACAGACGTCTCACTTTTGAGACTCTCATTCTTGGAGGGGTAGACAAGGTTGCTGTGCTGGCGTCCATCACTGCACACTAGCTCACCTTCTTCCCCAGGGACTGGAGGTCTGGGGGCATCCTCAGTGAAGCTGCCTCCCAGGTCCACCAAGTAGCCCCCCTTGTCGCTTACGCTCATAGTCACAGCGTCCATACACCACGTCCCCGTGGAGCCCACACCACACAACAATTAGATCCAGACCTCTACTTATGCCACTGCAAAAAAAAATCTCCTGCAAGGGGGAAAAATATATAATGAGATTCAGCTTTATTAAATCATCCAAATGTAGACTAAATCTAAACTCCATGGGCCACCATCAAAACATCTTAAATGCATTCTCAAATATTTGGTAAAAACACCTCCTATGCTGCAATTTTCTTAATAGCAATAGAACTAAAACAGAATTTACTTCATAACAACAGGCCTGGAGTTGACACAATTTTGGTAGTTTTCAGAGGAAAATCCATCACGGCAGTGCCATAAGCCCTTGTAGCGGAAGACTAGTATTAGATGGGGACTTGATGTACTTTAGTACAGTGTGGGCCTTCATCGAATTGTCCTGTCAAACTCATCATGTGGCCAGGTTCCACTAGTAATTAAAATAATTGCAAATTCCCATTCATTGGGGGCTAAAGGGAGTGATAACACCGGAGGCGCTGAAAATATGAGGTAAACTATTCTGGAGCTCTGGGTTGTAAGCGGTTTGAAGCTCAACTTCAAACACAGCATGTGATGCAGGCTGTTTACTCTCTGCACTGATGCTGCTTCCCCTTTGGTAACTGTACAGTTGTTAAAAACCATCAGTATGGATGAACTCTGCTTTGGTTAGTATCCTCACAATACCAAATTCTTTCTTTCTCTACCAGGTCTAGCCCACAAACCTTATATATATATATATATATATATATATATATATAAGCAGTTGATTTCTAAGCCAGACTTACAAAGCCTGAACAAAGCTAGAAATTACCAATATTGTTAATTAGTTGTTTAATTAATTGCACAATCTTAGTTCACATTCAGAGTTCAGTGTTAATGGCTTTGTGATCAAGCTCGAGAGGCAAGGCAGTAGAGCGGTCTGCCTCTGGAAGCAGCCACTACGCAGAGTAGTATGCAGCTAGTTTATATACTATGCTACTGATTTACATGCATAAGCATGTTATTACATTACACATCTCCTCCTGTTTCATTCAAATCAGTGGTACAGTGAATCAGCACCTGAGTCACAGATAAGTTTTATACACTAAAAAATGAAGCAGCCTTCCTCCTTCTCCTATTAGCGGATACTGACAACATCGGGACATGATATTATTAGCAATTATGATATTAATACGGATGTGATACAGGATTGATCCTGCTGTCAGATTCTCATTTCATCTTGCTCCCCCTCCACAGGAGGACACAGCACAGGGTCAGCTGCAGAGCTGAAGCTTTTACAGATCCAGTTTCTTGTTCAAGGACACTTCCTGGTCCTCATGTGTTGTCCTTGGGCTCTCTCACCTAGGCACACGAGGACCAGTTTTCCCCTGGCCAGCTCTATAGACTGTATATCACTTCATATTACAGCTTTCTACTGCTGCTTCTGTTTTATTGCTGATTTCTTAAGTTACTTGCAGCAGAGCGTACATGCACACCCTTACACTCTCAGACAGTTCAAACTCACACAATCATTCAGCAGTCATTTATGCTCATAACACTGCGACTTCCTCACAGTGGATGGTGGTACTGAGAGGAGTGAGCATGACACCCCTGTGGGACAATGAGGCTCTGACCAATCAGGATGAAATGAGTGTATTTTAATACAACAAAAGAGCCAATTAAAAGATTGAAAATTCAGAATGTATTTAAATGTATTTTGAAATAGAATAATTACTTTTCTAGTTAAACTCTGATTGTGCATTCTCTGATTAATCTGAGATGGTTTTTGCTGGTCATCTTTTCTTTCTAAATCATGTTTACAATTTTGAAAAGGTCTACACCTGTGTTTTACACTCTCTCTGCTCTCACTGGCCATCATGTCTAAATTGGTTGTGGTCACCTTGTAAGCCACACCCAACACAACGTATTATACTACATACTAACCAGTGTGGGCTCTGCACACTTAACAACGTCCAAGGTGTGCTTGGATTATAATTTTTAAAATATGATCACCCTAAAAAAAAATGGGCCTTTTTAATTCCACCCTATTTCATGCCCGGCTTCTCCCCGCTTAAGTTTAAAATGCCGAGGCAATAATCCTCTGGTCGAGGTAGCACCCGTCCACCTCTGAAATGATGCAAAGTATTAACCATGAAAATAGAAAAGTCCTGGCTGAATCACTACCTCACTGCAGGTTTGAGGGGACTAAAGGAAAATACCTTCAAACTGAGGACACATAAGGACTAACAGTGGGCTAACATGTGTGCCACAGAAACTGCATGTTCAATCTCTATGTGTGCTGACTAAGCGAAACAACATCCATCTGGAGCAATCAATTGGTACTATGGCAATAACACGGCGCACAAATTAATTCAATAAAAAATTTTAAAATAAAAAATGACATTTTCTCACCATTAACACTGAATGCCTGGCAAGACATGTAGCTAAACAACGCGGTTGCTAGGCGACGCGTTAATAACGGTTGGCTATGCATGGGTAGGTTTTCGGTTGGCGTATTAATATTTAAATTAAAGGCTATGGGGTCACAGGTGTGTGTGTATGTGTGTGTGTGTGTGTGTGTGTGTGTGTGTGTGTGTACCTCTGCATGTGTGTCTGTGTGAGTGTGTGTGTGTGTGTGTGTGTTTGTATGCATGTGTGTGGTTGTATGTGTGTGTTAGCAGGAATTTAAGAACGGCTTCGACCGCAACTCAGCCAATCAGAGGCGAGGAGCGGACATGTCCGTCTTACACAACGGCAGCAGCTCCAAGCCCTTTTGCTCCTTTGAAGTGAGCCTCACATCACATTCATGTCTTGGCCTCTCCAGTACGAGCAGCACAGCAGCAACGGGTGGGGGAGGGGAGCCAGAAACAAACTCCGTACACACACAGCCAGGCCCTTCAGCAGCCGACCGACAAGTGCACAACTTTGCAACACTATTTACCCATTAATATCCGCACTATCTCCGCCAACGGCCGCGGAAGCACACGGACAAGTGACGAGCGTAAACATTCCCACAACCGTTAGAAGACACGGAGCTAAGACAGGAGCCACAACGATTTCCGAATTGACTTACAATCAGCAAAGCGATGGCACATATCTCCCGACTACCGCAATCCCAATCTGTGAGCTGGGGTGGGAAAAAAAAAGTGATATATACTTAACCGGTGAAAATCTTCTCGCTGCTTTCGAGTGCATCGGGGATTTGAAGCGGCACAGGTCGCCGTGAACACTGTCATAGGTGCGAATTGCAAGAGTTTAAAAATAACAAAGAAAACAGTCCGCTCTCCACCTCTCCATGGCTGTCTCTCACTGTCTGTGCGGGAGCCGAGGCTACGGAGCAGATGATGCACAGCGCCTCGCCCGTTCACAACACAAATTACCAGTGTTTCATTTCCATGCATGTGTGCTGCATCTCCCTCCTCTCACAAGAATTAAAACAAATGTGATAGTAAGAAGAAAAAAAAAAATCATAGTCAGGATTTACCAAAGAAGACAGAAAAATGTCTCTTTTATTCTATATAACCTGAGATAGGCTACATGTTGACTTCTGCTTCTAACATAAAATATGATGTATGTATGGCTGCACATAACAGCTGACCTTTTTAACTTAATTTAGTCCAATAATCTCATTTGAAAGAGAGAACAAATAAAAAATACTAATATAAGTGCTTGCATTGATGCAGTGGTTCCAAGCATAGGACATACTGTGAATTATTGCATGTAACTTTACATTAAGGAGTTAATGAGTAGCCAGTTTATGGATGATATCATGTGCTGGTGGGGTTTCACAATTGTGCTACCTGTTGGACAGGGGAAAATAATAATAATGATTGGAGCCTTTCTTTCTTTTCTTTTCTTTTCTTTTTTTTTTTAAGAGAGAACATATAGAGGCATATAGGATGCATACATCTTGTTGATGGGTGCAGTCTTTTGCAAGTGCAGTAGCCAGCTGTGTCAGAGTGGTTAGTGGTTTCTACAGGCTGCTGTCGGTGTCTTTGTTTTCACAACTGCAAACAACCAGGCCATGCAATCACACGGTTTTAATATAGGTCTAGGGATGAAAAGCCAGTGAAACGCCATAAAACATGAATTGCTTTCGTTTTGTTTTTTTTAAAAATTACATCGAATCCCTTGAGAAGCATGAACCAAGTCATATCTGTGTCATTTAATGGCCTTTCTCAAGATCTAGATAGCCTATAGTGAGGACTGTAAACAGCTTTATATCTTTCAAATGTTTATTCCACCGGCATAAAAGCTGAAATGACCTGACACGTAAGGTATAAACAAGAATTAGTCTTAGGCAGCAAGGTTTACATCCTGATTTTAAATACAGCAAGAACAATGACATTTCAAACATTTGTTATTTTTCTTTACTGCATTAAGCATCCCTTTCTCTCTGAGTATCCATTTCTATCCAATATGTCTGTTCTGTTTTGTCTGTTATTTGCAAAGTCGCTTGAAGTTTTTACATCAATAACACATCTGTTTCACCTCGCATTTCAACCAAATGGTAGGAGACGAATGTAAACAAAAATGAAGCCGGTTAAATTTCCTCATTTGAAAGAAAAGGCTTGAGAATTAATTTGTGAGATTAGGGGACACTGTCTATAGGAAATTACAGTAGTATATCTTTACACTGCCTGCGAATGTCCAGCTGGAGACGGGGTGACCCACAGAGCATGAACGGAGCTCAGTGTTATATTTAACTTTAGAGAAATTAAATGTATTTAAAGAAGATTAAAGTCCTTGGGGGATGTGACCCTTATCTTCTGTTAAACATTGCTAACACCACTAAAGTCTGTAAATGATCTCCCTGAAGTGCTATTTAATCAAAGGCCCACATGAAAGTACTTCATCATCAAGAGAAAAAGTTGTCCCTGCTGCACCGGTAAAATAATGTTATGTTGATAAACTGAAACTACTCTGTCACATCTCTTTACTAGAGGCCAAATTTCATCCCCACCATCCCGAAATCATTATCACAACTGACAGCACAAATCTGGAGTTTTGTTCGGACTTAACTACCACTGAAATGACGTACTGAAATTACAAAAAGACTAAATGTACAGAATGGACATGAAGATTTTATTCTCGTAGTTTTGATTTTCTTAGCCTAAAAATTTCTTCATAATATTCACCTTCCCTTGACTTTTTCCAGATGCTGTGTCGTCACCTCCTCGATTCAAAATGGATTAAATTTGGATTTTCTGTCACGGATCTACACACAACAACATGGTTGTTTCTGTTTACACACTTTTACAAATCAGTATAAAATGAAAGCCTGGGATATTTTGAGTCAGTAAGCATTTGCAGTTACTCCAAATTGAGATCATGTGTGTTTAAATGCTTTTGAATTTCTATAGTTTGATCAAGAGTCCACTTGTGGCAAAGTGAGTTGACATGGTGGTGCTGGATGTGATGTGGAGAAAAATACGTCAAAATATGTAACTGCTCCACCTGAAAATGTATAGGCTATCAGAAATCTCACCATAAAGCCTAACGGACTGGATGTAGAATTCACAAAAGAAGAGTTTGCAGCCATAGATGAGGGGAAGAGCATGAAACAGCTGCTTAAGTGCTGATTTCACAAGAGCACGGTAAGCTCCATCATTTGCAAACACAATATGGAACTACCCACGCTCTCCTTAGATTTACTTGTCTCATCAAACTTTGCAACCAAGCAAGTCATTAGTTATGGAGGACACCAAGAAAGCGAAGGGCTCCTCTGCCAAAGCAGCAGAGGTCCTTGGCTGTGATGGACGACCTGTTAGAAAGGGCAGCGGTCGGGGCAGCGCTTCACAAATCTGAGCCGTTTGGCAGCACAAGCAGACAACACACACTCCTGAAAAAGGCACATGACAGCTCGCTTGAAGTCGGCAAAAAATAAATAAATAAATAAAATAAGGGAAAGATTGAAAGTCAAAGATTCTGAAAGTATGAGGCAAAATACTCTGTTCTGGGCGAAATGAAAATCAAAGCCTTCAGCTGTAATGCAAAGCACTATATCTGTCAGCAGCCAGGCACAGCTCCTCACCCACGTAACACCGTCTCTGCCGTACAGCACAGTGGTGGCAGCAAGGAGGGAACAATGGATGGAGCCAGATGCCAGCAAAATCTTGAGAAGTTGCTCCAGAGTGTGGAAAAACCCTCCATTGGGCCAACATTTTACGGTTCAACAGGACAATGACTAAACATGTACCCAAATCAACAGCAAAGTGGCTTCAGAGCAAGAGGCTAAACCAAAATCCACACTTGAATCCCATTTAGTGGTCGATCAATATGTTTTTTGGTTTTTTTTTGCCAATATTTAGAGCCAAGGGGTTGCCGATGGGTGCTATACAATGCCGATATCATGTTTGTTTGTTTTTTGTTTTGTTTTGTTTTAGGCATCTGATAAAATACAGCAATTTGATGATAGTAACAAATGAGATACAAAATTGCTAAACTTAAATGAATATTTAACACACATGTTAGCCTGCTTTGTCTTTGTTTAAGCAGAATTGAACTCTTGTGAAAAAACTTGTGAATGAAAAATAAATAAAATTTTACTGCACTTAACAACATTTATCAGCAGATAAGGAGGAGCGTTAACATCGTCCCACAGCAGCCACACATGTGCCTGCATTTTTTGTTTGTTTTGTTTATCGGCTTTTAAGCGCTGATATGGGCAGATGCCGATTATCGCAAAATGGCATATATCGGCACGATTAATCAGCTGACACATGAATCGGTCGATCTCTAATTCCATTTAAGACAATGTGTGGTTTGACTTGAAGGTAGCTGCTCACATGAACTTTCCATCCAGTTTGACCTTGCTAAAGCAAGTCTGCTCATTACGAAGGGAGAAAATCCAAACAGATGTGCCAAGCAGATACATATACATGCAAGAGTCGACGTTGTAATTGCTGCTAGAGATGCTACTAAGTGGTGGCTCAGACTTTTGAATAAACTTACAGATAAACTTGCAAAAAAAAAAAAAAAATTAAATGTCGTTATCCGGTGTTTTGTGTAGAGTTAATCTATCTATTCAGTGACAGGATGTGGGAAAAGTCAAGGGGGAATGCTTTGTGAAAGGCTTTGTGTCTGTGTACCACTCCACAGGCTCTTAGGCTGGTACCAGTTTGTAAGTGGCTTCTGCAGATGCAGACGATGGAAAATGCTGATTTACATGCAGATCAGCACGTTTTACCTTGAGTATGAACTTCTTCCTCGTGCATCCTCCAGCGGTGCGTCCATTTATTGAGGCTTCCATGGCAGGGTCATTTAACAAATCAGGCTCCGATAAAGGTAACATCCCTCTCATCCCTGTGAAACGGGAAGGCCCTTCCAACGGAGACTGTCGCCATAGTAGTTTGTCTTTTCCATCCATCTGTTCCTGAAAAAAAGAGGAAATATCTGCTGAATGTGATGCTGTAATTAATAAGCTTTTTTTCTCATATTCCTTCATAGCAGGATTCAACTCCAGTCCATCTAATGACACAACAGACGCTAAATAGTGCAAGACCATCAAACCCAGGTTTCAGAGCCAAATTACCCAGGAGGCATTTTATTTTCAGTATTGATTATTGCATGTTTACATTGTATCAATATAAATCCAACCATTAGATGTAGCTGTGCAGTGCCTAAAAGTTTTAAGACCATCTGTCTTCGTCCTCATCCCACTTCCAATTCTTCAGCCACAAGCACAAGTAGTAGCAAGCACGGCTGACAAAATTTATTCGCGAATTATTTCTGATAACATGTAACTGAGCAAATATATTCAGACCCCCCAAAAAATAAAAAAACTTGTCAGACTAAACATCATTTAGAAGGAGGAAGGTATAAAATCATGTTAACACAAACCCAGCTCTCATACTTTCTTCATACTTCCAGGTCACAGATATGTATGTAACCTTTTAAGATTTCGTACCATTTTGAGATGATGTTGGTTAAATATGATCTGTTGCAGAATTGTATTTTTCCATTTTTGTACTGTATTCAGTCCTTCATTGTGGTTATTTCTATTGAACAAAGTGCACAGTGAAGTTTAGACACCCTAAGCGTTCATTATATCTATTGGATTAAGTTACATTGGGTAAATCAAATCTGAAATCTGATCGAGACCGCTGAGGCCACATGTCAAGCTGCTTGCTGCAGAGATGTTTGTTGGTTTCTCATATTATCATATTAACTTTTCCGGCAAAGAAACAGGATCTGGTGCGCCCACTTATGTAAAAATCAGCCGCCGACGCTTTCTGTCTGATGTTTCATTCACAACAACAGGTTAAGAGGTTGAAAATGAGTCCAAAAAAAATAACATGTCAAGAAAAAGGCACTGCTTCAAAGAGTTTTTTGTAAAATGAACCAAAAATGCTCATAGCATAAGGGAAACTAATGTATTAATCCAAAATAACACTCCAAGTCCAAAAATGTTTATTTGTGGCACACTTTTCAAAAAAGAGTTGTGCTTCACAACAACAGAATAAAATGGAGAGATAAACACAAACAAATGACCTAAAACAGTAAATATATAAAATAACAATAAATATAAAATGAAATGACACATAACACATACAACACATACAAAACAAGAACAGTACACTAACCTACTTCCATACGCAACCTAACATTTTGTTTCCTGAAATATAAACAGAATTTTACTGGTTCCTGAAACATTAAAATGAGTACAGTTGCTATAGGCCAAATTTCTTTTTGGCCTTATTTTTCTTAAAATACACTTTGCAATTTCTTTGAAATTTCTTATTGCATGAGATTAGCTGACTAAGTAACATAACATGGCATGGCATAGAATGATGGAATAACATAAATGATATTTATTTTTCATCATATGACTTTACAAAATACAATATATGGACATAAGTTTTGGACCACCTACACATTACACCCACAGGAGCTTTTATGACCTCCCATTCTAAATCCATAGGCATTAATATGGAGTTGGCCCACACTTTGCAGCTAGAACAGCTTCCACTCTTCTGAGAAGGCTTTTTACAAGATTTTGGAGTGTGTCTGTGGGAAATTTTGCCCGTTCATTCAGAAGAGCATTAGTTAGGCCAGACACTGATGTTGGACCAGAGGGCCTGGCTCACAGTCTCTGCTCTAGCTCATCCCAAAGGTGTTGGATGGGGTTGAGGTCTGGGCTCTGTGCGGGACAGTCAAGTTCTTCCACACCAAACTCACCCAGCCATGCCTTTATGGAGCTGCTTTGTGCACTGGGGCACAGCCATGCTGGAACAGAAAAGGGCCTGCCCTTCCCCAAACTATTTCCACAAAGTTGGAAACATAGAATTGTCCAAAATGTCTTGGTAAGCTGAAGCTTTAACATTTCCCTTCACTGGAACTAAGGGGCCGAGGCCAACCTCAGAAAAACAAGCCCATAGCAGTATCCCTCCTCCACCAAACTTTACAGTTGGCACAATGCAGTCAGGCAGGGAACGTTCTCCTGGCATTCACCATTGTGAATTTCCTTTGTCCATCAGACCGCCAGATGCATGATTGGTCACTCCACAGAACACGTTTCCACCGCTTCAGAGTCCAGTGGCGGCGTGTTTTACACCGCTCCATCCGATGCTTGGTGTTGTGCTTGCTGATGTAAGGCTTGCATGCAGCTGCTCGGCCATGGAAACCCATGCCATGAAGCTCCCGGCTCACAGTTTTTGTGCTGATGTTATTGCCAGAGGAGGTTTGGAGCTCTGCAGTTATTGAGCCAGCAGAGCATTGGTGACTTTTACACACTATGCGCCTCAGCACTCAGCGACCCCGCTCCGTAACTTTATGTGGTCTGTCACTTGGTGGCTTAGTTGCTGTGGTTCCTAAATGCTTGCACTTTGCAATAATAGCACTAACAGCTGATGGTGGAATATCTGGGAGGAAAGAAATTTCACAAACTGACTTGTTGCAACAGTGGCATTCTACTACATTACTCTTACAACAGCTGGAATTCAGTGAGCTCTTTAGAACGAGCCATTCTTTCACTAATGTTTGTAAAGGCAGAGTTTGTGTGTGTGTGTGTGTGTGTGTGCAATTACTGTTATATCTTAGTTTACTTACAGCCATAGTCACAGCCACAGTGTTTGCATCATGCAAACACAGATTTCTGGAATGAAGATATTTTTTTCTTTCAATGAGCAAATAAAATTCAAACAAAGAACAGCATCCGAAAATTCTGAATTTGAAACAGCATCTGAAATGTCTGAATTTGTTGAATGCATTGAAATATTTTATTCCCACACTGTAGGGTGGTTTTCTGCATTAATAAAATTACTTTCTACTACTACTACCACTACTACTACTAAATTCATTATTGTCCAGGAGGCTGAGACAAGAGAATTTCTCCCTCCTCCTTGTAGGTGCTTTTATAGATACTCTATAGAGGGTCAAATAGCAAGAGTCCTGTGATGATTTTCTGAGCATGACAATACAGTTTCTATTCCACAACTCAATTATGAAGCCATGAATGCTGCACGAGAAAAACTGTGAATTTGAACATTTACTCCTTTCCATACTGAATAACACAGCTTTAGGCTTTTCACCCGTGAAATAACGAGTGGTTTGATTCTCTTATTTTAGCTTCCACAGAGAGCGACTCATGATTATGACTGGGCCGTCTTATGAAACTAGCATGTGTTAATTCATGAGTTTGATGTCTGGTCTTACCAGCATGGAATCCTCCCACAAATCCTCTGGCCCCTTTTTAATCTTTGAAGTCCCACTTTTGTGAAGAGCTTTGAGAGAAGCCTCACCTTCTACACAGCGCAGGTGGCTGTGCCCACCATGAAGCCAGGCCAGCAGTGCTTTATATGGGCAGAAGATCAAACTGAACCTCCCCATAAGTGGCTGACTGATGATTTCATGGTCACCCATGCAAGAGAATTGCTGTAGCAGAAGGGATCAAGTGACCCTGGCTTCAGTTTCACTAGCTGGCATGGAAGAGAGGCACAGGAATAAGAGGAAGGCACAGGATGTAGTTGAGTGGGCTGAGTCACGGCTACATCAAAGCATCCTGGTTGGGGAAGAAGCATCCAGACAGGCAGGAAACAGGCAGAATATGGTAATTTTCCAACCACTCACTATGTCAAGGCTGACGGCAACAACAACCGATGCCAACTGATCCAGAAGCGGGTATGAGCAGAGTTTTTAGGTGTGTTGCATCACTACAATGTTGGAGATTCATTGACAAGATGGGAGCAAACATTGGACATTAAAGTCCCTTGATCCAAACTTTGCCAGGCCAAGCAGCAGCACATCAATTAAGTCTTTGCAGAGTTCCCTCCCTAGTCCATCCAAAACTTCTACAAGAGAAAAGCTGAATCACTACTACCACCCTTGTGCCACAGGGAAGAATAGCATCACCTATTGTCCCAAAGTCCTTTGAAAGAGATACTGTGGCACCAATGAAGTGTTACAAACTGTGTAGATTCAAAACTAAAAATCTGTGTATGCACAATACTGAGAACTTGCAGAGTTCTCTATTCAGTTTTGTAAAAACCTCGCTCAAGTAGTGTTGATGCATTTCTCTGTTTTATAAATGTCAGTCACCGTGTGCACGAGCCTAATACCCACCCCAACCCCTGGTTTAACACCAGTCCTCAGTATGGGCCAGAAAATCAGACATGCTTTCACTTTAGTCTTGCTTTGGCAATGTTTGTGTAATAATGCCATGCAGCCCTTACTCACCTCTTTGTGTTGTGAGCCATAACAGCCTAGTGATAGAGTACATGAGGTCAGAATTGTGAGCCAGTGTGTGCAATTTTTATTCCCACATCAATGCACAATTTGGGTGACACCATGTAGCCAAAATAGATTTACTTGGCCTTAAATGAAAGTCATGCTTGTAGATATAAGGATGTTAAAACAGACATCTACAAATGGTATTATATGGAACTACATCAAGGTCTAATTGCCTGCGTGTAGGTGTGCTGTAAAGATTAAGGCTCCAAATGTGCCTCTCAAATTCCTCCTGTTGTCATTTTCTTAGCCACATCGGTACATCACACTCAGCTCAGCTGTTGCATCAGTGTGCATGCTGGACTTAATTTATATCTGGAAAGTTGCATATACATTATCATCTGTGGCCTAACAATTGCCCCGCTTTCTCCCCCAAGAGGTTTATGCCTCTTGACAGGCCATCATTGTAAATAAGAACTTGTTTTTAATGATTTGCCTGGTTAAATAAAGGTTAAATTAATAAATAAATAAATATGCATTCTTTTGCATGCACATTTAGCATTGGCACATCTATACTGTTCCCAGGATGTTCTAATTAAAAAGGCCAGTGAGGAAGAGAGTTGTGTAAGGGCAGGGAAACACCAAGTCGATGTTAAATAGCAATCACCATCCAAGGCAGAAGATCATTTTGCTTGCACCGCCTCACGTCACCTGCTCCATTTTAATGAGCACACAAACTACAGCTGACAGCTGACATGTACACATGCTTTGCACCTGCGCGAGAGGAAATAACTCTGGAAAAAACGGAAGCCTTGAGTTCATGTCAAGATAAAGAACCAAACTGGCATCAGCCCATCATTTTCCCCACATTCTGAGTCTGTTGAGACAGTTTCACTGAATCAGAATATATATTTGATGAGAACTTGAATTGGTATTGGCATTGTCTGTCCTTTTGCCTGTGGAAGAGGGTTTGTTTGCCACAAATAGCTCTTAAGTAGCTTGCTAGCTAGTTAACAAATTGAATGACATTTAATTTGTCTTCTCTTGCTGTGATTTACCTGACATGCCTGAAAATATCTGCCTTTGGGGAGCAGTGCACACCTGCCCTCCTGATCTGGTGCCTTTCTTTGGCACATCAGTCTCTCAAGACAGACGTGACTCCCACACTTTCAAAATGCTCCTGCCTATCAGTCTGAGGCTGGCACACCAAGTGAAGGTCAATATCCAGTGATTTCTCCACACCCATATCGACTTTCCCCACATCCTCATCAACTTTGCAGTTGTATAAATTTGTCATACTGGAAACCACCAGCTAGCTGCTAAGCAAATGGAAATCCATCTGTTTGTCATGTGTGGTTTTCTCGCCTCTGCTGGCCTCATTTTGGATGAAACTTGGAATAATGATGACAGTGAATTCAAGCATTTTGAATACCAACCTGATTGAGCTACCATAGCACAACCACCAGGCCAACAGCACCCTGAGTTTTGTGATCAGTATCAGAAACTTGTTGGGTCAGATCTGACGAACCTCTGTTGAATGATGCATTTTTACAGTGCTATCCAGCATGCACAAAATGAAGGATTGGCCTGTCATAGCTCCACCAACAGACCCCAAGGTCCCTGAGCTTAGACCCCCCTGCCTGATTTTGATGCACCTCAGGGAAATGATGCAGCTTTGTATTGAGTTCTGGCTTTTACAAGAATGAAACTGATTGGCCCACCACAGTGCCTTCAACAGGCCAAGAAGCCATTACACTTCATGCTCAGTATCTCAGACCTTTATGATACAACATGATATCATACGATACACTTTATCAATCTGTGGCGTGAGGAAAACTACTTTGTCACCAAACAGGTAGGACAGACACAAAAAGCAGAATCATACAAAACACATTAAAATTACAGTCATATGGCAGAGTTATAGAGGGGAAGAGCAGACATCCCAAAATCATGAATTTTTACATTGATATCTAATATTCACAAAGTGAAACTGACTGGCCCAGCACAGTGCCACCAACAGGGAAAACAGTCCCCAAACGTCAAGCAGCAGAGTTTCAGATACCACACATCACAGATGCAATAAAATAAAATAAAATTAGACCAAAGGCAACTTGCACCAGTCATGAGAAACATCATGGCTACTGTTTTTTGTTTTTTGTTTTTTTCCAATAAGCATCATTGTAATTTTGTGTCTCAGGAAACTGGAAAATATACCAGAGAATTCATTTGGATCAATTTGGGGGTATATTTTCCCTAAATGATATGAATCACAATATCATAATAAGAATAATGCACTCCAATTTCTATCTCCAAACTGTGCTGATAACTATACTAACATCTTGAAGGAGCTCTGAGCCATAACAAGTAAATGTCAGCTAAATTTCCATTAGCATCCATTTAATCTACAACCTTTAGGAACACCTTTGATAGTAAATTGCTCTGTGCAAACTGTTCTAATAAAGGGTTTTGATAGCCTAAAGGCCAGACAAGAAGGCTTGTGACTGGACAGCTGTGAACAGCTGGGAAATCCTGGGTGGGGAATGTGAATGACATATGCCCTCCCCTTCCCCAACCACCATCAAGGTGCCCTTGAGCAACAGCCCCAGTGGAGCTGCTCGGCAGACACCCGAACAATGAGCAGAATTTTGTTGCACATGCAGCTCCCAGGTGTGAACCAGACCAGGGCACTGCTGAAATCAGCACAGCTTATGTAAAAACCACATTTTGTCTAAGAATAGTCAAAGAAATGTAATGGAAAATTACCTTAGCTTATGATCATAATGGACAGTAACTTTCATTCATTACTGATATTGATTTCTAATTATAGAAATTCTAAAATCAACCAGTTACAGTGTTTTAGAAAAGTCAGTAATAATTGTAAATAATAATAACGTAATAATCGCTCTTAATAGAGGAATCAGAATATGTGCTAATTTGCTAAATATTTTGAAACCTTTTACCATCTCGTTGTAAAGTCTTTGTAGAGGAAGACTTCATAGTTCCCAATGCATTCCTTTCAGCTGTCTTTTGTTCCACCTGTCAGTGTGGATTTACACCCCCTTGTAGGCCTTGGCTGAAATAGGCTTATCTTTGTTGAGGAGTCTCCGATTAACAAAAGCCCATTAAGACATTTAAATGAATGCTCCTATTCTGAGTGCACACAATAGAGATTTCTGTTGGTCTTCTTCAAAGAATTCTCTAAAATATGAGAAGAACAAAGGGAACACCAAATAAGACAATCTTATGCTTCAAAGTCCCTACAATGTTATTCCAGAGTGAGAGAAAAATAAAAATATAAGCTTTACATAGGAATTACAGCTAAGGTAGGAAAAAAAAATATGGACAAAATGTATACACTTAAAACTGTGTATATATTTTAGCAAGTTCCCTGAATAAGAGGTTTGGCTGAAAGTGCTCTTTGGTATATATGGTCTATACCGTTTGCGTTTTCCTTCTTACATTCTGAAAATTCTTCAAAGAGCAATATCAAAAGACTGTCAGAAAATGTATTCTGGAGTCCTGCTGATGTCCTTTGTCCTGGCTGAATATATCATGACCAACAAGCCCAGGAGTGGATTAGGCACAGAGGATTTAACAATTTGCAGACCTGAGTTTATTTTGCTGAATATTCTAGCTCATGGAGCACACTATTCTTACAAGCATAGAAAAAAAAACCTTATTTTTAAAGGCCCATGTTTCTTACAGTGACATAATACCAATGACATATTTATCCTTGCACCAAATGGCGCAAGTGTCTTATCAAAGATCTTTTTGATGAAATGCAGTCAGATTTAAGCATGGAGTCTATCATGGGCTTCATTGATTTGTTCAAAGGATGCACATCAAGCAGTCAAATCAAATGATGTGCTTTGCTTTTGACGAGAGGGAGGACACAACAAAAGCAGCACGACAGTGTAAAACGATAACGGTCACATAAACATAAGAGGACAATAAACAATATTATTTAAAGTTTTTGACAATAGCACTTTTCATCCTTAGTGATTCAAAAGCAGACACCATACCTGCTGTCTTCATTTGGATTTACCTTACTATGTGGCTCTTGGTTTTGTTGTGCTGAAATGCAGACTACTCCCACCGTTTGTCTATGGATCGAATATAGTCCTTCGCAGTCTGCAGTGTGAACTGCCGCCATCTTTAATCACAACGGAGTCCATCTGTCGATGGTTCTTCCCTTTCTACCCTCTTTCTCTGTTCCAGTCTCTCTGTTCCAGCCCTCTCTGTGTTTGTTGTGGGGGGTTCTTATTTTCCAACCAACATCAAACTACCATATCGACAGGCTCATGGGCCGCCCAGTAGGGGAGCAGCATGAACATGCTGCATTGGCTGTTGTCCTTTTCCAAGCCGCACACTTACTGACCACACTTACTTTTCTCAAAATCATATGGATAGCAAACAAAAAATTATTTTAGCTCTCAGGCCTTTGATTTTAACAAGCTTGGCCTCAAAGCTCCTCCATGGTGGCCACTGAATACCTCTTTTCCTCAGATGTTCTGAATAATGAGATTTGGAGTGCTGTGCTTGATTGAGGCCAAATTTGTAAAACTAGTTGCAGAATCGTAAATTCACTGGCACAGTAGAATTAGATTCTGAATAACTTGAACTAAACAAAATGACTTTGTTTTGCAGTTCTTCTATCGTATCTCCTGTGAAAGGAGCATCTTGATGGTAAACAAGAGCTCAGCTGGAATTCTTTGATCATGCCAATTGAAACTAAAATTGACCTGAACAGCTCCTGACTGCATTTTTTTTTTTTTTAAGTATGAGCACACTGCTTTTCTCCGCTTTCATCCAACTAATGCATTTCATTTAAACTGACACCACCTTTTTGTTCATCCTGGTCCCTTATTATGTTCAAAGACACAACGCTAAGGCATATCTTGTTTACTGTCACTGTTTTGTTCTGCCAAGCACTTTCAATGAACAATAAGAGGAGCTGAGTTTCAAAATGGTAGATGCTCTCACCTTCCTCTCCTGCTGTGTGGGTCGTCGGATCTTGTTTCTGTGGTCCGCCATGACTGGGCGCAGTCCCCTGCTTGCCACTCTGCAATACTTTCTCATACTCATGAACCTGTTTCTGTTTCTTACTAGTGTGTTGCTGAAAGATGAGCATCTTTACTTTATATTGCAGCTTCATCCCTGCAACCCTATTGGAGGAAACAAGGACCAGATGATTGTCTGCAGAATCGTATTGTAACTATGGTAACAGACCCAACAGGCATGAGTGATGTGCCCCTAATTGCTGGGTACACGTTACGCGGCATCAAGTTAGTGAATTTGATCATGGCATATCAGGATTTAAGTGTGTCAATAGATCAAAAAATATATTTTGGAAAAATATGAGGGAATAAAACTGTTGTGCGGAATCAAATCAATTTCGGGAGGCGACACATTTGAACCATAAAGGGTCTTTTCAATCATCCGCGTGGCAAAAACTGGTATGTTGTGAAGTTGTGGGGAAGTAGCCCGGTCAACGAGCAGAAGAATGTAAAGAAGGGAGGAGATAGAGGGGTGAAAAGAAAATTCAGAGAAAGGGGGGAGAGATGATATTGCCATTGTTGTGTAGCTTTATCAGCTGCTTACCTTTCAACTGGATTTCACACTCGCTTGTCTGGCAGTAGCTAGGGTCAGATCCAGCAAACCCTTCTCACAATGACCAATTTTCTCCTCACACTGCACCAGCAAAGACCAATAGTGTTGGCTGCCACTTGCATTTGCCGCGATTGTGACACACTTGAACACACTTTATTTTCAAATCTGGATATGTTACATCTACACAACTGAGATGAAAAATTATATTTTGACCAAAGAAGAAAATGTTCAGATATATATGGTGATATTTCTTTTAAAAGACTGAAGCTCAAAAGATATTTCAAGATAAGGGATAAGATCATTTGAAAGTAAGCAAGTAAATCAGATGGATAACATGGACATACATTATAAATATTTCTAACTATTGCATCAGTGATTATGGAATTATTGTATTTCATGAATCACAAATCTAGGGTAAGCTCACCTTCTACAATTATTTACCTAGAGGCTTTAAAAAGGACAACCTGCAGACAGAAAATGAGCTTAACCGACAAGGTCTGTGTCTAAGTACTACAAAAAAAAAAAAAAAAAAAAAAAAAAAACCTTTAACTGCATCCCAGTCTATTTAAATGGTTTAAAATCCTGTGGTATGTCTCACAGACAACATGGTCCAGTGTCTGCACACCTAAACATAAAAGTATACTGTCACTGTGGTGGAAAATGCATTTTCATTATACTTTAAGATGACTGGAAAAGTGCTATAAGATTTCCTAAGAATCTTAATGCCAATGACAAATCTTAATGTTGAACTGGAATGCATTTTAATGAGAGCTGTTTCCACTATTCTGTCCCCCTCATGTATATAAATAGCGAGGACAAAAAATTAGAAACACCTCTCAATATAATGTAGCCCGGTACAAGACCTCTGCAAACTACAACCTCAGTAATAAACACTGAATTAAATTTACACATTCTCCACAATGTCAACAAAAACTGAACATTATAAACTTTATTAAAAAGGTAGAATTGATAGCAGAGCTGTTGCACTGAACTGCATTAGATTGCACAGGTGGACCTAATAAAGTGGCTACTGAGTGTATATACCCAAGACTGTAAAGAGACATGTCATATTGCCCAATTTAGCCAACAATGTGTTGACATAAGCTCTTTTATGATTTAAAATTATCTGAGAAACACACATGCATGCATAATGGCACACCAACCATTACCCCACTTGGGGTAATGGTTGGTGTATGCACCATAGCACCACCAACTACGCACCAAATCACAAAGTTACAATGAAACTGCATTTTTAGTAAATCTTGCTTCCTTATTTTGGTGTTTTTGTGTTAAAATATGATGTGAATATGAGGTGAATCATGGGGATGGATCATTCAAAAGTGTGAAAAGGAGAGAAAGGAGTTTTTATTTTATAGGAAGAGCTGGGAGAGGTTGGTAAAAAAAAAAAAAAATGTGTTGCTTTTCTTGGTTGAAACTTTTGTGTATGTCAATTCGTCCAAGGAGAGGTAACCTTTTAAAATAGCGGCAGGAGTAGCAGAAGTAGAATAGCAGAAATAACATGATTCTGATATTTTTAAACGATGATAAATGAAGAATAAAAGGATCAGTTGTATAAATCGCCATCTATGTTTCTCTGTGTAACAAACGAGACTGGTAATATACCCTGGAACCAAGCAATTTATTGCTTTAGTAAATAATCGATGAACGCTTAAAATCAATTTTGAATTTAGCGGTAGGTCAAATGGAAGCTGATACTAACTTTCCTCTTCTTCAGGCTGCTGCATGCTGAGCTCACTACAGATGAGAAGCAGCTTAACAAGGTGACAGAGAATAACAAACATTAATGTGAGAATATGAATTTAAAAAAAAATCAAGACTTGGATCAAACTGCATGTTTACTGAAGAATGTGAAAGTCACCACACAACTCTATGCTGACAGAGATGGCTACAGTTTTTGAAACCTTTGTTCTCCGTGAGGCTTGCAACTAAAACTTTTTGCTGGACATTCAAGGCAACTCAGGGTGAGTATACGATGCAAAATACGCAAAAAGGGAACTCCATTTGCCTCTCCTCACCATAAGGACCACACCAAAATTATTGCAGCTTTCTTTCATGTACGGTTGCAGCTTTGTGCACTCTGCCACATCCATCCCTCAACGTTGGCTTTAAGTGTCGCCCACAAACGAGTACTTCAACTAGTCGTAGATATTAGGACTTTGTTTCTAACCCTTGACATCAAGCCTACAAGGGGTGAAGTCGAGACTTCCAACCCAAAATGTCACACGGCCAGCTCAGGTGTTTGAGTTCAGCTGGTAATGGGTCGCTGACATGCTCTTTGTGTCTGTTGGGATGTCAAGAAACCAGTGACATCACCAATCATTATGAATCATCAGAGTCATGATGCTGGATTAGTGTGTTAACTTTGGGCTTAAATCTGCGTAATCTATGCAGGAAGCTCACTTTAACCTGGGCTACATTGCCATGGTAACCGTTGCCACAGAGCTACCTTGCTCTGAAACAGGCTTTGTTCAGGCTTACAGATCCAAACATATGACAGGCCCTCTCTCCTGACCAATCAGCTGCTGCAAAAGTGGTGTCATCAGTCCTACAGGATCCCAGTATGGACAAACATTCTGCATGACCACTGAAGGGATCTGACCTGTACCCTGAGGAGGACTTCCTTACCTGAAGGAGGCCCTCCTCTGAAACGAGTTGGTACAATCAAGTTTTTTGAAGGGGTCAAGTTGCCGCCCTGAACTTTTTTCTTCCTACTTTCACAGTTCCTCCAGTAACACTTAGTAACAGAAAGAATGCTTTCACTGCTATGTTTTGCTGATATTTACTGTATTTCCCCAATTAATCGTCCGGCCGCAAATAGCCGCCTGGTTCTTTTAAACGCCTGGGGTCTGCACCCATTTTGCGTATTAAACGCCTACCCAAATAACCGCCAGGGTGATTATTTGCATTATATTAAGGTAACCCAAAATAAGGCTATTCACCTTATTTTTGCAGAAATAAACAGTTAGCCGCACAATAACTGTGTGACACTTCCGTTTTCTGTCAAAATAAGAGAGCTAGCTAACGTTAGAAAAAAGGGTGTACCATAAACTTAAATCGACCGACTATAAATATATTGGACAGTAACTGTCATCACAATAATGGCCTGGTGCAGGTCTGTACAAAAATAAATAAAGGCCTGCAGCAAATAGCCGCCTGGTTCTTTTAAACGCCTGGCGTCCAAGTTGATTTTGCGTATTAAACGCCCGGGCAATAAATTGGGGAAATACGGTATTCATTCTAACCATTTGCTCTGTTTGAGAGAGGAGAGCATGTTTGTCCATTCTCTCAAAAACCTACTTTCACTATCTAGGCAAAGCAAATCTGATTATCTTCAACTGACAAATATTCCATTCTCCAGAAGTAAATTATTTAGATAGCTGTTGCCTGTTTAGTGATTTGACCGGTCACACTAAGACTCATTTGTAGACATTTCGATCCAAAAAGAGAAGTTATATGGATATTATTTACCGCTGACCTTGTACATTCCTTCCAGGTTGACCATGTATCGAGGTGGTACATCCCAACTTGCCCGAGTTTACCGCTCCCATTAATGACTTTGTTGGCCATTCAAATACAAATGCTGATGGCTGCCTAAACTCGGAAATGTCTTAATTTTCAAGTTGATGAGGACCAGCTGAACACAAAATTAGTGCTCATTATATCCTGTGGGGCCATCACCATTTTCTCCAAGTTTACTGCCATTTCCCAATCTGTACCCATCCTTAACTGGCAAAATGCCTCTCCTGAAAATCTTTTCTTCTACTATATTTATGTATTTTTTGTATTTGTTATGGACAAACGTTTGTGCAGTTGTTCCATCCTGTCAGCTAACAATATAATTTCTACTCTATTTCTATACAGCTGACTGTGCAAGCTGACAACATACGTCTGAAAGTTGCTCTGAGTGAGCATATGGGGACAGGAGCGGTCCTCGCCTACACACTCGCTGAGATTTCAGGGAGATGGTATGGCTCATGGTTTAGGTTGCACCTATAAAAATCCAATTTGATTTGCGTTTACATGTCACAGCTCCTTCAGCTGAGTTTCCTCCTCTCTACACTTTACCAGTTTGTCCACTGACCCTGTTTCTCCTGAGACAGCCTGAGCACAGCACGTTCCTTCTGCTGCTGCTGTATTTGTGGCACAGCCATCTTCCTTTTCCCTGACAGAGCTGCCAGGCTCCATAAGAAAAACCTAATATTTGGCTACGTATGGATATTATGTAATAATGAGACTTCTGCACTAGTAGTCCTAAATCAACACAAAAATTAAGATACCGTGTTTTTCCTTACAATTGTGGCTTCATATCTAAGTTTTTCTTTTTTTCTGGCATATCAGACTTTATATCTCAGAATTCTTTTCACACATTTAGACTTTTTCCTCTCAAACTTTAAGACTTATTCTGTCAATTTTTGTTTTATTTTATTTAAGGATTATTAAATATTTTATAAGCCATATGCATTAATTTGCAAGGGGTCTTAGAGCTAAATGTGACATGAAGCATTACTATGCTGTGTAGATTAAATAAAAAAGAAATTTGAAAATTATAAAACAACCAGGATACCATGTGCCTGTAAACACAACCATTGTGCATTATAATTGGATTTAATATACAATTTATCTGACAGCCTGCCCCACTGAATCCAAACTTGCTGCATTAGCTTAATTATCTCAATATTTCAAGGACATGTCAAACATTGGCACCCATCAGCCAAGTGGGGGCGCTATATCATGGTCACGTTCTTTAGTGCTCACTGTTTGAAGCTCCTTAGCTTTCTTTATATAAGGCCTTGAGATAATGAGATAAAAGAAAACACAAAAAATGAATCCGCACTTTCCAGCCTACATTACACAATAATGCACCACCTCCAACCAATAAGATGGAGTAGCTGGCGATTGTGATTTTTTTATGTTATACCAGTGCACTTTACCAGTCAAGTCAGTGTCATTAATCAAAAAGAGTGTCCCAATGTACACTGGGCTGCTGGGACTGACACTGTTATTGATAAATTACATTAAACCACAAAGAACAAACTGTGAGCTGTTCTAGCTTGCACCCAGGAGAGAGGTGTTGCTGTGCACAGGGTGTTTTCAGTTTTTCTGATCAGCGTTGTTAATATTGAAACTGTGAGAACAGATAATCTGTTTGCACCATCTCTGTAGACCTATCCCCAGACTGGGGATTTCCTGTCAATCGTCAGATTGTCCAAATATGTCTTAATTGGCCTGAAGTGGAGGGATCACGATGTAGATTCCTGTCCTGCTGATAGTCTAAATATGATAAAATATCGAGGTTAAACTCATTAATCAGTATCACATGCTTAATCTTAACCATAACTGTGAATGTGCACAGCTACACTTTGCAACGGATGTTTCTATTTAATGTCTGCATATGTAGCAGCAAGAATGGTTCAAAGACTATTCTAAGCATATTTAAACAAGGGTTATAAGAAATCACTACATAGGAGCAGTATTCATTTATTTTTCTACATGTATTCTTTACATTTGTTTTCATATTACATCTAAAATTATCAGTAAAAAAGTAAAATGTAACTGTTTTTTTGTTCAACCAAGAGTTAAGTGTTATTCTCATGGAATCAGTGCTCCAGAGTATTCTTCCACATGCACAGCAAAACAAGCGGATTCTTCAAAGAGTCTATAAAACAGACTGATGAATAATTTAAAAGATAGCTACATTAATACTTGTTATTCTCTCAGGGAGTGGGCTGCTTGGTGCCCACCACATGAACAAAAATGCCCCAGAACAATGTGATCTCAGACTGAAAGATATCTCTCAGGTTATGGTGCTGCAAGGATTTAGGATTCAAAACAAGAAGAGCTACTGTGAACAAAAAAAGAAAAAAAAAAAAAAAATCAATGCTGTATGACATTATAAATTCCACCGTAGCGCATCCAGTAACCCAAAACTCCCTTAGATTCACTCAGCACAGGATGCAAGTTTCCCACAAACTCAAGTGTCACCTTGTCTCCTCTGATGACTTCACTTTAAGACCGTTAGCTACATATCATGCAATAAAGCTGCCTTTTATGTTAATTCTGCATCTTCCATTAGGATAATACCATCTAAACAGCAAAACAAGCTTTATTGTATACTGTATTTCCTCATCTCAACTCTACTTTCCTGCAACGCTGAGATTTTGCACATTCAAATCCACATTTCTCAACAAATCAGACATAAAAGTCAATGTTTTTAAGTATCAGATCGCTTTGCAGGTTTCTAAATCATCCCTCGGCATCTTCAAACCTTTCACATTTACTTTAAATAAAGCAAATTATGGACATTGCCTCACTGGTTTAAGTTTCAGCCAAATGTGACTAGTTTCTCATTGCACTGTGCATGCATAAAAGATGGGACACTCATGTAAGCAAGGTGCTCTGAATTTGCCACCTATGGGAGGTTTACAGTCTACAGCAGAAAAGCCTGTCTTTGTGCTGATGACTTGCTGTGTGCAGGTCAAGGTGAATCCTCCACATCTGTGATTTCCAACACTAACTCATTCCCAGCAGAAATGAGTCTTATTCATTTTTCAAACAGCCTCTAGGATATCAGATAAAAAAGAGAGGCCCCCTCAGGCAAGGATTCATCTTTGATGTTTTGAAAAGAAAGACAGTGAAAAGCTGAGTCTGGCCTCATGCATATTTTATTGCTTGGAAAAGAATTACAAACAGCCCACTGGTTCTCATGGATTTCAGCTATGCAAGCCCAGATTTAGAGAGTTAAACAATTTTGCTTAACCGCATGATTAAACCATCGCGTTTAAATCACCAAGGAGGCAGCGAGACGAAGAGGAGCCACGTTAATTTTCATCTCATATCCGGTTCGGATCCTCTGTTAACAATTATGAGCACCGTGTCGGCACCGGTACCGAGCTTGCAGCACCCTGAGCCGAGACACAGTGCACGGGTCCGCTTACATTTGCACATGCACGGTTACAGCGACCCCTTGTGGCTGAATGAAGAAAATACATCATCCATTCAACGGCTCGTTTTATCAATGCATGGCCGGCGGAGGTCGAGCTTCCACCGCAAAGAAGGAGCGAAGTGTGTATGTGTGTATTTGAACCTTTACACAGTACGGGTTTGTGAAATATCACAAGAAAACCTTGTAAAAAGGAGGAATTGACATCATTCATAAAGGATATGCCGGCCCAGCGTCAGCGCAGGCGCGGTGGCCAAGTGGTAAGGCGTCGGTCTCGTAAACCGAAGATCGCGGGTTCGAACCCCGTCCGTGCCTTTTGAGCATTAACGGAGTAATTCAAATCAAAGGAAATTCATCAATAATCCATTCTTTTTTTGTTGTTTTTTTTTTTTAAATATCTAGTAAGGGAAAACTGGCCAAAATGAACTGAAGAAATCAAAGCGGTTTAGGTGGTAGAGGTGAATGAAACATCCTGTACAGCTCTCAAGTTTTCAATGTTTCATGTGAATATTAGATAAAGTCAGATGTCTTATTTTGCCACTTTTGGTTAATTTGTCCCTGCTCCCTATAGACATGGTTATATTGTATACTGAAAGACAAAACATGCCTCTTCTGGTTATGTCTGAAAGAGACAGTGTAGGCTAAATGGTTGTGCGGCCATCATTTTAAAAGTGAAGGGATGGAAAGTTCAGGTTTGCTTTATCTTATATTTACCCTTTAAAACCCAGAAGCCTGTAGGCGGAAAAAGTTTTATGTTTTTTTTTTTTTAAACTAATTTTCTGTAATTGTTTTGGTAATTATTTTCTCACAACCTTTTGCCAGTTTCTTGCTAATTTTGGGGACATCTCTTGCTAATTAGCTTATCACCTTTTTCCCATGTTTTTGAAAGAAATTAAGTGAATTTGCTCAGGGTTCAAATACTTAGATGTCCATGTATGGCATTTGGACGCCAAAAAAAAAAAAAAAACAATTTAGTAACTGGATTCCCCTGGGTGTAACATGTCTTACTATAACATTCCTCCTGGTAAATTCCCAGAATTTCCTACCACCTCCTTGGACCTTTTATCAGTTTAGTGTCTATTTGCAGTGGCCTAATTACCTAGATCTAATTTAAGGGGCCCTGTAGTTCTGAAGAGGTGTGTTTATTTTTTTGAGTTTGTTTGGGGTCTATACTTAGCCATAGCGTAGCATTTTATCTCTTCCACAGTGTCTCAGTTAAAGAGCAACTCAACACTGAATCACATAAGGCAGAAAACGCCTGCTGGACCATGTTGCACTTCTGGACCACATGCAGTCGGTGATGTGGCTGCACGTATTTTTAGCAGCTGTCGATGGCAAAGCACCTGCGGCTGCATCACCGATGGGGTGTGGCCAGAAGTTCAACATGTCTGAAAGTTTCAGCACTCACAGGTCAGGGCAGCAGAAGTTTTCTGCTGGTGTTTAAAGCCACTACAGTGAAACTATAGACAGGCTATATGAGGCAGGCAGTGTTGGTGCCAAAGGGATGCCACAGGGGGCGCTGTCGTCCTCTCTAACCAATGGTGGGCCTTTCCGCTATCTTCTCCTGTCTGTACATCAACAACACAGAGATACAGGCAGTCATTTAATACAATGTGGGACATGTTTACATTCTCTTACATTCCTCAGTCACATGATCTGGCAAACAAGGTTAAATTATATCTAAAATGCTGTAGGAAATCTTCGCTTATGCAGGGAGAATGACTATTGAGACCAGTTTCACCCTCACTGTGCGTATAGAAACTATTGTTGCTCCTAAGATGATCCTCTGAAGTAAAGATACACTGATAGAAGCATGTTCACCAAAAAAGACTGCACATTAACCCCCAAATTCTGATTTTAAAAAAGTTTTCGAGGCTGATTTTTTGTGTGTAATGCAGAATTTCGATAAATTTACCTCCCACCTCCCCAAAATAAAACCAAAAAAAAAAAAAAAAAAAATACAACTTAGAAAACAGAAGCAGTGATGTGTTTAGTAATCATCCTTATGTAATGCACATGAATTAAAGTTAGGTTTTACCATACAATTTGCTTTCGGGTTTTTCTCTAAAAAGATGCCACATGCACTTAAACTGTAAACTGTGACTGAATTTGGTGAAATCTTATTTTTTACAATATGCTATTCAGTGTTCTCTGAGAATATATTTTAAGAGCACTCCATGGTTAAGATTAAATTTGACTAGAAACATACATAATTAGATGCCACGGTGGTTGAGAGGACTGGTCCATGCAGCAGCGTCAGTGATTCAGATCAAGTTCATGCTGCACTGCGGTGTCACTTTCCTCTCCATCTGTCGAAGTGACCCTTTGCAAACTGAGGCTCGGTGGTAGGAGGGACACGGCGACTACAGTGCTGAGCTGGAGCCAGAGCTTGACAACGGTCTTATCTGCGGTACATCACACTACACCACACCACCGTAGGGTAATGTCCATCCTCCAAGTGAAATGACAGTGGGATGAGATGCTGGAGGCTGCATTTAGGGCATAAATCAGTGCCTTGCTTGTATAAAATAAGCTCCAGATGGGAAAACTGCTGGTTATGAGGTCACTTTGCTTCATCATGGTGATGTCTCTTATCATGAGCAGCTCAAAACAAATCTGCTGTACCTAAGCTTGATGTGTAAGTAAAACTCCCTCAAGGCTCCCTTTCGCTGAAATTTGTATACCTCAGTAATGACCTGCAGGCAGGTTTGTTTATGAGAAATTTGCATAAAATGCTCCATGATGGTTTTTTTTTGTTGTTTTTTTTTTTTTTCTCACTGTCTGTGCAGTACAGCTGATATTCAACGTGCAGTCAAGGCCATAACACTGTGATTGACATCTCTTAGTAATCTCAGGGTGATGTGCTGGCAGCTTGTTGCCAAGGTAACCTGAATGATTTTTTCTCTGTCTTTCTGTCTCTCTCTCTCTCTCTCTTTTTTTTTAAACAACAACAATGTAACAGTAACAGCAGGTATGATGATAAAATGTGCTTTTTTGAGTGCAATGAATTGCTGAACTCATTGAACATTTGTCAAAAACAGAAACATAAAAATGTGAAACATAACTCACTAAAAACTTTTTCATCAATACTACTCCTACAACTACGACCACTACTACCACCACTAATAATAATATTAATAATCGTTTTTTTTGTATAGCATTTTTCTTTAAGTTTATAATGCTTCACAAGGCAAGGAAGAAAACAGTAAACATGTTTAAGGCAAGGAAAAGGTGCACCAACAATAGCTTATGCACAGCATGGGTTAGTAAAAGTATAGAATATATAAAGTATAAAAGCATGAATATGGAAATGCAAAGTATGTATCAACTATAGAGATATAAAGTATAAAAGTACTAATAAAAGTATTACACCAAACAGTTACAGCTGTAGAGTTTAGAAAATGAAGGTTAAAAGGACGGCTGGTTTAGTATTAAGGCACACACTGCTCCATAACTCTAAGAATACAAAGTCACATCAGCCGAGTGTGACGTGACCTTTCCTCCTAGATTAAAAAAGCAATTATCAGCGCCCTTCTAAATAGCTTTGACTTTCACAGCCACTATTAAAATTCCAGATGCCACCAACAGAAAGGGGCATCAGCATTCCTAATGTCTTAATTCTCTCATTTTTACTGTCTTCTTCACCATGCACTGAGTGGACAACACGTGTCTGGCAGCACAGGCTGTTGGTCTCTCTAACATGTCCTCACATTGCAGATTGTGTGGTATATATATATACAAATTTCCTTTCCATAAATAAAGTCAAACAACATACTGCAGGAATGTGAAATCCTCAGCTAAACAATGAAAAATGGAGCTAATTGACCAGATGGGGTCACTGCAAGCAAAAGTTAAAACTCTGTACCCACTGAACTCCTCTCATCCACTAAAACCTCATCACGCTCTGCAGGCCGTTTGACCACTGCAGCTACTTCAGACTCCAATTTCCTCATCCTGTCTCCAAGGCCCCAGGGCGTCCGCCGACCGTCCACCCCGCCTTCTCCTGAACAAAATTGCATAAAATTTGGAAGGCACTGTATGTCCTGACCCATGATAAATGATGTCCCCTGCAACACAAAGGCACTTCTAGAGAGGGTGGTGGTACAACTACAGGCCGAAGTGGACAACTTTCAAATACAATAACTTGCTCACCATTTGAGCCGCAGTCACCAAATACCAAAGTACAAGTATCTTGAGGTCCGTAGTTCTGTGAAAGTCCACCAGGGTGGATTTTTTTTTTCTAATTTTGACTTGAATTTTCAGCGAAATTTTAATTTTGACCTGGAGAAGTTATATCTCATGGGATTTTTCATTTTCTGATCAATCTGAGCCAAACATGGTGTACTGTATGTATATTCCCTCAACCCGTCAGAGAGAGAGAGCAGAATGGATATGAATGATAATTACTCCTCCATCCTCCCATCCCCCTTTTTTCAGTTTTTTTTTCTAATTCAAATTTGGTGAGTTTATAGTGTAGATGGATTTACAACATTATGATTCAAGCATATGATGGCTGTTCCCATGCCTATTTATGTTTCATAAGTTGCTGCGACAATTCTTGGGTTGAAACCTTTTGTTACACACATTTGGTACAAAATTTGACCATTTTTGACTACTTGAGAATTAATAAAAATGGTCAAAAGTCTCAAAATACCACATTTGGACACCAAGACCTTGAGGAAGGCTATTGAAAGATTTAAAAGAATTGCATTTGTCAATTTTTTTTAATTTTTTTTTTTTTTTTTTTTTTTTTTTTTTTGAACACTCCTGTCTGGAAATTGCTCAGAAACGTCCCCTTACTGGCAATATACCTAGTAAAGCCACACATCCTCTGAATGCCCCTGGTCTCTAGTTTGTGGCTGTGAAGTTTCATGAGGCTGTTAATATCCTAGAGGTCACTATAGGTCATTTTATACAGTGATGTCAAGTTTCAAATAATCTCACTACAATGAAATGGCTACTGTGGCGGCTGACGTCACCACACATGAATCAAATGTGGCTCACTGAATCCACAAGAGTCTCAGCTTTCCAGTCAAACCCAACTGATGCAACTCCAAGACTGTTTAGGCTCCAGTTTGCACAAATACACCATTTTACAACAGGGCAAAATAACAGATTTGGAGTGCATGCAACAACAACAAAAAAAAAAAAAAAAAAAAAAAAAAAAAGTACATTTTTTACCCCAAACTGCATGGGATTAGCATAAAGTGGGCAAAGGAGAGACTCATGGGTACCCATAGAACCCATTTTCATTCAGATATCTTGAGGTGAGATGTCAAGGGACCCCAAACTTTAGCCTAACCTTGGAGTGTTATTTAGCCCCCTTGCTGATGCCCTGCTCCTTAGGTCGTCTAGTTTCACATGATACCACTGTCTTCACTCTTTGACTCAGCTTTAAAACTGAGCAAATGAAAGACAAGATGCCATTTGAGCACGCCAGCATCCCCATGGGAGTTTAAGAGTTAATGGATATGCAATCACTTGTGTGACTGTTCAGTGAACAAATTACAAAGTGCAGATGAAAACAGAAAAATACTACAGAGGATTTTGCTTTTTAATTATTTTCTAACACATTTCACATTACTCCCCCTCTGTACATGCAATAATGAAGGTTACATGGACAGATAAGATACACCAGAGGTAGTTTTAGCCAGGCCTGTGAACAAATAACATTTTGAAAAGACAGCCCCTTTGGTGGAATTTCAGACAAACCATTAATACTGAACAGTTCACGATAGATGATTTCCATAAAGGGTCACCAGACGTCCCGGTTTACAGTCCCAGCTTCAGTGCGCTTGTCCCGGTTCACCAAACCTAAAATGATGTATTTCATTGTTTTGTGGGAAATGCTAAAAGGAAAGCCTCGGCACTAAAGTCTAACCATGGCAGAAGACGCTGAAACAAACTGTGAAACTTTTTCCCCCCACATAAAGACATCAGTGAGTAAATTAAACCCTTGAAAACAAAATTTCTGCTCACTGTCACCACATCATATGCAGCAGATTACATTTGGCGCTGTACCACAATGGTCACAGATATGCAATACAGTCGAGTCAAGTCAAGTCACTTTATTAGAGCTGTTTTACCCTGTAAGTCAGCGCAGATTATGTTTAAGAGACACTGCTTTTCTTATTCTAGACTTCATCATCGGCTAAAGTCATTATTCTAATAATAACATGTACATATATTACATATAGGCCCATAAAATTGCAGTCATTTGTGTGATCTCATCAATTCATCTCAGATTTCTTCCCCTCATAAATGTCTAGTCAGTATGACAGCCTATTCATGGATTCATTATTGGTATAATGTTTCTAAAATGAGATCCTATTCATAAGGTGCAAGCATACTAATCTATGCATTTATGTCATCAGGCTTTTACGATCGAACTGCATGATTTCGCTGACCTCGTTCTCATTTTCTTTCAAATAGGAATCTCCACTCCCTCTTCCTCCACCTGCAAATGGAAAGGAAAAAAATGAAGACACAAAGACAATGCAAACGGAGCAGAGAGAAAGAGAAGGAGGAGGACTATAATGTCTGGCACATAGAGTTCACTGGCAGCGAGTCAGACTGCTGTGGACTTCCAGTGTTTGTCTCTGCAGTGGTATCTTAAAGCAGAGGAAGACCACAACACAATAATTACAGATTATAAATCCATAAATCCATCCATATATTTCAGTTTAGTATAGTTTACTATTCTTGATATGACAGTCCCACGGGTGCAGCTTTATTCCTGTCAGTGTGTCCTGACAGGATTGGTGGATCGACAGCAGTTAAGCAGACAGAAGATCAAATTGTGTGAAATAGACTTTGAGCGCATTTTGAGCAGAGTATCCACTATGGAAAACAAAACAAAAACAATACCAAATTGAGCAGACAGGCAGAGATTGTAACATGTTCTGCTGTCACCCTGCAGTCTGGAGATAGCAGGCACCTCCAAAGACACACACACACAAACACACACACACTCCACGCTGGTAGAAAAGTCATACTTGGTTCTGCACGTGGTTGTCATTGTTTATGTTTTTGAGCTGTTTAAGCCAAGACTTCATTGTGGGCCATCTGGCTCTCGGCTGGGGAGCCAAACAGTTGATTAAAGAACGCAATTAGCGTGGAACTGGTTCTGTCAGCTCACCCGGCAGGGATTAAAGAATGTGTTCATTCATTGTGACAACCATGCTGTCATGCATATGTAGAATAGGCGACCGGCATTTCCTCAAAAAGAGGATTGCCTCGAAAGTGCCAAAAAGCTCCAGAAATGTTAATATGAGGTCAGTTTGGTTGTTTTCACCCAGGCATGGCATGTCAGCAGCAGCCGATCCCAAAACCAGTCCTTTCCCTGCTGGTAACTCCGTAGTGTAACACTGAATTACCAAAACATCAGCAGCTATTACAAATTACCTGCAGACTAACTGAAGGACTTTGACAGTGGTAATGTTTGATTTCAGATGCACTTTTCTGCTTTTAACTGCAGTCAATGGCAGCTGAGGTGAGCACCACAACACTGCCGAATTCTCCATCGTATAACAAGTCATTTGGTCTCATATTCAGTCTTAAAATCTTGTTTCTGTCAATTGACGTGGGATGAGATCAGCCTACGTGTTTGCATGTTTGCAAACCTAATCAGTTTGTCTCCTGATTTATTTTTTTATTTAATTCTCTTGATACCAGTGGGCAGATCTGCCTTATTCTGTCTTGTTTCAACATATTTAAACTTACCTGAAATAAATTAAACTGCACGGAAAACGAGCGGCAGATGTTTTTCCACTTCTTTTAAGCAAAACAGAATTTTGACGCTGAATAAAAGACTAAATGACTTGTTAAGATAAGGATTTTTTTACACTGAAGACGGGTGGTGACTGGGTGTAACACTGATGACGTGTCCTAGTGCATCAGAAGGTGCGTGTGTAAACTGTTGAAACCTGGTTAACACCCACAGGCTGGATTATTTCCATGAGCAGATTGGAAATTGTTGTACACAGAACAGTTGAGACAGAGAAGAAGCCAACCTGGCTCTTTTGAATCAAAGATCCCTCAGTCAGCTATGGAGGATCCCTGAGAAAAAGCCCAACAGCCCGATGATGAGCTTTCTCTGAACCTCGAGGAAATAATCACTGGAAATGCCTGCATATCATGTGCTGAAAGAACAGCCATGCCTGAAACTCCACCAAGCCAAAAATAAATGCTTGGTGAGGGATGCGGCGCCCAGGAACCACTGCTAGAGAGATGCAGGGGGAGCTTGGCAAGGACTGACGCCAAAGTGAACTTTCACAAGCCACTGGCCTCAGCCCCAGACAGAGTAACAGATAATTGGGTCAAGTGGCTCCCAGCCAGCAAGGAGAGAGAGAGGGAGTGGGTCCAATTTGTTGAGGATACAGACAGGATGCTCGAGGTAATGGCAAAGAGCGATGCAGACTGTAGACTGTGGTTAATAATGGCAATAACTCAGAGCCGCACTGCTGAAAACAATTAGTCCACAGTACGAGGGAGAGATCAGAAACTTGTGTGTAATGGATTGAGAGGTGGCTAAGATCTGACAGTTCAGAGCTGAGGTCCTTGCAGGCACCGGGAGTTGAAGACGGGTGCACCGAGAGAGCACCGCAGCATCCTGAGGAAAAAGCTCATCTTGGACTGTAACCTCTGTGCCATTAAAGATAAAAGGAATTTCTCGCTCGAGATAGCACAGCCAGTGATACCATTAGAGGAGCAGTGCTCAGATCATGAGAGCAAGCAAGTCGTAGGCTGCATTTCTTGGCAGTTTTGGATCTTGTGACCTGTAGACCAGGATCTTATGATCAACACACACAAGTCTCTATAATACAGGCAGCAGAACAGGAGAGGAGCCTTTCTCAAAACCACCTCTCAGTTTTCACAACAAAAATTCATGCATCTATTATGAATAGATATATCACACAGTATCTGTAGAATAATTCACTTTAAATTGAATACATGACATACAGTAATTTGTAGAAAGTAGAACAGACAACACCATGAAATTCATGTTTTTTGTTTTTGCATTTGGAATCACTTGAGGCATGAAAATAAACTACAAAGCAAAGGGATGAGAAGTTTTCTCTCTCCATGTGGTGGACGACCATGTGGTATGACTTCAATAACTTCATAGCTCATACCCTCTGAAGGTTGGACACAATTGGTCATGTGTTTGAGGGCCATGACCTAGATACTTATTTCCAGTCTTGGACTATGGACGCCGCGACGCAGCATCATCCCCCACCTCAGGACACACTTCTGTTTCTGCAAAGACACAAGACACTGTCTGTACATATGGGGCGCATATGGTTGTAAGACCTTCTTCGTGCAGTAATATCTAGGACATCGGTGTCCACCATGGTTATGGGCACGAAAGTGATGCTGTTTTTATTTGGTGTAAGATGGAAATCAAATCATTCTTCATGGGGCAGCAGGAGTTGCTCAGGTTCAGATTTGAAAAAGTTCACAATAACCCCAATTGCTGTAACTGTGCCGGAGCAAAAAATAGGTCGATACATCTTCAAAAACTTTAAAATAGTCAAACCAACAGTGAGTAACATTCATGGGTTTTATAAATAACACCTCCAATGCAAATACACTTTTTTGAAAATATAGCACATTGTTGACATCATGGGGATCCTCATCATGCACCGTCTCTGTCACCGTGTATGCTGTGTAAACATAATGGCTTGGTTCCCGTGCTTGAAGCGTGCCTCAGGTTCAATATTTGTGATTATGGCACCATCTACGGGTGAGTGTCTCCACTTCACATTATAAATGAGGCACAGTGTCCTGCAGGCTTGATGTCACTATTTTTTTTTATGGAAAGCCCTAAAGCATCCAGATGTCAGTCTCTGCTTGTTTTTGGGGTGGAGAAGAGTGGAGAGGAGATGGCAGAGCACACACTGGGTGTTCACTGCCCTGTGGAGGAACAAGTATGGACTATATTGTGTGCCTTACTTCATGCTTTAGTCACAGCATTAGTCATCATGCCCACAAAAGGAAAAGAAAACATTTAACTCAACTCAGTGTTTGGTGGATCTTAAAAGAAATGTGGAAGCTGTGAGGGTAAAAATAGCCAAATAAAATATGAATCAGAGAGCTGGTTTTCTAAGCATTTCATTGCCAACACACCATGTCACTGAAATGGAATTTCATCAAATTGGCAATAGTGTGGAAATATTTTATGCATAAGCTTCCCAGTGAAAAAAAGAAGAAAAAGTTGTGAGGGCAAACTTGAAATAGAAAAGCAGAAAAACTTGATTTGCCTACATTAGATCACTAAATTTCCAAATAGCCATTTTTTTTTTTTTTTAACCCCATAGAAATCCATTGCAGTCAAAAACACTGCCAGAGCACAGGGAGTCACATTCAGAGGTAAAAGGCACAGCTCTCCACTGACTTTCAGGAAATAAAAGTGCTGTTGTGAAGACCGGCTACCTGATCTTTTCCTCGCTGATTAGAATTTGACCCTCTGGCGAAGTCGACTCTTGACTGAGTTTCAGGAGAGCAGCGCTCACGTGGCCTGCTCACTGTACAAACCCACTGCTGAAACTTATTTTCCTAAGAGGAGTGGGATATTTCTCAGAATCCGGTGAACTATACTGGGACGTTAACAGTTGGTCTAGTCATGACACATTATGTGGGATTATTTGCAAGATAAGATAAGATAAGATAAAATAAGATAAGATAAGATATGCCTTTATTTATCCCACAGTGGGGAAATTCACAAACACAAGTGTATGACATTGTTTTGCTCAGCACTTCTCACTGTCACATTAAAGGAATGCTCTAATATTTTGGACATCATACCCTTTTCCCTGACTTACCCAGACTGAGACAAGATGCTGGATACCATTTTCACCCCTGTACGTCCAGTGGTTCAGTTCCTATGGGTAGCATTTTGTGTTAGCTTAGCATAAAGACTTTAAGTCTATGGGAGTCATTAGCCTAGCTCTGTCAAAGTGAAAAAAATAAGCCTTACAGCAACCTCGAAGCTACTTTTTTCACACACTATATTATGTGTATTCAATATACATGCCACTGATTTTTTTTTTTTTTTTTTTAATGATAGTCATTTTAGGAGAAGTTCGATGGTGGAACTATAACCGCTGAACACTTTTATCCCTCCATCTCTCGCAGTGATCCGTACACCACTGAGGGTTTTGTTATTTTTTTAATTCCAAGACATGCACCTCAAATACACACAATACATTGTATAAGTAATAAGACAGCCTTGAAGTTGCTGTAAAGTTTATTTTTTCATTTCAGCAGAGCTAGGCTAATGACTCCTATAGATTTCCAGTCTTTATGCTAAGCTAACACCAAATACTACCCATTGAAACCAAACTGAGAGGTGAAAATGGTATCGAACATCTTGTCTCAGTCTGGGTACGGCAGAAAAAGGGTATATTGCCCAAAACACTGGAGTGTTCCACGAAAGGAGAGCTTGATAGTGAGATGGATGGAGAAATAAAATTGATAGCCAGCTGTTAAATGTGCACTTGACTACTGGGGAACAGCAGCAGCAGCGCCAGTTTCATGATAATGAGGATACACCCAATCTGTATTTACAAAAGCGACACACCAGACGCACAGATGTACATGTGTGTATTTATTGAGTCAGTAAATATTACACGTGGGTTGTTCACAGCCACAGAGAAAATCTGGCCATAGGGCGTATCTCCGGATGAAAGGTGCCTTTCTTAAGCATTTGGCAGCCTCCCTGTCACACTTGCAGAGCAGTTTTTCACATCTGTCCTCCAGATCATCTGGAACAAAGAATAAAGTTACAACATGCCGTCTTTCAGTGACAGGCTGACAGGATGAAAACAGCGCTCTTACTAATTACGGCGGACCATTAGATGATGTATGCAGGGTGTTCTCATTAGCATATCATCAGGAAATTTGTTGTGATTACTCATTCTAATGCTTGCAAAATCTTGGCTGTTAGTGTTACAAACAGCTTCTTTGGCTCCATTCCTCCCCAAATCAGGGAAATATTCAAATCTGGCAAGTGAACAGCATCTCACAGAGGCTGCAGAACAAACCGTACTGTCATTGTGGATGTTATCAATTCATTTGACGTTAATATTTTTAAAGAAAATCCTACATGAAACCCTTTCCGCTGCTTAAATTAAAAGTGTAAACCTCATTAAGGGTGTTGCTATTTAAAGTCAGCAATTACCGTGGTTTATGAGAGCTTAAAATACCACTAACTGTGGGCTATAAACTACCCCTTCTGTGCCCGTTCCTTCCTTTTCCCTCCAATCAACAGCCTGCAAACTGTTTTCATAACTGGGCGTTTTGCAGATCACACATCCTGCTCGCTCTTTACGCTGTCAGACTGCACCATGCAATCATATGGAATCATATGGAATATTTTTATTTGCTGCCACACACATAGAGAAACACACAAAAGCTGTGAAATCATAACCAGCCACATGCACATGGACTTATGATTTAATTTCTTGCATCTGAATGTATATTTAAAAAAAAAAAAAAATGCAATACCACACTCAGCTGTCTTGTCCTCACACTTCCATTGATACTTGTCTGTGTGGGTGTAGCAGCCTCTGAGCTCTGCCTCGCCATAACAGCAATCATGCTTATGGCAACACCTATAGATATATATATAAAGAAAGACAAACCCACACAAGATATATCATTTTGAAGGCTGTCGCAGTCACAACCCAGCCTTACGCTGGGTGGATATTCACAGCGCTGTGGCTCGAGTCGCAGCATGTCTATTTTAAAAGAAGGGAACAATCAGTACTTGAGTTAGGAAAACAGATAGTTTAGCAGTTAAATGGTTTTGGTGGGGGGTTGATGTCTGTGGTTAAGGCGGAAAGAAAAAGAGACGGTAATTAGGATTTGGGTGTGGAATTTTGGGCCTATTTTGAAGTAGTCATTGGACCGTGTGAGACTGCTGGATTGAACTTCGTCCTCTCCTTCCGTCCCATCGCACAGCATTTGCGGTTCAGTCGACTCATTAAGAACCGGAAACTGTGTGTACGCGAGTGGGATGTGGGATGGGTAGGGAGGCACCGACTGAGATCCGTCTCCCGGGGCCGCAGTGATTTATGCGCACAGGCCGCAGAGTGAAGGGCACAACACCGCTCATGTATGCAAAATGGCATCTTTCACACCGCGTGATGTATAGGCGCTTCATGTTTTGTTTACATTACGGTACACACTGTTATCAGGTATTCAGAAATACTATACTTAAAAATGATAGAGGGTGTCTTGAAATTTAAAGGAACAGTTCACCCAAAATGCCGAAAAATATATATATTTTCACACTTACTGCTTGTGCCCACCCGGATAGTTTGTGATTTGGTGAGGTTTCCAGTTAGTCTTCCTTCACCCCACTACTGCAGGGCTGGATGGGAATTCATTTGCAGATCTCAAATAGCAAATTAATATCCACCTCGTACTTCTTGGGTGCAGATAGATACAGTTTGCAGGCGTTCTTTGGCAAGAAATAGTTCCCAAAGAAACTCTCACACCCCCAAGGGTGGTGGATTATACAGTTATTTTTGGAAAAAGCTGTTGCTGTGGGTTTTTTACATGTTCATTTTTTGACAGTTCAAGCTTTGCAAATTAATACCCATACAGCTCCACTGTGCTCAGGCGCCAGGAGCCAAGGGAGATCTGGACAGTCTGGCCAGGAAACCTCGCCAAATCATGCAGGAACTGTCCGGATGGAAAGACAACACTGGAGGTAAGTGGGAAAATATCTTATCTTTTCTGTATTGTGGGTGAACTGCTCCTTCAATAGTGTGTTTGCATCACAGGAGGTTAGAGGAGTGTGAAGAACCCCCCTGGCCCGCTGCCTCACCAGTCCGCCCTGTCTCTGGGCCAGCCTTGACCACCGAGTCCGCAGTAGCAGCCGTACATCATGTAAGCCAAGGCGGATCTTCCTGTGCTGCATTTGATGGCTCCTGCCAGCTCTAGTAAACCTCTTTTAGTCCGCGGAGACCTGCGCAGCGCCACAGACGCCGTGCCCACTGCAAAAGTAATAAACAACAAAGAGGAGGAACCAGCTCAAGTCTCTCCATGTAAACAAGTCTCCCTTTTGATGTACGTCCGCATCGCGTGAACCTGCAATAGAGCTCTAACCCTCAGCTTTGTTTTGGGGTTTTTTTTTCTGTTTTCAAGTGATCTGGCACGGGAACTTTAGAAGTGTGAAGTACCTTTTTTAGTAACATGTTATTTGGAGAGCCCGATGTTGACACTCAGCTGTGAGATGACAAAAAGTAGATGTTCGAAAAAGTATTATTCTCCTGTTTGGTGCATATTCACACTGTGTCACTGCAACTTGATGTTTCTTTTTTTAATGACATAATTTTATTAAAAATGTAAAACACAATAAGCAAATTTCAAACAAAAACAAAACAAAAACTAAATATCGGAACCCCTCCTCCATATAAAAATCTATTCTACTATTTATCCACATTCAAACTGGCAAAGTTGGGATTAATATTAGCAGTATTAATCGATCAGCCCTAACCAAGACACTGAATATGTATGCATTTACTTTCACACAGATGTGTCTATCACTTGAAACACAGTAGATTTTTTACATAGTTGGCTGATAGAGTGGTGAGTATCAATATTGGATGTTCCACATAAGATACTTCCCAAATTTAAAAAATCATTTGAATCAAGGAAACCTAGGAAGACACATACACACCTTGTGGGCTTATCCCTCACAAAAACCTCGCCTGTGCTCTTTTTTTTTTTTTTTAACCACAGTGGCTGTGCAACCCTAACCCACAGTGACTCAATACAATAGTGAATGGACCTGAGTCACAGGATTGACTTTAGACCAGCTCATCCTCCTGTCTCCTGCCTGCCCACCTGTTTTGGTGCATGACCCCTTAAAACCAACTGGTGCCTGTTCATGACTTGTCTCATTTGCTTAATTATCAGAGGAGGCATCATACTTTAAAAGTATTTCACAATATATGTACCAGTTAGCTCACCTGTGTTGTTCGCCAGATCGTCAGAGGTGCCACTGCCAGTTGTCACATCCCACCTGCCCGTCTGTTTTGTTCTGCTCTGCTCTGCCTGGTTTTGACTCGTGCCTGAAAGTTACCTTGGCTGCCTGTCTCATGATTTTGTACCTCTGCCTGGTTGGACTGACTTTTGGTTTCAGATGTTGGAGCAAACTCTTAGACAAACTGTCTAATCCCTTCAGTAAAGTTGCTGCTCTTAACTCATTCCCGCCTGCGCTTTGTGATTCAGATCGAGTCCTTGCTGACCTGTGACACAGACCAGGTCCAGACATGGAAAGAAGGGAAGGAATATGCTAGAGGGTGATTTTGTGCAGAGTGAATGAAAATTTGATAGAAAGCAGTTGAAGAACCAGTTTGTTTGCACTTGCTCCCCTAGAATAAAACTGTCTGGTAAATATCTTGAGGACAGCCCTGGGCTGGAAAAGTTGAGCAACTAAAGAGCAATACATACTGCACAGGAGTATGTGACACTTTTTCAAACAATATGATATCCATTATATGATATTTGCAGAAACATAAAGACACCAAACTAGTACTCAACTATCTAAGCAAGAGACGTATATTTAACTTTTCAGGCAGACTCTTGGATCAGTCCAGGCAGGTGTCCCTTAAGTCTTCCTCACCTGAACTAACTCCCTGCATGTTATCAAAAGAAGCATTGAAATCTGCTGTGCTAGTTGAGTTGTCACCTAGATGATACCCCACTTCACTAAAGGTAAATGACCCTCTTGGTAGGCAACTCACCAGAAAACAGCAGAAGTATCCGGTAAAACCCATTCATGGCACGCAACAGGCAGCAGGTCTGTGCAGTGAGTGGCGTTTGCTTACACTCTGTGAGTGCAGGCATCCAGTGAGAGCTTTTTTTAGATGTTGTCTTGAATAATCTCATGAGCATCACTATTGGTCAGAGGCTAATCCAGTGTTTGTGAAAGGCTGCGCCCCCTAGGGGAGAGGGTATAGAGGACCTGGCTGCTTCCTCTCCACTCCCTACCAGTGTTTGCTCAGTGTGTGTGAGCCTGTGTGTGTATCACCCACTTTAAATATTAACACTATATAAATATTACTACAGTAATGTGCTTTCTACTGACTAAAACTTTTTATTGCTTTGCCATATAGGACATTAGAGGTCTCATGAAAACAAGTACCAAGGATACACTTATGAAAAGATCTGTTTCTCTTTAATTTAAGCTCTATATAATTTATGACAGATGAATGGGATACACCATATGTTTACCAGTTTTTGCCTGCACTGCATATTCCCTCTAGAAATATCACACAGAAGGGAATCTGCGCTGCTCCTGGGTGACAACAGGAGAAAACTTTGAGACATTAACTCATTGCTGTATTTCTAGATTCATGAGCCAGACAACAAATTTCAAAAAACACTTAGCTTTTCCACGCTGTCTGAACATGCATACACATAAATTTCCATGGGTGAAAAAAGTTTCAGAGGTAATTCTCTCTCACAAAACACATCCTCAGTTATTGTAAGCAGCAAAAACACAGACTTCTGGTTCATCACAGCAACTGCTACTGCTCTTTCCAAAATGACGGTAATTATGCTTTAATAATACGGTTTCTCTCTGTGATTGCAGAGAAAGCTCCTCATGCCTTCCATCCGCATCTTCTTACCTTTATAAACATTTCAGGGAAAAAAAAAAAAAAACGATTCTCCCTATAAACTGCCAAGTTGAGAAACTGAAGTGTTCATCATGTCATTATTTTTAATCTTTTTATTGTGTTTTCTCAGAGGGTGTATTCTCAGGAGTCTGGCACTGCACTCCATTGTCATCTGTAATGTAGTTATGTGAAGACATCTAAATCATAAAATACACACATTTTGGTTTTTGATTTTAAAAAAAAGGGACGTATGCTCGATCCGGTGTGGCATGAGGCTCCTCTGTGACGCTGCTCTTTTTGAGCTCACAGTTTGAGATAAGCGCCTCCTCCTGGCAGAACGGAGCGGCCAAGATAACTGCATGGCACTGGGGAGCTTTGCAGTCAACAGTGTCTGTGAGGAGATACATTTTTATAGATCTGATTATTGTTTGGGTTGAGTTTTCCACAGCTACAATACATCAATCTGACATGAGGAATGTGATGGCGTAAATGTGCTGGAAATGTGCAATTAACTGATGTAATCACAAAAAAACACCCCAGCCAGTTTGTGTTATGTCATATGAAGTAGATAAAACCTAATTCAAACAAACATGGATTCTTACCTTAACAGATTAAACAGACGACTTGGAAAACCACAGCTGTTTGTGATGGCATTCTTGAGAAATGGGTTTAATCCAAGGAAACACCTGCAAAGAATATACGAGAAAAACAACAGGCAAAGACAAAAGGCAAAGTGAGTTTGAATATTGAACGTGTCCATAAAACTCCAAAAACAGACCAAGACCAAAAGTTGGCAAATTCCTGAAATTTAGAGACAGAGTGACTGTGCTTGTAAAAGCCCGAAATTTCTAAAACACACCAAAACACAAATAATTTCTATTGCTGTGATGCTGTCAGGCGAAAAAGACTAAAACACAATTTCCAAAATTTATACAAGTCTGCAGTGAATGGACTGACATGTGTTCACACATCACATATCATTTACAAATATATGCATTTTGAATTCTGTTTCTGCACAAAAGCTGCCAAAGCAGAAAGGTGTGGGTGCTTTGCAAAGTAGTTTTTTTTTTTTCTTTTGGTGTGATGCCTCAGTAAAATTTTTCTACTGTTTTCTTTTCCGTTTTGTTATTAGGCCAACTGGGAACTTCCTCCCAAGAACTTCTCTCGAATGAGATTTAGGCAGCAATGCCAAACTCATTCGGGGGACAAAAGAGGGAATAAACAAATGCTGAAATGGAAGAAGCCATGTGGTTGGCTGCCTGCCTCCTCCAAGACATCTGTAGATCTGCATCTGCTGTGCAAATTGTCACTGCTTCGAACATTTTTAAACTCATTTGCTTTGATAACTTCCTTTGAAACATGTGTGCGTGCGGCTAATTTACGAAAGACAAAATAAAACAGAGTGAGACGAATTCTGCTGCAGAGGAAATTCTGGTTGAGTGGGTCCCAGAGACGAGAGAGGTCCCCAGAGAATAGGGACGTTGCTCATAGAAGACACACACACAAAAAAAAAACAAAAACAAAAAACAATCATTTCTCCACCCGAAACAGAAGCCAGTTGACATTCAAAGTCCTGCTACACCGAGACAAATACTTAAACCTTGCTGTCAAGATGTGGCTCTGTTAGAAGCTCGGTTAATGGAGGAGTTTACAAATCTTTGCCTGGCTGAGATGCTGATCATCATAGGAAGTCTGAGTTAAAGTTAAGTTAAGAGGCCATCTTTGGTGGAGGAATGTCCTTTCCCCTTTACAAAAATATTTTCAGTGTCTTTCCTGGTGTCACATTTTCTTGAAACTGCCTCCTGTCGTCTCTTTGGCAGACAGAAAGAGATCATTTGTTGCTGATACCTGCCACCTGACGTCTGAATTTACACTGGTTGCATGTTATTTTTTACAAAAACACACAAAACAGTGAGGGCTGATTTTTAAGCCCTAGTGAAAGGACAATATTCCCATCTCATGATGCGCTTCAATACATTGTCTTCACAGTGGAGTGCAGTGGTTTTCTTATTTTATCATCCTGATTTTGTCTTGTTTTTGTTCGTTATTTTGATTGTTTTGTTTTGTGTGGGAGAAATGTTAAGCTGCTTGATTTCTCTTCTTTACATGTTGTTGTTTTCTATCCCTCTGCTTCTGTGTTGCATCAGTGCGCTCATAAACTTGCACGTTTAAACTTAAATCATGTTCTACAATAAATTAATGTTTTCATAAACTGTCACAGTTCACTGAACAACTCAAGATTACCTCTGCTTCCCAGAAAGAGGGACATGCAGTATATTGTAGCTACGGTCTCTATAGTTTTTCATGTCAAGGATCAGAATAATAACTCTTCTACTTTATTGTGTCCTGAGGCTGCACCTGTAGCGGATTAATAATTCACAAAGTTAATAAATACTTAAAATTAAAGAATAAAATTTGAACTATTCTTTATTTTACTTGAGCAGCCCCAAGAGGTTGGTCTCCAACTCTTGTGCATGGCGTGCATGGTGATCAGCTCAGCTAGGATTTATTTCTCCAATGACATTAAAGTAAGTGTGAGTGTGTCGGGGAATTGTTTGCAGAAAAGAAAAGAAAGAGAAGAAAGGAAAAGAAAAGAAAACACAGACTGGATAAGCTTTTCTGTCATAAGAATGAATATGAATTAATATAGAGAATATGGAAAATGACAATAGACTTAACAATTCATTTATTTATTCCTCAATTTCTGTATGTTTCTCAATTTATCTATACATTTAGAGTTATAAATGTATTTATCCATGTATTTTTTTTTTTTTAATTCATTTATTTCGACGTTTGTGTGTAAATTTAAGAATGAATGTATGAGCCGATGAATGAATTAATTTACTGATGACAGGCTTGGTGGAGAAACAGCCATGACCACTCACTTCCTGTAGAGGGCAGCACGGCGACTTGAGCCGCATGCGTTCTGCCTCGAAACCCCCGGGAAGAAGAAGAAGAAGCGAAGGGCGGCCTTCAGCGACAGTAGCCTACCACATCCAGCCAAGTTGATATCTCAGCTAAAACGATAAAATAAAAAAATTTCCTCCTCTCCTTTCATTTAGACAGCAAACTGAATGCGCGTCTGACAAAAGCAGATCCATTCATGTGAGTATGCGCACCGGCTCTCCTGTGTCACACACACACTCAGACACACACTCACACCGGGTCTCATGGTCGAGCTAGAGGCTAAAACATCCAGCCTTATTGCGCGCTATTGTTCACGTCGGAAACTAGTTTAACTTGAACGAGAGACATGCCTTTGCTTTGTTGGGTCCAGGCTACTTCCTAGAAACTTACTCGCCTGTCTGCTAACACTCGTCTCTTTACGATATCAGCTGTCAAAACGTGTCCACTTTAAACCAGCGGCTGTCACGTCATTAGCGGCTTAAGCCTTTTAGCCAGAAATTGCCCACATTTGCTAGGAGATGATGATAACAGTATTTGGATCTCTTCGGCCGCGAGCAGCACACGTGCGCTGAAAGTGCATGCACCCATTATCGGACACGTCCCTGTTTGAGCTCTTTTCTCTCTCTCTCACTTTTTTTTTTAGCCCAACATTGGTCCTCATCATCACTCCACCACAGTGTCCACACAGATTGGCCTGGTTTCCTCGCCACACATTTATCGGACACGTAAAATACAACTAGATTTCTGCAGATCGGAAACACAGCAGCACAGGCGCCTCTTGTCTGAAACTGGCGTTGAAGTTGAGACGCATATTGTGTAGGCCAGATCCCCATGTAGTCAATGAAGTTAATACTTTTGGATTAAAAAAAAAAAAAGAAGAAGAAGGGGCAGAAAGTGAAGTGAAAACGCCACAAGCAGTGTCAACTAGCTGGCTACATCCGGGCTGGGCTGCATCCCACGTACTTAGCGGTTCGTGTCGCTGCATCACACAAATGCGACAGAAATTCTTCAAGAAACAAACCACCACTTCTTCGACACCTTTAATCGGTGCTTCATGTATGAGCCAAGTTAAATATTTGATGGACTTGTGTAAAAAAAATAGTGGTTGACGTGTTCCTCGGGCCGATTGTGAAAGCTGTCCGATAATGGACGCAGGGGCGTTCAGTGTCTACCAAACCCGTCCCGCGGTCCAGTTAACCTCTCCTGAAGTCCGTTTGCCTCTCATATTGAATTTGTCAGTGTTAACCGTGAACCACCGTCTTATCTGCTCGCTAGTCAACAAAAGATAAGCAACATTAACTGAGGGGACTGTTCCGGAACTAAAAGTGTGTCGTCATTGCTCAATACGGAAGCCATAAACAGTGAGGCAGGGCAGGCAGGAGTGAGGCTCGGCAAGCATTTACTGGCAAGATCATCGAGTTAGGGAGTCTGTGGTTTTCACTTCTTCAGCTCAGCAGTTTGGGGTATCCACACATGATGTTTAGTTTTTGTCAGTAAAAGCCTTTGTTGTTGTTTTTGTTGTTGCTGCAAGTGACCGTCAACTTTGTGTCACAGGTGCTGACTCCCAGGAGTGGATATTAACACGCAGTCATGTCTGGAGCGTGTAAGGACCGAAGGAGTCGCTGGCAGGACATCCAGAAAGGCCTGCAGTTCATTCAGTAAGTGTCCTGAGCTGTGGTGCCGGTTCCCAAAGTATGTGTGTGTGTCATGAGGGGGGGGGTGTTCGCTCATAGGCCGTCCCAGAAAGATTTCCAACAGGCTGACAAACTATTAATTCACTAGCAAGGAACTTGAGGAGCTCTAGAAAGTGTGATGATGACTGTGCTGATGGCATACCAAAAACATCACGTAGGTTTCCCGGTCGTGTTGTCATCTCTAATCCTTAACGATGTATGTGCGGCTCTATTTCTTCTCCACATCTGGTCAGCCATGCATGGTGCATGGTGCTGTTCAGACTTGTGAACGGTTACGCTTTACCTTTCTTCCATCTGTCGCTGTGTTCAAGTTGGGGCTGGGAAGCACCTAAGAAAAACTACAGTGACAACAGCAGAGATGCAGCCGGGCAGAAACAGAATCCTATACTGAGTGTGTGTAAGGCAGCAGTTGTTGCTTTTCGTTCTGCTGCCTGATGAAATGGAGGATCTAGAGATGCATCTGATACAAGTGTGGGAGAGTTACTGAAGAATATCAACCCTCAGGATGTGAGTGACTCTGAGTAAAACAATAAATAAACAAAAAAAAATCATGTCCAAAGCCTCTCCAGCCTTTCCACGTTTGGGTCGAATGGTTTTGAGCACAGTTCATGTTTCTTCAGTTCATCATGTTTCTTCTTCACCCCTGAATGTTTCCATGCCGAACTTTGCCCAGGTACAAATGACATCGGAGTGGTTTCACCATGGATGAAATTCTTGCTAACAGAACAGCAAATCGCTTAAATTTGCACTTGTTCTTAAATAACATCATAACAGATGTTTTGCATCCGTGACAATTAGGACAGCAGTGAATTCTCCTGTAGAGTGCTGATTATATGATCGAAGCATATCTGTTTCTACCAATAGTAAACAACTTTCCTAATGGCCTCAGTTAAGTATTCATCAGCAGAGTGACGAATCAGTCTTGCATCGTGCAGCATTTTCCAGAAGCGCTGGCTGTCAGCCAGATAGCTGATTACTGACTCCTTTTCTGCCAGCTAGTTCTAATTTTTGTTTTTAATGTGGGGTATTCGTCTAATTTACTCATTGTATTCACATTTGGAGCTTTGTAGACAGCCCTGCATATCTTCACACTTTGTTTTCGAGCTGTGCCACTGCAGGGGAAAGGGGCTTTGATCTTGTTGCGTTTCATCCGGTCACACAGAGACTTTTATTGTGATAACGAAAGTGAAACTTTTTTTATAGCACATCTATATTGCAGGGTACGCTTCAGTACTTCAGTGCATTTTAGGTGCCGCTGATGTGGAAAGTTGTCCAACATAAAGATTTCAGATGAACATGATTATAACGCCACTTATTCATTGCCTCTGTTCACCAGTTCCTTTTTGATCTAACACACTGATTACACAGATTATTGGTAAAGGCTATCAATTAATCAGTAACTAAGACAGGCTGTGTTATATTGGAATCAGACCACATTAAGTGCTTTGTTCATCCAACCTGCCGATACTGTGTGCCAACTCGTATCTTGAACTGAAACTGTTCGTGGCTTAAATTCAGTGCAGTCCAGCCTCTGCTTCGTCAGTGGTATAGCTGCTGTTTCCTTCCTTAATTGGAAACCCAGAGTGCTGCCACACAGCACTTTGGATTCCCAAAAGGCACTTCCCATCAAGGTCAGTGGCAGCCCGTAAAATACATGAAGAGAATCATGCAGAACAAGCCAAAATAAAACAAACAAAAAAAATGCCAGAAACACCTGACCTGAATTACGCAAAAGTATAGACATAAGCTAACAAATGGAAATGGGAACAAATATTGCATAATTTGCCTTTCACAAAGAAACCATGTAACTATAAACAGTTCAATAACATCTCTCATAGAGGTCTAATGGATGGAGAGTTTTTAAATGGAAAATCGATCCTACAGTCTGACTGTAGAAAATGTTTTTTCCATATTACATCCTCGAATTGTTTTTTTTTTTTTTTTTTTTTACCAATTTGTTTACTAACACAAAAAGACAGTGAATAGATGGAGTGACTGGCTTTAGTGTAATTTTGTAAGATTTATTTCTATTTGTCATACGTAAGTTTGTTTTTTTTGCTTTTGTTTGAAATGTCTCGCTTCATAAAGGTTATTGGCCGTGATTCACCTTGATGGGCTGTACACTTTGACATTTATTAGCCATGATATTGATTGTGAACTGAGCTGCAAATGGTCAGGGGCTACTGATTTTTTTTTATTTTTTTTTTTTTTATCATTATTATTATTTTATTTTTTCTGTGTAAGGTGCACTTTTGCTTTGGCTCAGTTTTTGTCACTCTGGAGCCTCTTTTGGAGTTTCGATAATCCTCTTATGTGTAAGCCTTTCTTGACAAATGCGTAGGCCTCTTTTCCATTTCTTGTTCTCATTTTATTTTAAACCAGCACACCTTTAGTACATGCATATAAGTAATAAAAGACTATTGTGTTCTTTAAAATGATAATCCAGCATATGCTAGGGATCACAGTTCATATTGATGATTAAAGGAACAACATTCTGCATTTGTGTTTTGAAACACAGAATAATGAGTGAATCAATATTGTTGATTTGCAGCTATTCTGGTTATGAATCATAGAGGTTTAAATGGACGTACGGGCACATGATTCATTCTGCAGCGTTACGCTGGCCACTGTGTGACAGGTTGAAAATAAATAAAAAAATGTCATGCCTGTTATTTCTCAATTCCCTGTGTTATTTTGTTTGATTAGAGGAAACTGTAATGATCCCTGTGCGTCACTGAAACTCAAATTGAGCTTGTTATTTAGTCACTACCGTACCCTTTCTTCTGTGTGCTACTGAAACTTAAAAGATATGTAACTGTAAACTTTTTTCTTTTTTGCATTTAGATCCACCCTGCCATTTCCTGGAACTCAAGACCAGTACGAGGTAAGACTGGGCACATCTTTAATGTGACGTTACAGCTCTTATGTGTCTCTACTTGCATGTATTCCCTGGTGAAAGGCATCCCAGCCTTTTTTTTTTTTTTTTTTTTTTTTTTTTGCTCAATAAGTCACAGTCAACGATGAATCAGGACAAATCGGCGGCATTGTGTGCTGCTTTTACATTTTCATGGCTGTATGTTTTCCCTCGTCTGTCCAGGTGTTTATTCAGGAGCTCGTGTGGAATCTTTTTGGAGAAGGAAATGACGTATTCAAAGAAGGAGAATGGACAAAAGCTGTAGAAATGTACACAGAGGCTCTGAGCATCGCGGATTATGCCGACTCGGAAGACATCTCCATCCCGACAGGATTATTGGAGAAGCTGTTCGCAAATCGAGCCGCAGCGTACTTAAATATCGTTCCGGTAAGTTGGACTCAGACCCCTTTTCCCCGTCGCCTGGGAATATTATTACAGGAATCCAAACCTCCAAGAGCTGCACTCCAACGTTTAAGATGTATTTTTACACCTGTTGTAATATTGTTGAGTTTGGTTTTCACAATATTTTTCTGGGATAGTAACCATCACACATCATATAACTAATTCTGTAGTTATTGGCTGTAATTATCTTGGTTCATTTGTCCACGATTCATTGTCCATTTATAGGGATTAACATAATAAAAATAAAACAAATAAGATAAGAGCACAGTAAAAGGCTTAACACATTACACCATATACTGCACAGACCAGGGGTGAGCACAGGTTTCTCTATAAAGGGCCATTTAAATCTATAGAACATTACTGAATTAAAAATTATCTCTGTTTTATTAATATTTTAATATTGCTAATAAGACTTTAATTGTTAAATTAACATGTTTTTCCTGGTCAAATGTCATACTAACTTTAATGCGGTGGCTGGAGCAGCTTCTCTTTGGCGCGGTGTCTGATGTCAGGTGATGATGATGATGATGATGATGGTGTTATTGGCAGCTGGATTTCCAGGTTTGGGACAGTCAGTGTTGAGCAAAATTAAATCTTTGCAAGAGTCAGTTTAAAAGTCCTCAGGGTAAATCCTCTGGGCGCGGAGCTCCACGCACCGCTCACGATCCGATGCAGCAGTTCCAGCATCTAGTCGATTTTCTCCATGACGGTCATACAGCTGGATTATTATTATTATTATTATTATTATTATTATTGTTTTCTTTTACCTCTGGAAAAAAGTAAACGCAGTTCAGAGCATGTTTGACTTGCTTTTTCTGTATTTATGAATTGCCTCGCGGCCCGGCCTGGAGGTTCCCCACCCCTGGTAGAGACGCACCAGACAGGGAGTGAGCAGCTCAGTCTGTCACAATAAAAAGTAATTAATCGGTGCAAAAACAAACTGTTAATACAGGCACAAGAAGCCACATCGCTCCATATGTGAAATGAACCTGTCGAATTGCTGTGCTGCTAAATAAATCCCTGCAGTTCAGGCAGTTGAAAACGGCTCCCAGGGCATTTGACCTCGTAAAACACCTCTTTACAATTTCAGTTGTGTTTCTGTTATCTTGTGTCAGTTTCCTTTTTCGTTCTCTTGTCCTGCACCTGTGCACATGAAAAAGCCATTCAGAAACCAGCGTATGGCTATACATGGCACAATAGTCAGGTTTCTCCAGGAGAAATCTTTGTGCCTTAACCCGATTCCTCTTAATCCCTTACCCTGATTATGGAAACTGGCTTAATCATTTACATGCAATTTGAGAAATCAGAATCAACAGTGTGGTGAACAACCTGATTACTAAAGTGCACGTAAACACAGTGAACGTTAGGGCTGGAAATTAACTTTTTGATTCAATAGCCGCTCTGTGAGGTAGATTTTAAATATTGAGAGCTACTTGTTTTTTTTTGTTTGTTTGGGGGTTTTTTTAGCAGTGAAATTTTAAAATCTATGCTAAATCTAATGCAATACATGTTTTGGATGTACGTTTTAAAAAAATGAGCCAGTTTAGCATCCTCCCTTGCTTGTCATGGCACTGCTTCACATTGAAATTACAGTGTTATTTATTTTTTGTTTATTTGCTTGTTTTGCTTCTGGCCCTGGTGTCTCCTTTCACCTAGCCAAGGGGGATAGGGGTTGTAGGTGCAAAAAAGGTTAAATTTTCCAGGGAGGCCTGTCTTAATACAATGTATAATGATTTTAAACAGATAATATTTTTAAAAACCAGAAGAGCTTGTGTGCTTTACTTTGTTTGTAATTGACACACAGTTTTGACACACTCTTTAAAAGACAAAAGGGTCATACAAGTGTGTAGTGATAGTGTGCCAACATATTGGTCCATCCCATTGTGCCTCCACTTTGTCACACTACCTACAATACAAAATAAGTAATGCAGAATTGTGCAAGATTACATAATAACACAAGGTTATTTCACCACACATGCTAAGAAGTCATGATGAACTTTAGGTGTCACACTAAAACTTAAGCTGTGCAGTTTAATGGATCATTAATAACACATTGATTAGTTAAATTGATGAATTCCTTGTTTTTATAGATCAATACAATGATAAATTATCATCCTAAAAGATGTGAGTTACACATAAAATGATAAATTAATTTTGTCAGTGGTGGCTAAGTTTCAGCATTGTAGTTTTTCTTCAGTTATCCTGCTTTTTGCTTGGGACACATCGGACAGCCTCTCCTCTGAGTGGCTTTTCAGAAACACAACTGAAAGCAAAATGAAACAAAGCATCTGCCCACTGATGTGTGCCGCTGGAGTTCTGCGATCTGACATTATTTTTAGTTAGCAAAGTGTCAGCAGATATTTAGTTGTGTGAAGTATCATGTTCAGGTAAAATCAGAGCAGTGAGTTGGTGGCAGTGAACAAGTTAAAGCATGTTTATGCAGGTTTCTACCCAGTTTTGAAAAGTGTCAGACACCGAATTTAATAAAGTTTCCCCGTGAAAGTCGAGTCAAATCAACACTCATAGTCCTCAGAAGGTGGAGTCGAAGAGTTGTGTTTTGTTTATGTGTGTATTTTCTTTTTTTAGATAGCCACTGGGCATTGCTATATAGTAACACATTCTCTGAGAAATGCACTGGGAATATATACTGCAGTAGGGAATGGAAAAAAAAAGTTTTTATATCCTTTTAGAGCTGGTAGATGTACAATTACTTGGCTCAATTAACTGGAGAATTGTGGAGAGGTACTGAAGCCATACAATGAGCCAATTTGCTGAATTGAAAAGTCATTATGAGTCAGGTACAGCCCTAGACTTTAATAACAGAATTATAATAGTTCAGCAAGTTTGTCAGTCATCGACTAAATTGATTTTTGTGACTGCAGGCACGCTGTAAGTCCATACATTACAAATTCATGTTGAGTGATGCGGCTTAGTTGACAATATCGACATACATCATGTTGAATGTTGCCCAACAATTTGAAATCTGTTGAACAAATGAAGGTCCAGGAAAGAAACCGCTCATTGATGCTTTTGAAATATAGCCAATTTTTTTTTCTTGGCGATGCCTGTCAGCACCAAACAATGTCATCTGGCAGGAAAAACCACCCTGCTCCTCCAAGGAAGGACGCATGTCCCAACATTTGACTCCTGCCTGAGTCACTTAACATTTCACATCACTTTGATTTCACAAAAATGGGTTTTTCTGGGTTCACAAAGTGGCCATTGCATGAACACTGTCTGATTCTGGGATATTTAAATTATTTATGTATGTATCTATATGTTTGTCTCAGGGACTCTTTGATCAAGCGTTAGAAGACTGTGAGAAAGCGCTCCATCTGAATGAGGGAAACTACAGAGCGCTGTTCAGGAAAGCAAAAGCCTTGAAAGAATTGGGGAGACATCAAGAGGCCTATGAGGCTGTTGCCAAATGCTCTCTAGTAGTGCCTCAGGTAAGATTTAACATATGTAGCCAAATATGTGCAAAATGGTCTTTCAAGCCTTTTTGTATTGCATTTTTTTTTTAATTCAGTGGTTTACAAATGTTGAGCAAATTGAAATTCACACATATCAGTCAGTGCACATGACGCATGTAGGCACGGCTCGTCTAACAAAGGCACAAGGTGTTGCTTTGTCTCTGGCATGCTGCCTGAAATGTCATTAACCTAGTATTTCGTTCATTGTGCTTGTATGGTTATGACTCCTGCATCAGTACCGATAATAATTCTAAAATTGTATTATTAATCCTGAAGTATCAGAAGTCATTTTGCCAGTGATACAAGGTGAGCCAATGTGATATCAGCCTCATCTATGCCTGTTAGCTGCCTTTTAATCATGTGTTTAGTTTTAGCTAGATTTGAGAAACTGCCTTGTTTGATTTACATATTCTGGATCAGACACGCATTTCAGAAGATGCTGAGGTACATATAAACAAAATCTGACGGAAAATGTCTCAGCCCAGTAAAATTAAATGAACAACGAAATTAAAAAAATTATGCTAGAAGGTCAACATGACAGGCTACAGCACCTGGATTGAAGGGTGTGTAATACTGAAGCTTCAACCTGCTCCTACCAGTGGTTCACTCTGGTTGATTGTGCATTATGGTAGCCCAGGGTTATTCAATTACAAATTCAACTGGGCCAGATTTTAAAACCAGGAAATGAAGAGGGACCAAACATTTTCAGCAGCCTCTTGATAACCTTCAAAAAAACAAAAAAACATGGATGCTCCTTTTTTCACAGTCCAGATTATGCTGATTATTAGATATAATAAGATAGCCCGCTGCCTGTAAATGAGACCTTTTTTTTTTTTTTTTTTTTTTTTTATAGATGTATCATTTGCTTTGTTTTTCATGCGATACTCCAGGTCTCTTTGCCCCATTGTCTTTGTTGCTTGAATACTTGGTTGGAGAAATGTTATTACTTCAGGTCAAAAACCAAAGTCTGAGCAAATTTATCACAACTTTTATTCATCTTCGGTAACCTGAGACAGGCAGAACCAGACAAAAAAAATCCCACTGAAGCCATTTTTCCATCATTTTGAAGCATAAGATATGCACAAAAACCAGGGATGGTGAATATTGTCCGAAGACTCTTTGAATAACTTCTGTGAATTTGATGTTCCTCCCCAGGATCCCAGTGTCATACAGCTGACTCAGGACCTTGCCAAAATGTTGGGACTGAAAATACGTAAAGCTTATGTGAGGAGTAAGGTAGGTGTGTCTCAGGAATGACCTTACAACCACGAGAAAAGTTGTGATAATTACTTCAACCACAAAATAAAAAAATCTGGCTACCATATTGACGCAACACTTATTACTAATTGATAAATGTAGTACATGAGTAGGAGTTGCTGAGAACTTGCATTTTTCTTCATGTACTTATTCATTTTCTATGAGGCAGTTTCAGGCTTGAGACATGATGAAGTTTGAGTGTTAATTATCTTATTTATATTGTTCATAAAGTTTAAATAATGAAGTGTTTTATGAAGTAAACTGAGAGGTTGTTCTCCTCTAACAGCCTGCCTTGAATGTCCTGCGTGGATCAAGTTATTCAGATGCATCATGTGATAAGGTAAGGGACACATGATAACCTCTTCTCTCACATAATACGAAATATGCTGTGTCAGTAAAAATTAATAATTCAGTACCATTCTTTTTGCAGTTTGCCCATGGCTCTAATACCGTGGAAGATATAGAAATAGGTAAGCGATTACAGTTTCACCAGCTTTCATTTCATTATCAAAGAGAGACGAAAAGCAACTTTTTTCCCCCTTCCCTCCCATTGTGTGTATTTCAGAAGTGCCTCAGCTGTCCCAGGACAGTGGGGGTCCTCTTCCAGTCCCAGTCCAAGTCCCGGTGCCAGTGCTCCCCTCTCTGAATGATGCAGTCTTGGATGACATTCCTCTGAGCAACAGTATCTCCTCTTTGCCCTCGTCTGAGCCTCCGAGCTTTGAGCCTGTCCCGCTGCCTGTGTCTGTGCCCACCTCCGTCTCTCTCCCTGCGCCCACAATGGTCAACGGGTCGAGAACCAGCAAGCCTTGCCCGTTGCCTGAGTCCAGTCAAGATTATGATGCAGAAATCATCGGGGATGACCTTGATGATTTACTGGACCAAGCAGGTCCCCCGGAACCTGCCATGGTTAGTGCAGATATGAAGAGTATCTCGCTGATGAATTGAATGTGACAGTGTGTCAATATCTATTGGCTATTGCTGTGGCTCAGACCAAAATAAAATGTGACTTTTGTTTCTCTCTTCCTTCAGGACATACCCACTGTGAAGGGGCCGCTCCCTTTGCCAACCAGTATTGCCTCAGGCAATTCCATGCCGAGTTCATTCCTAATGCCATCTCACATCAGCCCGTTTCTCCACGGCGCCCAGCAGTGTACCGTGAATCTGCCCCCACTGTATCACAAATCGGGTTCTAGTGCGTATTTTGGGATGGAGCCTTTGAACTCGCTCCCCTCAGCGCTGGACTCCCTGGACAATCTCTCCATATCAGAATATAAGACAGGTAGAGGCCTGGTCTGCTCAGTCAAGTCTTTACTGTGGGTTTTAGGGATTTTTACTGTGTAGAGCGGCCAAAGTAGACTGTCATTCAGTCAGAGGACCCAGGTTCATGCATCTGCCCTGCTGAAGTGTCCATGAGCAAGACACTCATGTCCACAGGATCAGTCATTTCCATGCTTCCCATTCATTGTCTCTGTAAGCAGCCGTGCAATGCATTCTGGTAGCGTCGCATTTTTGCTTCAAGAGACGGGGTGTCATGTTGGCGTCCCCTCATTTGCATAAAGTTAAGGTCTGAGCCACTTTATGCAAATTACGGGCACCTAGCATGACTCGCCGCCTCCTTTTTAGACTCACAGTAGGTAGTTTCAGCAACGGCATGGTTTATTTCTCGCCTCCAGTGTTTGCAGAAACCTATTTCAGTGAACTATTTTTGTAACATAAAAGAAAACTTCTAAAAGAGACGCCATGTTGGTCCGGTTTGAAATCCGGGAGAGTACAGCCCACTAGTGAGGCGTTTGTCCAATTAAGAGAGAGCAGCTGTCAAAGCTGGGAAGCAGCACGACACTTAGCATCACACACATGTGGACACATACCATCAGGGCATCAGGGCTGGGAAATATATTGATTTAATTGATACTGTGATATGAAACTAGATATTGTCTGTGATTTTGGATATGGTAATATGGTGATTATGGTATAAGTATTGTCTTTTCCTGGTTTTACGGTAAAGGGATGCAATTTATTTATATTTATTTGCCTCTACCTGCTAGGCTGTCATATCCACATCACTCACCAGTCATGTCAAATCTGCTATTAATGTCTTATGAAAGCACCATTAGTTATCCCAACAATATCATAATTGTACTGATAATGAGGTATTCAGTCAAAGATATTGTGTTGTGATTTGATCAGTATCGCCCAGCCCTACCAGACAGGGGATAGTCAAAAATAAAGCCTGCATACATAAATGATCTCATTATAATCACAATTCAGATTCACAGTCAACATCAGCACATGATTATGCAGTTGTACGTCATTTAGCATTTTTACTGTGCTAAATGCACACTTGAGCCAAGCAAGTTGAATTAACATTAAGGATAATTAACTTTTTCTCCCCCCCCCCCCACCCTTTTCTCTTTCAAAATCCCAGAATATCCTCAGAATCCCTTCATCACACAGGTACTTACTGTTCATGTTATGAATTATAGCTCAGCATTACTAGTTTGGATAATTTGTGCAGACTTCTATTCATGGCATTTCATTTTTTTTTCCATTTTAATTGTTGTTTTAATTACAGCTGAACAGTACTGACAGCCCAATGGGAATGGCTGTTGGTATGCCTGACATGAAGGGCCCCGCTGCTGTAGATTTGGCTAAGAACCCGTTAGCTGAAACTCATGAATTCAAACAAGCATGCTCACTCTGCTTTGTCAAAACTGGTGAGTAATTGTTTTGACGTTGGAGCCGTGCGACTGTCCACTTCCAGGAGTTTCGTGTCTTAGTGGGTGATGTCTGCAGGACACGGCTGTATTGACTGATGCTGTGTTTTTCTCCGATGATATCCACAGGGCCCGGGGTGTTGGATTACACGTTACATACGGAAGAACACAAATGCAAGAAGGATGCTTTACTCGGCAGACTCAAACACTTGCCAGACAAAACGTGGAAGCTCATTCGACCCAGACCAACAAAAAACCAATACGTCGGACCGTATTACATTTGCAAGGGTAACTTTTAAATATATTTTCAGACCTTACAAGTGTATTTCTTTCGCTTTGTCCAGGAGGATCTGTTAATCTAATCACAGACTTAAGATCCAGAAAGTTTCCCAACGGCACATAAAGTGTTGATGCAAAAACTTTCTATTGATTGTTTTTTATGTTAAGAGATGTTGCATGCAAGCGAAAGAATGCCAACCACATATTAGGCAACCCACCTCTAGGGTTTTTCTTTTAGATAAGACAGCAGGAAAATTGAAATTGCAAGGAGTAAGTCTGCTGTGGCCACATTTTTGATTCTGACTGACTTTATCGGGTCCTACCTCAGACTTACACCACACCTTCACGCTTCAGTATGGAGAGCGACGTTTATGATTCCTCTCATCTGTCCTCCTCAAAGTTTCATAGTATTTCAAATCCGGTAATGCAGCAAAAACCAAGAACATTTGAGATAAGTAGAAAAGATTTACTTTCCATTCACCGTCTTAAAAAATAGCTGACATTTAAAGATTCAACGAATGAATTTGAAAATAAGGCATATTGAACATGGATCTATACTTCGCACAGATTGTGAGCCATGTGTTTGTTATATGGAAAATTATCAGCCTGTAGTTTCCACTATGCCGCTTTTTGTAGGTGTTATTCATTATGCCAAGTAAAGTTTTCAGCACTCCTCATAAGTTATATGAAATTTCATCTCTTAATCAGCATCTGTGATATACACAGGCTGAGTCAGAGGGCAGACTGATTTAAATTCTGGTAAGCCAGCTCATTTGTGGGGCGTCCCAGTAGCGTGTACCACTTGTTAAGGCGGAGTCCTGATCGCAGCGCCCTGGGTTCGAATCCGACCTTGGGTCGTTTGCTGCATGTCATCACCTCTCTCTTACCCCTTTTCCACCAAACCGGTTCCAGGGCTGGTTCGGTGCCGGTGCCTGACTTAGCACCAGTTTTTTGATTTTCCACCGCCCAAGCACCGGCCAAACTGGTTCCAAACCGGTTCCAAGCAAGCACCAACGGCGAGCAGGGGCTAAACTGGAGCCAGAGAAAGAACCGATGACGCGACCCACCGCGTCATTGGTGGGCGGACTTACAGACTCAAACGGGAGCAGCGAATGCTATAAACGTATAGCTAAACATAGTCACCGTTCATTCCGACCACGAATACGACGGGTAGCCGGCAATAATTGCGTTTTTCGCCTCTGGACCGCAATGTAGTCTTGTAAACACACAAGCAGTATTTGCATCGCTACGGTGGTTCGTCCATGTTTGTTATTGTGATTCCGAGCAAGCGTCTCGTAGACCCACGTGATCACGTTTTACAATGACGTAATGACGTGGCTCCGACTTGGCCCCGCTTGGCTCTTGGCCGGTGGAAAAGCAAACTGGTTCTTTGTTGGCACCAGTTAAGCACTGGCTCTAGCACCAGGTGTTTTTTGGTGGAAAAGGGGCATCTCTCTCTCTCCTGCCTTTCCTGTCTCTCTCTACTGTGACTATTAGATAAAGCAGAAATGCCAAAAAAACTACCTCATTTGTGAGCATCAGATTGGAAAAAAATCTATAGTTGCAATGCTAGACTTTTTTTTTTTTTTTTGCTCTTTCTACATTTTTCTGTTTTGCCAAGCGCCAGTCAAAGCAGAGACGGCTCGAGGTCTGCAGCTGTACTTAAATCCATCTCTCCAACTCAAATCTTTATGAACACATTATGCATCAAAAGGCTGGGAGATACAGAATATGAAAGCTACGATGCATAATGAAAAATGTGCCTGCGGACAGCCTAGTTCATCTACAGGATGGTGGTATGGATCAAAAGACTCAAAGGCATCTGTTGCCATTTGATGTGTGTTGATTTTTGACTCTCGTTAATGATACAGTGGATCAAATCTGCACCTCATCTCAGTCAGTGAAATCGGTGATCTGGCTTAAAAGTAAAACCTTCACTTCAGGATATGTGCATGCATGTTTCATGACTCGGCCATTTTTAAATGCAGAGATGTGCGTTTTAGTGTTAAGAATATTCCAACTGAACAGAGTAGTGTTTATTTTCCAAAATAAATTTAAATTAATGATTAACTCAATTTTTTAAAAAAAGCCTTCGTAAAAAGTTTTTCTCCTTTGCCTGGCCCTTTTTTCTCTACCCGGCACTTCACTGTTACACATGAATATTCTGAAAACACAGGAATGTTTATCAGATCTGTTGTCTACGTGCTGTGACTCTGAAACAGGTGCAATATAATCTTTGCTGTTTGTTTTTTTTAAAAGACATCTCTGGATAAGAGCTAATGTGTAAAATTGTTCCCTGTGTGGTTTTTAGAGGTCGCTGTTGGACAAGAGTGCCTATACCCTGGCCACTGCACGTTTGCGTACTGCCAGGAAGAGATTGATGTTTGGACCTTGGAGAGGAAAGGGTTCATCTCCAGGGAGCTGCTGTTTGATCCTTTCAGGCCAAACTGTAACGTCAGGTTGACCGTCCCCAAAATCCTACAGGAGCACCGGGGGATATTCATGTTTCTCTGTGGAGTGAGTACTAGACCTTTTTTTTTCTTAACCAGATATTAGAAAACATCAAGGTGTTCTGTGTTAAATGTTACGTGCTTTTATAAGTGGTAGAGAGCTTTTTCCCCATTTTTTTTCACCCCCTTTATCTTCATCTTTATTACGGATCCCCATTAGTTGTTGCCGCAACAGCAACTAGTCTTCCTGGGGTCCACACATAAAAAAATAAAGCAAAACAAAACAAAAAACAATATATACATACATACAAACATACAAATAACATTATACAGTGTATACAGCACATCATAAAACATTACAATTCTATGTATCGATACTCAAACAGTATAGGGAAAATGGACACAAAGGCACATGGTTGAACATACAGTTACAGGAACAGTCTCCAAATCAGTAGCAGACACAAAATAGACAAATAAAGATCAAAATTAATAATAAATCTTAATTTGAGTTTAATATAACTGTCTCGCCACCTAGCTGCTTAAATTTAAAGACCCTATGAAATGGACTCGTATTTAGTTTATTTGATGTATTTCCAGTGGAACAGGATGTTGGTGCAGGGAATGATCATTCAGAAGTGCAGACCAGTAGGACGGACCAAACCCTGGAGGATGAGAGAGGATGTTTAAATATTTGTGGAGGCTTTATTTGTTAAAAAATTTAATTTACACCCACCGGTGCAGGATGATGTCACTATTTAAGGTTCCCTTATTTAACAGGAAGTAGTCATGTGAGGTCATTAAAACCATCCAGCAATGATGTTGAGGTTTCTTGACAAGTTATTCTGCTGCTCTGTTGCCATAAACTGAAAAGTGTCTGGAGAATAAAATCAGCCGAGCTGCCCCCAGTGGAGTAACTGTGAATTGTCCTCATTGGTGAAAAGTAATTAATTGTTTAGGACCAGGAAAAATCAGTTGCAATGTACCGTACATAGTTCAGGAAGGAACCACTGACAGTCAGCAGTGGATGTCAGTTGTGTGATTGGTTTAATCCCATGGCCAACTCACTTATATTCACACTATTTGGAGAGATGTCTGCTTTGCCGTGTGCCTTCATCCTGAGGACGCCAAGTGAAACTCCTTTCTTATGTCCAGAGATGGTTTATGAATGTTGGCACTGAAGTCTCACCGTTGATATTTTCTCCAAAATAAATCTGCAAAGCTTTTATGGGAAATTGAAATCTCCACTTTATATTGTCTGATCTGCAGGTGTGCTTTGATCACAAACCAAGAATAATCAGCAAAACCAACAAGGACAACCCTTCTCTTTGCTCGCATCCAGTGACTAAGCATGACTTTGAAGATCATAAGTAAGTGTTTTAATGTTTTTTTTGTCCAGTTTTGATTTTTTTTTTTTATGTGTGAAGAAAATTGCTTCGTAGTTGACAGTGTTTTTTTTTTTTTTTTTTTTTTTTTTTTTTACTGATATTTGGTGAGAAACATGCTGGAATTTCTTTTCAAATTATATACCATTTAAAAAAAAAAAAAAAATTGCCAATAAGCAGGAAAATATTTTGCGCCTTATATTTCTCTTTCAGGTGCCTTGTTCATATTTTAAAGGAGAACACAGTGCGTTATTCCAAAATCAGACCCCTGAATCTGCATTGCCAGCTGGATCTGTGTCGCCATGAGGTCCGGTACGGCTGTGTGAGAGAGGACGACTGCTTCTACGCCCACAGCCTGATCGAGCTGAAGGTGTGGATGATGCAGCACGAGCTCGGTAAGACTTCTGTTTGAAAACACTGACCTCGGCACCGGCTGGTGTTGCATGTAAAAGTGGCCCTTTTTTTCCACATGTTCTCCCCTCCAGCCGTCAACTAGCATTGCCATTTTAGCCAGCCTCTGGTAGAATTTCTCCCACGTAGAAAGGAAGGAAGGAAAATTGTGCAAAAGTGATCTAGTCATGGCTTATTTGTTCATTTATCCTCCTCAAATCGACTGACAGAGCTCATGACAAGGAGTATGTGTGTGAGATGTGTCATTGTGAGGGTTCAAAGTGTTAACATGAGGCTTTTTACTGAGTTATATTGCAAAACTTCAAGTAAATAAAAGAGCTGACCGCATTTCCTTGGCAATTGAATGTGTCTGAAAAATGTTGTCTGTTTATTTTTCACACATTGATGATTTGTGTGTGTGTGTGTGTGTGTGTGTGTGTGTGTCTGACAGGCATCACTCATGAAAATATTGTTCAGGAAGCAAAGAAGTATTGGAGTACAGCAGCTTCCCTGCAAGGAGCTCAGGTAATGTTACTGAAGTCATGGCCTTCTCAAGTTTATTTTATGAATTTTAATCATCCAAATGTGACATAACATGTATATGTAATCAACTGACATAAATAGGTGGTCATAGCCTGAAAAACTGTCTTTCAGTTTGACAGTAAACACCCATGTCTTTGATATTGTAGTTTTGTGTGTAACCTTCAGAGATGTTTGATGTTTTTAATGTGTTGATTGTATAAATAATAGCTGTATTTAACAAAGCAGGACACGGTTATAGATTCAAAATGTCTTAACAAGCCTGCCAGACTATTTACATTACTTACAACCGGTAAGAGCCCCTTTAATGCTATAAAGCAGCCTTTAACATCATGCATAGGCTTGTAAGTTTGAAACTTAAAAGAAAAAATGACAATCCTTTCATATTACTGATCTCTTTCATCTCTACAATCTGCCAGGTAAATTAGCAGCTTTGGGCTATAAGCCACAGACAGCGTAATCTAACACTGAATATATTAAATATTTAAGGCTTAAGATGCTTTGAAAGGTTGTTTGACAAGCATCAGTCATGTAAACCTTGCCTCGCTCACAGTAGTTTAGCTTAAATTGCAATCTGTTGATTTTTTTCGCCCCCCATTTTGTTATCTCTGGGCTTCAACATCACCATTTTAATGGCTGGAACAAACACTGTCTGCATTAGATGGATCATAACTCTGCCTTGTCTAACATCTGCTTTTGTCCCCGAATTTTGAAAGAACAAGAACAAATATTTTGATTCAGCGCTTTGAGCAAGTGTCTGTTCCTCATTTTTGACAAATACTGGCTGAATAACTGTTGTGGTCTTTTCATTTGGCCGGGAAAAAAAAGCCTGAACTGTGTTGTTTTTCCCACGAAGCTGTTGTAACTCTTGGATCTCTGTAGATTTGACTGAGCTGAACCTTCATGTGCAGCCAAACAAACTGTTAACAGGCTGATGCTGGGAATAAAAAGCATGTAGGATATGTGCAAGGTGCATTTTGTGTTACTGCCAAATGCAGACTTTAGATTCAGATGTGTTTTTTATCATAATTTCCCCTAACTTTTATCATTGTGAAACTAGCATGTGAAAGTCTGATCAGCAATATTAGTTGACTGATTACAGATATCACAGGTTGTTATGCTGTTGTGACAAAATTGAGATTGTTATTGAGGCTGTCATCCAAATCTACTTTTTTTTTGTTTTTTTTTATTTGTCTCCCCAGCAGTTTCCCAGTGCACAGAGGAGGTTTGGACCCCCAAATCTAAAGATGATGTTCGTTTGTGGTCAGTGCTGGAGAAACGGACAGCTGAGTGAAGCAGACAAGAACAAGAAGTACTGTTCAGCCAAGGCCAGACACACGTGAGCATCTGTGTATCTTAATATCATGTGAGGTGGATCAAAGATGATCACCATCTTTGGTCTTAAGACTCGCCCTGCTCGCACTTATGAAAGATTCCTGTAACATTTAGAGAGATAAAGGACCCATAAATGTGCAGTTTAGCGAGTCCCATGGTTCTTGTAGGAGCAGCTGGAGGCTTTAAGTCCCCAGAGACAGCGGGATGAAAGTTTGCAGCTGTTAAAGCCTAGGACAATACAAGTAGGCATGAATGTTCGGCAAATCACCAAATCACCAGTATCAGCTGATATTGCCTTTAAAATGAAATATCTGAAATGAAAACATCTGCTGATATGTGAAATATGTCTGATTTGTGGCTGTTGTCAGGATTGTTGCAGGGGAGCGTCATCCAATCCTGTTTAAGTAGGAAGAATCTTATAGTTTTGTTTTGTTTTGTTTGTTTAAAAAATAAATATGGCACGTTTTACATAACCTAAGTTGAGGTAGTTTTCTTACTTTGCCCAGTGAATGAGTGCATTTTGAAAAACATGGTATTTTATGCCTGCATCTGTATGTGGGCCTTCACAGTAAGAGCAGGTGTAATAAAATGTTAATTCCACTGCAGGAAAGGTTTGATGTTTTCTGCAATCAGGTGGAAAAAATATGAGCATATGGGATATCATCCGAAAATCCAATATTGTGCATCCCTAAACACAAGCTAATTAAAGGCTGCATTAACTTGATTACAGAGTGTTTCCTTTGGAGCATGGGCTAGTTGGAGAGGTCGTCTCATGACCCCGCATTGATTCAAATGTTGATCTGTGTCTCAGGTGGTCAAAAGACAGACGGGTGGTGCTAGTGAGCTCCAACGAAAGGAAAAAGTGGACGACGGTTCGACCGCTTCCAACCAAAAAGCCCATCCCATCCCAATTTGAGGTATGTTGATAAAGAACATTTAACTAAAATTTATTTTCTTTGTTGCTGATTTCTTGCTGAAATTTCTTAACAAGAGCCATAATGCTATGCTTTGTTTTTTCCTCTGCCTTAGATTTGCATGCATGTGACAGCAGGCAAGAAGTGCCAATACATTGGGAACTGTACGTTCGCTCACAGCATCGAGGAAAGAGACCTTTGGACCTACATGAAGGAGAACAACAGTGAGTTTGTCGAGGAGATGGGCTCTTTCACTCACTTAGAACTTAATTAATATGACGCTCCGCAGTTATTGTGAAGCATTAATCACACTCATCTCGCCCTTCATTTAGTTCCAGATATGGATCAGCTTTACGAGCAGTGGCTGCTGTCTCAGAAGCCCGGCTGGGGCGAGGAGGCCTCAAATAGCTCCATCAGGGAGAACGGCAAGCAGATACACATGCCGACAGACTACGCTGAGGAAGTGGTGAGTTCATCAGCCAGCAGATGTATGGCAGAGAAAAATAGTCAGTGTGTGTGTTTGGTGACAGATTTTCAGCTCTTAGCTTCAGCAGGTCAATCACTTTTGGTTAATATTTTCAGGAGCCAAGTTTTACTCCAAAACTGCACCTTGATTTTATAATAATGATGCCAAACTTTATTTATATAGCACCTTTCTTGTCATGAAGTGCAGCTCAGAATGTTTTACTAGAGATGGTACAGGTTTTGAGAAACAGAGGGACACCAGCAAAATATACAAAGGTAAGGAAGAACAATATGGTTTGTATTTTTTTCTCTGTTAACAGCAATACTTAAGCATTGCTACCAAAACCAAAATTTGCCCTGTATTGTTCTTTTTTATACTTTTGATAGCTAATAAAGGCTTTGACAGATTGTGTATATGCAATACAAAAACCACAGCAGTGCATCCCCAATTTCCTTGGTATAATCTGATAAAATCTTGCTTTTAGTTCATTTGTAAAGTGATTGAATTAAACAGCGATAAATTACCATGATTACAAAAAAAAAAAAAAAAAGATAGTAATTACTGATATCTGTAAATGAGATGGTGTTAATTAAATTCTCTCCTCGCAAAATGTCGGGCAAAAGTCAAATGAACTGAATGAGAGAAACTAAATGACAGGATCGCTCTTTTGTGTTTTGACAGGCTGGCAATCACTGCTGGCTGTGCGGTAAAAACTGCAACAGTGACAAGCAGTGGCAGCAGCACATCACTTCAGAAAAACACAAAGAAAAAGTTTTCAACTCTGAGGACGACCAGAACTGCTGGCAGTATCGATTTCCCACAGGCACTTTCAAAGTTTGTGAGAGGTAAGGCACGGCCGCCATCGGAGAACGTCTCTCCGCTGACCAGCTTGATTCTGTCGATATTTGCCAGCTAACGTTTTGATCCCTTGCTCGACAGGTTCCTCAAAGGCACTTGCACTGAAGACGACTCTTGTAAGCTGGCGCACGGGAACCAGGAGCTAAAGGAGTGGATGGAGCGCAGGGAATTCCTTTTGCTGAAACTTGCCAAAGCTAGAAAAGATCATCTTATAGCACCAAATGACAATGACTTTGGTAAATACAGTTTTCTGCTTAAAGACATTAAATAATGGTGAGATGATCATGTTAAATTTGCAGCGTTGCGAGCTGTGTATGACACAAACAAGTCTTGAGTCAGGTGATCCGTGAGGGTCTCTGTGGGAAAAAGGACAGAGCCTGATCACAGCATGATTTTAAATGGAGGGCACTCGGGACTGGCCCTAAGAATGACAGTTGAGTTACTCTGATCAGACACCAAGGCGCATCTCTGAATTAACAGCAATCATTAGAGTGAAAGACACTTGAGGCTTTGCTCTGCACCTTTCAGCTGAATGTCTGAAAGCAGTGTTGGAAAAATGACGCGTTTAACGTTGATCGGATGTGTTCCAGTACTCAAAGTTGTCACGGAAAAAGTAATTACTCATAAGCAGCCTATATGTTATGGACACTTTTTTTTCCCTATCAAGAAGTCTAAGTATAGAATACTTACATGGAAAGTTGAGTTGGCATTCTTTATTTTATTCTGTCAGCATAGGTCATTTTCACTTTCAGTTTATTTGATAGCGTTTCAAATGTTAAAAGCACCACACCAAATAAAGGCTTTTTTTAAACACCAGTTGTGTCGTTTAAATATGTCAAAGACGGAAAGAGATTAAATTTATTTATTTAAAAATCAGTGAGAAATTGTTTGTTGAACAAGACTCTTGGATTTAATTTATTATTTGAACTGGTTTAGGAGATAAATTTAATCTGGCAGTTTAAAGGTGCTCTACTTTGATTAAAGTGAGAACCTTTAAGACTCGACTGACAAAAAAATCTAGAGGAAGAATGTAATTTGATGGTGGAGGCTACATGGTTTTTGTTGTCAGCTAGGCAGCCATTAGGGTTTTTGTCAGTTGAGTAAATGGCCCTCATTTCAAACCGACAAGTTTTGCATAACACCTTTTAAATACACTTTGAACCTATTAAAACAAAACTGCAAGTTGTTGAATTCATTTGATTTACAACAAAAATAGTCTGAGTTACATCTTAAATTGTGACAACTGAAATGCTGACTTTTATAGAAGAATCTGGCTTATAATAATTGGTAGTCTAGTGGGAAATGGCTCCTTCGAACAGTTTCATTCCTGGAAGTGTGCATTACATTCATAGCAGAGGATTACAAGCATGCTGCTGTATGTCACACCATAAACCCTGGACCAAGGTAAGGCTCTAAAGTAAACAAAGAGGTTCAGCTTCAAGTAAATCATACTGGAGGCCTGTGTCTGGGTTTGGTTCATGGCTCAGCGGACACATTTTACAGCTAGTAACTGGAGGGAGACGATGTGGCAGACTGCAGAAAGGTCATCACTGCAGTCACAGGGTGGGTGTAGAGACCCTCCTTTAGCTGGATGACCTGTGTTCATGCTTCATGTTGGCACGCAGCGGCTGTGCTGCACCACCCCTGAGGAGCCAAACAGCTGCAGGGCTCCTGACCTTCACCTCTGATCTCTGGAGGAAGAAGGTCAAGCTTAAAAAACATTTTCCTTCCTCTAGGCCTAGGGGATCGTGACAGCAGCACATTAACTATGTACATGGTTCCAGTTATAGTCTGGTCTACTGATGTGACAGAAACAATCCTCAAGTCTCTTAGCTACAATCCAATGGTGTCACGGTTAATCTGTACTCTCTGATCTGGTCATTCTGCTGTGCACTGATAAACTCTGAACAGAAAGTACTGAACTCCAGTAATTCAAAGCATACATGTTGCAATTAGGGTATGCACAGTCTGGTCAAAAAAGGGTGGGGGCAAATAAAGACATGATCTAGCATCCATCCCTCTGCAAGGCATATACACTGAAAACGGTCTGACACGGCACGGTATGCAGCAGGAGCATGCAGCCAATATTTCCACCGGCACTACTGCATTCAGGTGAGCAGCTGCTGCAGGTCCTCCACCTCCAGCTTCCACATCCGTCTGTGAACTGCAGCGCACTCAGAGAGGTCTGCCATCTTCACTGCACAGATGACTGGCTCCGGGGAGGTGGCTTGGATGACACCCATCACCATGACATATTTACCTGGAGAGAGGGAGAGACAGTGAGATAGAGGGGCATGGAGGTGGATGCTCAGAATAAATTCTACCAACAAAGGAGGACAGTCATATGGATAGGATTTTGGAAATGTCACGCCTCCTGATATAAAGATGGTACACTGTCCTCAGTGTTGATCAAATGTGTTCCAGTAATTAAAGACATGGAAAAAATAATTTCTCACAAGCAGTCTGTATGTTATGGACATTTTTTTTTCTCCTAACAACAGTCTAAGTACAGAACATACTTGGAAAGTTGAGTTTACATTCTTATTTTATTCTGTCAGCATAGGTCATTTTCATTTTTCCAAATCATGCGATAGCGGTACAAATGTTAAAGGAACCACATCAAATAAGGGCTTGTTAAAAATATGTCAAATGTGCCAGAGACAGAAACAGACTCAATCATGGTGACAAAACAGTTTCCACTGCATAAATGACCAAGACAGAACTATTAGATTTTATTCATTGTTCAAACTGGTTTAGGCCACATTCTTAATTTAATCTGGCAGTTCAAAGGTGCTCTGCTTTGAACTGAAGACCTTTTAGACTCCACTGACAAAAAATGTGAAATAAAAATGTAACTTGATGGTGAAGTCTACATGGTTTTCATTGTCAGGCAGGCTTTTCTTCTTTTGTTAGGTCAACTGAATTAATTATCTTCATTTCAAACAACCCACAGTAATTTTGCATAGCAATTTGCTTCATCAACACAATCTGCATGCCCACAATCAAATTAAACCTTGTTGGAAAGATAACTATAAATCATATAACAAAATTAATAATATAGAAGAACAAATCCATTATCAATACATTAGGCGTTGTGCAATTGTGCAGCTACACTTTACTGTCAAAAAAAGTCTGTTAGAGTAAAATCACAGACACCATAAGTACCATAAGCTTGCCAAAATAAACTCTATAACAGCTTGAACTCAAAAAATCTGATATTATAAAGTCACAAATTTATGAAAAAAAACTTAATATTTTTCCTTTTACTTTTTTGGTCAAGGAACCAAGAAGCATATTCAACAAAGTGACGCAATGTGGTTCCTTCACTCTCTCTCTCTCTCTCTCTCTCTCTCTCTCTCTCTCTCTCTCTCTCTCTCTCTCTCTCTCTCTCTCTCTCTCTCTCACACACACACACAACTTTTTTTCTCTTACATTCGTGACATAATAATCCAGAATATCCTTGTTTTTTCTCATGTTCGTTTTTCTAGTTTTTTTTTTCCTCGTAAATTTACCACTTAAATTCCAGAATATAGTTTTTTTTTTTTTTTTTTTCTGGGAATATTACATCCTCCCACCCCTACTGTGGCCCTAATATTCCGTCTCATTATAAACTCACTGCTTCCTCCAGGCGCATGTAAACAGTGAGTATTAGCGGACTTAATGGGAAGTTATTTCTCCGGGTGTCTTTGGGCGTTTCGCACTAACTTTCCTCCAGACACTATCTGACTCGCACCGGTCTCCAGTGAAGTCTTACCTTGGGACAGACATGATTTCCCCTGGGGGACGTTGTTGACACCCTGGACGGCAAAGGTCCCGGTCTCGTCCATCAGCAGCACGGTGTTTCGGTCCGGCTGGGCCTCCAGGACGGTCCCCTGCATCCACACCAGAGACACCGGGACCGAGCGACCGCGGCCGGCCCTGACGACACACTCTCCCGCCCTGAGAGCTCCGTCCCTCAGCTGGCCGGAAAGGACTTTGACAGGCGGCGGTCGTTTCCTCTCCTCTGCGGGTTTCTCCGTCTTAAACATCCTTGAAGTTAAAGTTACCACTTTCCCAGCCGCCGGGACTCCCGTTTGGGTGAGTTAGTTTAGTTACCCGCGCTGTTTTTAACCGGATGTGTACGAGCACCGTTGTCGAATCTCGCGAGAGACTCAGGCAACTAGATCCATGAAACAAGCCAAAAAGAGGAGACTTTGCTCTCAAACAGAACAAAAAACACCAAAACAGGCGACCTTACCTATCATAATATGTGTGTTCGTGTGACAGAGATACCGCTTGCTCAATTTATACGTAAGAGATAATCAAAATCAAGCAAGTTGGTGCGCGATAAACCGCGAAGTGCCTTAAAACTGTTTAACATACACCTGCGAGTTGATTATTCCGCTTACACCGTGGTCATTTACTAACAATATAGAAGAAAGAAGAGGGAACAATATAAAAACAAATCCATTGGTGTGTTTTCCTTGCTGGTTGTTACTTTATCAAGAGGATAACTGCTAAACTTTGACAGCTGTGCTTTTCAGTGTTGCTATGGTTACAAGTTGGGTAGCGGATGAATTCAGAACGGTGATTAGTGTCGAGCCGGACTACTTGCAAAAGAGCAAGAGTATTCACCCTGGGTCACCTGTATGCCTAAAGTATGGACATAATTATATTTTCAGGGTCATAAACTACTTCTCCAGCCCAAAGAATCACACACTGTGGTATCAAAAAGACAAAAATGATCACAGTCTCTTCATACATCCATCGGTAGCACCTGGTGAGGTTGTCTCCATATTCCTGTTATTTTGAAAGAAACTGGCTCAGCAGGTTTCCCCTCTGACAGTTTGGAAAATGACGCCTACCCTTATTTTAGGTTAGCTCAATTTCTGGATACCTGGGATCTTGTGGCTGCTGTTTGAAACCATAAAAATGTAGCTAAGCTGGCCAACATTGCTCTGTGACAGAAATTAAGACGATACTAAAAGGTCCAGCTCCATAGGCGTTTATTACTATATGGGACTACCGGTAAAAAATTCCCATAACTACCATGCCAGGGAACATTCATTGACCATATCATAGACTACATAATGACCTCTTTTTGATAACCAATAAAAAAATTAATTACTAGGAATTGTCGATGAGTCATTCCTATATTCCCCAGATTTTAGCACATAATGGGAACATGAAAAGGGGACCTTATTGCTGGGGTCCAGCTGAGGTCTCCAGCTCTATGTTTAGGGGGTTAGGGTTAATGTTTGTTCAGAAATTATTGAACTGGGGAGTAAAGGACCCAGGAACATGGATGTACTCCAGTTCGTGAGCATCTTTTTCACCCTCAGTCTCCGAGTCTCCCCCCTGCAGAGGTCTGACTCCCACTTTGAACACCTTTCTGATTTTGACAAGGCCAGTTCCTGACCTTTGCACTTGTCTTGTCATGTGTACAGCTTCAAAAACTCTCCAAAACGGCAACAGCAAACTGCATGCTTATCTTAAATTAGTTAGTTATTGTATTTGTTAGTTACTGATTTTGCAGTGCTGCTCTTTTTCTGCTTCTCACAAGCTACCCTCCAGGAACTTGCAGAGGACAAGAAAGGGACCGTGACACTGAATCGCTTGATTTGTAAATGAAAAATACACTCAATTACTTTCTTAACTGACTCGAAATTGCTCTGTAAATGTGCACAAATCTTTTATAGCCTCAATATACATGTAAAACCTAAGTTTACCTATCACACTCATTCCTCAGTTTGAAAAACAAGACAGTATGTTTTAGATTGATGGGAGTCCATGAAATTGTCACAAGCCAAGGTAAACATTGCTGAAAATGGGGATAACAGTGTTTTAATATCAAACCATTTACAAAAAATATTAACTTGCATGATCCATGAACATCAACAAACGGATGATGCAGCCTTTCCCATCCAAAAGAGTGTGTTTCTTCAGCATAAGGTTGAATGGACATTCGTATCCCTGACTGAGCGCCCAGGCTGTGAAGCGGTGCATCAGCGGGAAACCTTTTCCTTCTCATCAGCATGTCCTCGGGGTTTCTTATGCAGCGGGGTTACCTTTCAAATTCCCGTGAAGCTCCATGAACAGCCCGGCCACCATGCCGTTACGCAGTCTGAGGCATAATGACCCGAGGCTGAGCGGTTTGGCTGGGCGTGGATATTGTGTTAGTCGCTAAACCAAATAGCTCCTATGCAGGATCTTTAATTATTTGCTGCTGTGAGCCACAATCCAGCTCTTCCTTGGATTTCTGATTAATGCAGAGTCGCCATTAATCAGAGGCCTGGGGAAGATCCTCGCGGTTCAAAACATCACACAGCCCACAAATAATTAAAAATCCTACGTGGGAGCTATTTGGTGTGCGGATCTGTTCTGCATTTGTAAGTTATTTTCTGGATCCAGCAGCCATCCAACTTGGTTTTGGGATGTCATTTTCTTTATTTCTAGTCAGTGAACCATCAATGTGTCACACACTGCAACAGGGAATATCCCATCATGCAGCTGATGTCTCTCTGAGATACAGAGGAATTCAGGAGGCTGCTTTCAGAGTTAATAAAGGACTTGGTGAAAATGACTGTTTTCTACAATCAGGGTTTCTACAGTTATTTTCCCATTCACTTCCAAAAAGCTGTCCATAACTTTTCCGTCACAACATAAATGGTAAATGGACTGTAGTTCTATAGCGCTTTCCTGGTCTGCCAGCCACTCAAAGCACTTTACAGCATTGACCTCACATTCACCCATGCACACACACACACACACACACACACACACACACACACACACACACACACACACACACATTCACACACTGCCCATCAGCAGCGGTCAGGGGGGTTCAATGTCTTGCTCAAGGAAACTTCGACACGCTCTCTGGAGGAGCCGGACAGGAATCTCCATGAATATGTGTGGTGTAAAGAGTAAAAAAACTTTACCTTTACAACCAGGGGGTGGAATCACAAGACCAATAAAATGTGTCTCATAAAAGCTGCCATGTCTCTTTGTTGACTCTCGTTTCTTAGAATGATGCAAGAGCTGATTTCTAGGAAATAAAAAATACCTTAACTGGAGTCTCTTCTCATGTTCTAGCTTGACTTGAAAAAATGATGATCATTATTTTAAAAATACTCATGATTTCAGGGATATTTCATCATTTTCCAAGACATTTCCAGGTTGGGAAGACACAATTTCAAATTCCACGACTTTTGCAGAATTTTATTGACTGTATAGAAACCTTTTGCAGTGTTGGACACGACAGTCTGGATTTAGACTTCTGACTTTCTGCTTTATTGGACAGGGCAGAGCTGAGAATGACCTGAAGGGGGGAAGAGATGCACCAAAGGGACATTTTATGAGTGCTAGCCACTGAGCCACCTCACCTCTTGTAAGTGGAAGTTTTTACGAGAGATTCAAAGTTTATGAGTTTATTATCCTTTACAGCAAAAGCAGTAGATGTGCCCGCAGTGTTCCCATTGATTTATCACTGATTTGGATTCAGTCCCAATCACTCTTTGCCGTTTGAAGCTCTGTGATTCAAATGAGGGGTGACTGACTGATGTAAAATGGTGGTGGGAAATAAACATGTTCATTATAACGCTGCTTTGAGAATCCAGTTTTATAAACACCAGAATAATAAAACAACCAGGCACAGCCACACCACAGTAAAATTACAATTAATCAACCTTTTTTTTTGTAAGTTTTAAATGCGTGGCAGTTAATTAGTCAGCTTAACTTTAATTTATAAGTGACTCAAAAAAAGACCCTGAAGGACTATGGTGAATAAAGTACGCTGAGCTTTTTTTTTTTTTTTAATAACAATTATGAATGTTGTGTGATACAAACTGAAGCATGCTGGAGCATGAGACTCTGGGGCAGCTATTTTGTAGACAGTCAGATATAAAACAAGGCATAACTGCACCGAATAAAGCTGTGTTAAAAGGGGAATATTTCTCAAATGGAGAAATTATGTTATTTCTGTCCCTGAGCCAGAGATCAGTGGGCTAATACAGTAAGAGTGGCACATCACATCACCTCCAGGGAAACAATCACGTTTGTTCTTCGTACAGCAGCTGCACTCTGTAATTTGACTGATATCAAAGTACAGTATTAATTCAATACATGAGCTCAAATCAATTTAATGTAGATATTTTCATTACAATTATTAAGGAATACATGATTGTTTCAGTGATGGGAGGGCAGAATATTAATTACTCACACCTGCACACACTGCAAATCCATACTACAGTTCGCTACTCAAGAACAACTACTGTTACTTTGCTGATATTTTACTTAAGCAGAAGTTCTACTGTAAAAATCTACTGAGGTAAAAGTAAAAAGTACTTCATTTAAAGTGTACTGGGAGTAAAAGTGACTGAGTTACTTCTATCGAAACAGCAAGTGTGTTAGCTGTGATCTTTTCCGAGCAGTTAGAAAAGGAGGAGAGAACATGCTTCAAACTAGTTTGTTTTAAAGGTGCATTAAGCAAAATTGTTGTGGGGAAAACTGAAGTGACGACTCTCTGCTCCACAGTTATTCCACCTTTTCTGCCAGTTGAGTCTAAACGGTCCTCGTTTCCATTGACCATCTGCGTTTTTTCATCGTGCGGCTTTTACTGTGAAATTTGGAAATGGCTAAAAGTGGAACCAACAAAGTACAGGCAGGTTCCTCCTCTCATCTTTGCTGAATGAGCTTTTATTGTGAAAGGTTCCACAATCTGTTGTTGGTCATTTGTTCTCAGTAATCAATGTGATTTAAAATGTGTTTAAAATGTTAAAATGAAGTGCAATATTCAAAATGTACTTAAGTAAAAGTTAAATTACTGACTTTAAAAAATATATTCAAAAAAGTACAAGTACACAAAAAGCTACTCAACTACAGTAACCTAAGTAAATGTAATTAGTTATTTTCACCCCTGGCAAATGCTGCATTGAATACCCAAATCATCCATGAAGGGAAAGCACCGCTGACAGCACAGGATCTAAATATAAATATAACCAATGGGCTTAGTCTCATCATTAGGGCAAAAGTTCAAAAATAGATGGAGAAATTAACTTTGAGTGTTGATGCTCAATCACAATGCAACCAACATGAACCTACATAAGGAGAGAAATGAGAGGAAAGAGTAATTTATTTTAAAATGTATATGAGGTGGAGTTATTCTGGCTGCCATAATTTACTTCACCAAATTTAAGTCATCTTCATTCATAATTTGTGTTGTTAGTCGCTGCTCTTCCACTGTCACAACACTGCAGTTGTGAGTGATTAGTAATCAGGATGCTGCCAGTTCCTCTTTCTGCTCTGAATGAAATGTTGTCATCAGCTCAGATCTTATTTTTCTTACTTGATGATGGACTATTTGGTTAAAATTACTGAAGAAGTCTGAAAATTAAACTAGCCTGAAAAACACCGTTATTTCATAATTAACTTTTTGACTATGGGAAATAGAGTTTTCAGACATTCATGGCTTGAATGCATATAATCATTTATTTCTACACTCTTCATCATCGAGTCTTCATCGGAGCACAGTGCCGTACTTTTGAATCATACTGTGTGTTTTGTCCGGCGGGAAAAGCCTGCAGCTGGAGTTGAAGTTGTATCTGTAAAGGGCAACATGACACTAAGCTGTGGAGTTTAATCAGCGGCAGAGCGGAGGCAGAGGCCTTGTTTACACATCACGTCAAACAGATAAAAAGACCCGATCAAGTTACTTTTATCAAGTGGAGGCTGAGAGAGAGAGAGAGAGAGAGAGAGAGAGAGAGAGAGAGAAAATACATTATGTATTAGACTGGAGTGGTGAAAAATCAGGTTATTTACTTTAGGTTTTCTAACCAAAATGGATGGATGGATGAAGAGCTCAGCTGTTTCCTGCAGACGTGTGAATGTGAATCCTATAAAATTAATTGGATTGCTTCACAATATTGAACACACATGTACTCATGGTGAACTAGTAAAATCCAACTAACTGAGCAAAAGCTACAGCCGGTAAATCAACTTAAGTTCAGCTTCCATGATTAGAGTTTCAAAACCCAAATGGTTGTAAGAACCGCTTTATTTAAATGTAAATTATGTTGACTGTAATCTACCTTCCTTAAAAAGTGAATTTAGTGGAAGTTATTATGAATTCTGAGAAAGAAAGGCTGTATTTCCTCCTGATAAATCAAGAGGAGGTCAACCAGAGTTTAAAAGTTGTGTTTGGATGATATTTTGCTAGAATGGGTGATTTTGTTCATTTCCATCGACTTCATATTTAGAGGGAATTCAACAGCGGAAAGAAGACAGAAGCTGGAAAAACATACTCTTCATTCAAAAGAGGAGAATTTGCACTCTGTACGTCTTTTATTTTTATTTTCTACATTTTAAGCCTCTGTTTTTGCAACAATTGTGAGGAACTGCATGTAACTTTTTTGTTTTTTCTTTTCATGGTGTCTCCCTGTAGGCAGCATGTTGTCACTGTTAGATACTCTGTTTTTCTCAGACTGGTCTCCACCGGCGGATTCACTTGTGATGTGCAGCAGCTACTGAACAGTAAATGAGCCCCAGGACTCTCACATTGGAGCAAATGAATCAGGAGGAATTTAATTGATGCCTCTGTCTGTAACTGTGATACTCGCATCACTAATTGCAGAGTGATATTAATAGCAAAAGCCTGGATTTAAACGTTTCAGTGAGATGGATTCAGAACCGAGTGTTTCATTGCAGGTTTGGGCAGACAATTAAGACATACAGTACGAGCTGTTCAGGCAGCGAGGGTCGCTCAAAATGTTAAGGTGGGAATAACTCCTTATGAGTGATATTCTCAATGCAGAAACAAAATTACACCTATGACAAACTCAGTCATTGTAGCCCATTTTTCCGCATAAACAATATTTTAAAAAATTATTATGGAGGCATGCCATTTGTCACAACAACTAAGAAACTGCAATTCATATAAGAAAAACACATTAAGACATTATTTCGCATGGTAAAATATTATTTATAGCACCACAAATGAAAGGGCTTGTGGGAAAACTAATTTTGTCAGTCAATAAAACTCCACATTTTATTCAGCTGCAGTTGTGGCTCCACCAGTGATGTTCTGATCAATAGTTTGCCAATATGTCTGCCAATAGTGATATCAGATCAGACCAAATATCAGATCAGAGATTGGCATACTATGATGCATTTCTGTGAAGCAGAAAATGAAGTGTAACTATTATTACCTACTATCTATATTATTAGCTATGTAGCCACAAAGCAGCATGCTGTTCATCTCAGTGCCATGTGTCAATACATCATCTTTCATTCTGAGTTCAAGAGTGAAACTTGTCAGAAAAACAAAACAAAACAAAAAAAACACTCTTAACAAATTTGTGATGGCGGTTGCTCTTTTCTAACAACCACAATGACTCCAATTTTGGAAAAACTGGAAAAATCCCAACAGACCAACCATAAAACCAGTGACTGATGCACTTATTGATCCAAGACGGTAAAGGAGGAGAAGAAGGTCAATTTTCAAAAATGCTTACTTCTGCTCTCAGCAGATTAAGTACCCACTGTCATGGATATTCCTCCTGCACAATAAAAATGTGTGAAAATAAGAGATTATATATCAGTAAAAAGCCACAACTGCTTAACTGTATCTGCTGTAGCAGGGGAAGTTGTACTGCCCCCTCCTGACGACTGATACAACCAAACCGACCATGATGCATGATCAATATGTGACTGTTAAATTAAAAACGCCCAACAATTTTTCCCCAGATCTGGACACGCCCCAGCTGCACTTGACTCGATTTTTTTCTCTTCCACGTTACAAACCCAACCTGAGATTAATTTTCAACAGTGGACTCCACCATGCAGACACTTTCTTATAAATTGCTATTCATATTTCTCATTTACGAAGATATTTTCACCACTGAGAAATAAGTCATAATATTCACTCAATTAGTGTGAAACCAACATAGAGCAAAACAAAATATGGGGATTTTCATATTAAGACAAAGGACATGATAATAATAAAAAAAAATCCTCGTACATTAATTTCCTTAAATAAGTTTTATTTCTTTAAGAATAACTGAGGAAAAGTGTTAGCAATTTCTGTACAATTGTTTCATTGTTTTCCCTTGGATCTTGCTGAAACCCAAGAATGATCAACTGGGCTGAGAAATGTGATACTGCCACATAGTGCACTTTAAACCTAAAAAGAGTATGATTAGTCCACAGGCATCCTTCAGTTTCCTTCTAATATATTCCAAGAAGTTCCTTAAGCCTCACTGTTGTCTCCAGTTTCTTTCTTTCTTTTTTTTTTTTTTTTTTAATATCTGGCTCCTCTTCTCAATCCCAGTTTGTCATTGTCAAAAATAGAGGCACATTAGAAATACTGCCATTTTCCAAGGACTGTGTCTTTGATTGCATCGACAAACTGTGCAGGCACCCAGTAGACCCAGTATTGAGAAGCTTCTGTTGGACCCAGCTGAAATGCCTGCAAAAGTTGGGGGAAAAAAAAACCAAAAAAACAAAAACAAGTCAGCACAACAAATGGTCCCACAGCTGCTCACCAAACACACGAGTCTCTAAATAGCAACAGATAAATGTTAAATGTATATCTCCAAACACAGGGCATGTGAACGTATGAAGAACTTTAAACATTTTCTAAGGATTTCATGCCAGTTAAAAGAAAAGCACGACAATCCGGACTTGCATCACATGTTAATAATATAGATTAATTTGCTAGTAAAAGACATGCAGGATTACATCTTATATATTTTTGTGACATTTGCCACTAAGCAACGCCTTGGTTGGATATGCTACATATCATATTACTGCTAACTTAAGTGATCCAAAATTTATTTCTGAAATGTGAAAATTAATGTTACAATCATAGATTAGTCGAGTATTTGCTAATGTCAACGATATTAGTAATTTAAAAAATATGAACTGATGAGCCTGATAATCAATCATCAACTGTTTGTCCAAGACATTGTTCCTTTCAACAATACTCATTTGATATTTTATAATTTTCAAATCAATAACTGAGTCACTCAAGGGAGAAGATTTGTATTAACTGCTAAAACATCTAATCATCTCATCTCATTCAAATTCATTATGAGAAAATAATTAAATACTGCAAAAACATCAAGCAAATTAAAGTGTGTTTCCAAAACATCTGGTTAAGTGAATAAAATGCACAGAGGTTTCGTAATAGGTCACCACCATCAGACCGTTGCTATGGGCAACGAGTTTGTTGGCAAGCTACCTGCCTGGTGTTGCAAAGACGGACAGAATCTTTCACCACTCCTTAACGATATTATTATCATTATTATTATGTTTCCTTCCTTATTTGAAGTTTCCAGCCATCTGATATCATCATTTTATTGTTTGCATATGTGAGACCTGATTTTTTGATTTCTTCATCTGTCCGCCTGTACCTGTTGACGTCACCACCGTCTGCCATGACAGACAGACAGCTCCGTTTGAGGCCAGAGGTCAAAGAGAAGCAGGTCATGTGACAACATCCTACACACACATCATGTTTTCATTCAGAAAATGAGTTTCCATCGCATTACATTTCTTCTGAAGAATAAACGTTTATCTACCTTAAATGAGCATATAGACTTTTTGTCACATTTCTGGGATTTTATTCAAATACAAAAAATACTGATGACAAAGAGAAAAACTGTCATGAGAGCGTTGTGGGAGAAGGAGGGTGGGAGTCTTTTGCTTCACCAAAATTTTGAGCAACAACCACCACGGCCACAGACAGAAGCAAAGCATGACGTCAAAATCTGGTGTGTCTACCCACAAGTTTCTGAGTCAGTGACCAACCTCAAGCTATCCTGTTTTAATACAGCTAATAATTTTGACTGAAATTACTTGATGCTGTGGCTGCCAACACCCCTTTTTCTTTTTATACAAAATAAAATTCACATTTTATTCACAGAGGTTTAATTTTAGTGAATTTCAAGTTACACTGACTGAACTGTTTTGAGGTTGTCTGAACTACATCTTTTTTGTTTTCTTTCTTTCTTTCTTTCTGTTTTGTTTGTTTAATAAACACATGGTGCCACGACTTCAGGACACCCAAACTATTTAGCCAAAAATGACATAAAGTGCAGTATGTAAGTGTTAAGTGAGCTTGGATCACAGGTATTTCCAGCACTTATTCACCACAGGAAATGATTCTGCGTGGCAGACCTGCGAGGGGTGATCAGTCAAAATGACTCAAGAATTAATTCTCCAGATGCTGAGATATCTGGCTGTCACGGCTCTCTTTCTGTCCCCGACCCTGTTTTGGAAAAGCGCCAAACCCTCACATTTCAAGACACTCCCGGCCTCCTCCCTCCACTTTGCATTTCTCAGCTGCTCATTGATGGAGGACGGCGCTCTGAGCAAGCTGCCAGTGTGGCGTGACATTTCACTGTCAAGCCAAACAATCAAATGATAAATCAGGATTATCATTACAGTATTTTGCATTGTGATACATTACCTGTCCAGTAGATGTTTCTAATAGATTTCTCTTCCAATTAGCAAACCTATTCTTCTCTGCTGTGACAAGCTGACATTATTTAGGTCAAAAATAAGCCACCATAAGACCATAAACTGTGCCAGAGACCTATCATTGCTATTGCACTTCCTTGATTGCTAGTAGGTCTATAAAACTCATAAATTACTCATCACCCTTTGAAACTAGTAGTTCTTTCAAACTGTATTATTTTTATGACCTGAACAGGTAATTTGTGCACTTTGTCCTGATACATTTTCAAACGAGCAATTTTCGTGAACCTCAGCTAGCACAAGTGGAAAGAGGAAACAAGCTGCCGAATTTCTAGAAAATAATCTTGGCACAGACTTTCTTTTAATGCATCAAATGACTTTTTCTAAAGCACTCTGAACTGGATTAATTTTTCCCAGATGGAGGCCCAGTAACGCAATTTTTATGAATTATAATTCCATAGGAGCAGTCATATGGCATAATGGACGTGTGCACTCTCCCTCAAATGTCTGCTTGTACCATAAATGTAAAATTTCATGATCTACATTTTTGCTTAAATGCACTCGCTGGGTGGCAGCCAAAAAGTTGTACACGACTGCATTACAGATCGCTCAGTTTGTGCTGGACTGCCTCTATCATTTGACCTCTGAGGCTGTTCAGACGGTCTGCAAGTTGCATTTAGAATTTATTTCTTTATTTATTTTATTAATGCATTTCTTTGTTGTTTCTAGGGATGGCTCGATACCACTTTTTCACATCCGATACCAATACCGATACTGCAGCCTTGAGGATCGGCCGATACCGATATTGATCCGATTCTTTTTGTCACTCTAAAAGCTGTTAATAATACCTGGATGTAATTTGCTCGATACTGACATCTAAAAACACCACATTCACTGTACAACAACTATTCTGGTCCCTTAAAGAAAGAAGGAAAATATGTGAAAACAACTGAAGTCATGTGTAACACTAAATAAAAGTGCAACTTGGTGCAAATTTTGCATTTGAGTTAGTTTCATCAACTCGGAGTAGTTTCACCTGGAGTTAAGCGCGTGCACAACAGCTATAAGACGAGTCACCATGGCAACGGGGAAGCATCGGGCTGCGTTTTTCACCCCAATTGAATTGGAAATCTTAATGCATTCATACAGCGAGTTTGAACATGTTTTTTACTGCAACTCCGCTGCAGCGGCAAAGGAGAGGGAGACGGCGTGGGAGAACACTGCTGCTCGGGTCAATGCGTAAGTTTAAATGTAGTCCGTTGCAATCAATAATATTATAGGGGAAAACTGCTTGAATTACTGCTGGCCTATTAATTTATTTCATTTAGGTCACGTGGAACGGTAACGCTCAAAAAGATAATTGTCTGGAAATGCTAAAACATTTATGCACGGTCTTATAACCATCTCCCGACGAATATTTAATTCTCTGTGCAGTAACACTGCACCTTCATCTACGGGATCGCTGTCTAAAGGACATGCCATGTTCATGAAAAAAAGACGCCATCTAACTACTAATGGACTTCTAATAAAGGCCTACTGACTGTTTTTTTAAATCACTAAAAAAAAGTAACAGACGGCAGAACTAATATGCCACGCCGAAACTCGCCTGCTGACTGAATGAATGAGGAAGTTAAATACGGTGTGTGGCTGAAAGAGGGCGGACACAGAGAGAAACGTTTCATTAGAAAAACCTGGTCCCAACCAGGTTAGTTTCATGGAGTCTGTTACTGCGGTAACTGACCGAGAACTTAAGTTACCTCCCTCTGTGAAACAGGCTAGAGTTACCCCTCTTTCTCTGCTTTGAGTTACCTCCCTTTGTGAAACAGAAAACTCAGAGTTCCCCTCATTTCAGGGTTAACAGACTCCGAGTTTTCACTAAACCTGCTTTGTGAAACGGACCCAAGATTTGCTGCACCAAAACAAAAACGGTTGGTTTTTCTTTGCACTCGCCTGTAAAAAGTCTCTGTACTCCTTTCCATGATGCTTCTTCAGATGCTTTATTAAGTCCGTTGTGTTAAAACGTCCGGTTTTGCTACCACCCCTTGAGACACTCATATTGCAAACGTTGCGCTTTACAGCTCTGCAGGCTTCTGCTCACGTGACGAAAACACAGGCACATGGCAACCATGGCGACAGCCCGTCTGTGTTACGGCATGTCACGCAAAGTGAAGTTGAGAATATATGAGATAGTTTGGGCTTATGGATCGGATCGGACGGGTTCTAATAAAAAAATCCGATACCCGATCCAGTCATTTTGGCCTGGATCGGACCCGATACCGATCCAGTGGATCGGATCGGACCATCCCTAGTTGTTTCCTTCCAAACATCTAGACATAACAAACATAGTATATTTGTACACGACTCAAATTACAGAATTTTCAAATGATTTTAAAAGTGACTACTAAAACTTTAGCTTTTATCAAAGTTTTCAATCTGCAATCTACATAATTTTACAACATCTCCATCTCATTGAAAATAAAGACGAAAAGACTGTGCGATAACTTTGCCATTGTAAAAATTTTAAATAAATTCAGTGTTGGCTCTCCTCCCCTCCCCACGCTACAAACATCGTGAACCTGACCACATCGTTATGAAACGTACCAAACTGTGACTTGGTAAACAGCTCCACTCTTGCTTACACCATATACGTTTACAGACTAAGCACATCTGGATATACAATTTGTTTAGCGTACTGAACACCTGTAACCACTCCTGCTCCTCAGCAGGCTGTTGCACAAAGTCGACACTAAATTCTACGTTATAACTAATTAGTTTCAAACTTAGCTCTTGTCTTTGTTCAGCTGCACTGTTGGCTCTTACGCTACACCTTTACTAAGTCCATCATAACTAAAATATTGTTGCATTTAGTGACGTTTCCCATGTCAGGGTCAGTGACCATGTGTGATGTGGCCCTCGTGTGAAATGAGACATTAAGATTTCAAGTTCTCAATGAATTGACTCTTTCCGTATACTTTGCAGTTATTCTGCCACATGGACGGTTGATTTAGGAATGACTTTACTAGTAGGGGTTAAGTGTAAATAATACACAATAATTTTATTTCTTTTCTTCTTTCTACTGTTTTACTCGTCTTCTGCCTTGACCTGCCAAGGGACTATGGATGAAAACTAGCTAATCTAGCTAATTCATTTACGGTGCATTTACATTTTAACTCAATATTGAAATGTGCATGAATGTACACTGTCCCTTTTAAATAAATAAATAAATAAATCTGAGCTACGTTCAATCTTACGCATGGCTTGTGCAACAGGCTGCAGGTCTGTACCTCCGTTTTCCCCAAAACATTATCATATGAACTTCAGTTTCCAGTCCTCAAATTATTTCATTTTACTCAGGGAAGTAAACCAACCTGAGTACCTTTAGTTGGACTGAATGCAGTGGGTGTTACGTTTCATGAAAATTATAACATTGATATGAGATAACAAACAAGAAAACTTACCATCATGTGATAGTCCTCATGGCCTTCAATGGGTTCGGTCACTACGTTTTTTATGGAGCCCATTGGGACTTTCTCCGTTCTCTCTGCAGAGGACAACACACAAAGATGAAGAGAATCCGATATCAGCATCTTTGTACCGCAGTGATCTCAGCAAAATGAGGCTAACCATCATCTCACCCTTAGTTCCAATCCACAATTGATCCTGCTCCAGTTTGAAAGTGAGTCTAACTTTTCCTCCGGATTTGTTATACATTCCGGATAAAGGCACTGTTGGTAAACGTTCCTGTTCGACAAATGAGAGAGCTCTTGGTAATCAGTGCTGCAAGAGGGGAGTCAGTCCTCGGCATATTTATGATAACAGTGTTGTGCTGCTTTGGCAGTCAGTGAAAGACAAACAAAAAAAAAAAAAAGCTCCCTTCATTTTGTGTCTCTCACCTTTGTTCCTTTAACAGCTGGCATTATGTCGTCAGGTTTACCTTTGTCCAAAACTTTCCTGTGTTGCTGAAATAGCAGGGCAGGTTTAACAACAAGAAAATCCATCAACGTTTTATTGTGTGCGCCAAAAGTTTGAGAAATCTTACCTTTTGCCTGCATAAAGGCTCCTTTTTGTTTTCTTCAGCTTTAACTTCCTGCTGAATTACCTCTTTGGGCGTGTTCACAGCTAATACATCATTTATTGTGGATCCTACCACCATTATTTTTGCACCATTAGTAATCTTTATTTCACGTAGCGTCTTGTCCTCTGGAAGTAATCCCTTGTACATCACTTTCTGCATTGCCGGTGGAAGACCTAATACCAGGAGAGAAAACTGCCATTGGAGTCTTTTGCCAGGACATTTCTTAACAATCACCAGGGTATTTAGTTTGAGGTAGATAAAACTGCTGGCCGCTCTTACCAGTGAGTGAATGGATCCTCTCTTTCAGTTTGGCTCCGGTGCTGTCAATGGGAATTTTCAGGTCATATTTAATCTTGTTCCAGATAATCTTCAGGTCCACCATTTCCTGCTTATCGTCCGCACCATCTCCATTGCTAATACTAGAGTCCTGAGTTGTGGCGAGTCCTCCATCTGTGTGAGACACATTTCCTGGGTCGCCTTTTTCCACATTTTCACAAAGTGGTTCCACTTCTTTTGGCTTTGCCTCAGTTTCCATTATGACTTCTTCACTTCCTGGAAAAAACATAAAAATCTCTGTTTTATTGCCATTACATGTAATTCCATGCATTTACTGAGTGCTGCAATGGCTGATCTCTTAATTATGTAGCCCAGTAAATTTTTCTATTAAATTTAACTATTTAAATGTATTATAATGAAATTAAATGTGATATAATACATACTATATAGGCTATATGTGAAACAGTTAGCTAAGATATTTTCTAGTTCATCACTCAAAACCTCCTAGTAAATACATCATTAAGTCTGAAGTATGACCTGTGACTTCCGTCTGTAGAAACCAGAAACACAATGCAAACCTATACGACTTGCAGTTAACATCCACTTTTGCTTTGTTAGAACTAAAATTAGCCTTGCATGCCAAGACGGCACGCGGGAAGCGGGTAGTGGAAGGGAAAGTGAAACCTGGGGAACTTTAGATAAAAATCCCCACATGATGAAATGCCTTGTAATTCGACTTTTTTGTATTGCCTTGTAGGATTTCAACTGCATATGCATATAACTCTCATTAGAACCAGCTCTGGTGCCTGGGTCAACATCAAGCTCTGATGCTGGACGCTCTTGTCAGATAATGTCAGTATTAAGCTGGTGTAGCACGACTCTCACGAGTGTTCATAATATAAATAAACATGTTGGCAGTATGTATGCAATGAACTTCACTGCCTTTCTCCTTTTTATGTTTTTTTTTTTTTTTTTTTTTCAATCTGCCCACTTTTGAGGAGTGGCTCGCAGCTTTGTTTCCTGCCCAGCATCCAGTTCCACCTGAAAATACAATGAATTACGCAAGACGGCATCTAAACATTTCCTTGTGACATGTAAGAACATGTATAATGACAGCACTTGTTCTGATACAGATAAGGTAAATACTGATAACTGGAAGAGAGATAAATAGCCTGGTAACTTAGGTCGGGTCATGAAACTAGTTTGGTGACCGCAATATTGTAAATCTGTCTGTTTCTCAGCCCTTGACCAAATGTTGTAGTCTTTCAGTCAAACATCTGATATGGGATTCTCATTTCTTTCTGAATGTAATGCAAATACATGATAAGAAAATAACAACAACAATAACAACAAATAAAAAACAAAACAAAACAAAACAAAAAAAACAGAGGGCAGGTTTGTCTGCATCTTGCCGCTGGTGTAAGGAACTGCAATGCATAATCCACTACTATAACACAACAGTTTTGAGATGATTTTTCTAATGTTACAATTTTGATTTGGATTAAAAGACTTTCTGCAGTGTAAACCTGGAGTTGGACAGAGTCACCTGCTGCTTTTGCCATTACAGATGTGATAGCTGCTATACAATATCTGACTACATTGCTCACTAATTACATATTACTTCATGAATCTTGGGAAAGACCGACTTGTGTAAAAACATAATGTCACTTAGCATCACATTATTTCTTACAAACAATTTTGCTATTTAATGAGTATCAACAACACCTTGTAACACATTCATGGTATCCCTGGTTCATTCCCAACATGTGCCAGGAAGTCCCCTCTCTACTCATCAGTGGTAATGATATTGATCAGCGTTACTCTGTTCAGTAAGCAGCTTGCAGGTGTGGGAATCACCTGATATTATCACAATACTTGAATCACGATACAACAGTACTGCGATTTTAAACATTTTGCAATATGCTAAGTATTGTGAAATCCAGTGATTGCCCTTTTTCAACTCCAAATTACACTCAGTGGCCACTTTATCAGGTCCACCTGTACAATCTAATGCAGTTCAATACAGCAGCTCTGCCACAATTTCTACCTTTTAAGAAAGTTTATAATGTTCAGTTTTTGTTGACATTGTGGAGAATGTGTACATTTAATTCTGAATTTATTACTGAGGTTATAGTTTGCAGAGCTTGTGTACTGGACTACATTATATTGAGAGATGTTGCAAACATTTTTTTTCCTCCATATTTCTATATATGAAGGGGACAGAATAGTGGAAACACCTCTCAGTAAAATGCAGTCCAGTACAACAGCAGCACTAACTATGAGCTCAATGCCAAACAGAGAACTGAATGAACACCTCTATTACTGTGACAAAAAGAAAACCTGAGCATTATGGGCATCATTCAACAAAAGTTTATGGCACAGCAGTTGTATTGTATTGCATCAGACTGTACAGGTGGACCTAATAAAGTGACCACTTATGTCCCCTAATGAAAGCTTTGTCAGATAATAAGATAAAGTTTTCATTCTGTTCATCTCACTTCAATCATTTTTTTGTTGCAGGACAATGGGATTGTCAAGCACACAAACTGACCAACTCTGTCTCTGCCTGTCAAAAATGTTGCATTGAATCCTGGCGATACAATATCGATACAATATTACCACACAAAATATCGCCATACTATGCTGTATCGATTTTGTCCCTACTCATATTATGCTAACTATAGCATTACGAGATTTGTCCCAGTATTGATCGACTTTGCTTTCCAAACCAAAACCGAAACGTAGTTTAGCTGCTGCTCGTTCATCTTTTGACATGCTCCACTTACAATGTTAGCCAACACACAGCTAAAGTAAAGTTATTAAAGTGATCTGACAGTGGTTAAAGGAGTTTACAGGTCTCCAGAAAGGCTAACATCGACAGGCTCTGTTATCGGTGATTACCGGAGACGAAGCTGGGGAACTGACCCAAAATGGACAGTTTAGGAAAGCGCTGACATAATGCTGGAGGCAAACCCGCCGTGCTGACGTTTGCGACATCCATCTCCAGTACAACATCTAGCACAAGGTCCGTTTGGGTTTTATTTCAATGGAAAAATAACGTCACATGTCCGACCCAATAAGTGACAATGCCTGAATAACAGCTACCCAGCGTTTCACAGCTATCAGGAATAAAGCGACTGGCCATGAAAAACAACTGGCCACTATAACGACACGGACAATAACACATTGTTTACCAGTGAACTTGTAGCGGGCTTTATCCCATTACAGGACTGCTGTGCTGGGATGCACCGCGTCGTGGCCTGAGAATACAGCTAAACGAAATATCTATATCTATATATATATATATCCCCTGCTAATGTTAGCATGCGTTAACGTTAACTACACGAGTGGATATTTTCAAGAAAACGGACAAGTGTGGATTTAACTCGCACCACGTTCACGGCGCGTTGTGTCGGCACGAAGGTTAACGACGCGGATTACCTCATTAAAAGTGTTTCCCTGCGATGTAAAGATAGTTAGGAAGGAAATACAACTACATTTTCTCAATACCCACCATCCTGGGTCGCCATGATGATTGTGTACAATCTGTTGGAGGTTGTGGCAAAGATATTGCATAAGAGAGGATGACAGACTGGTATTCAGGAAGCATGAGTCGGCTAGAAGTAACGTATCGCTCATGCGCACGTGTACATGTAACGTATAACAAACAGCAAAAAAATCATCGTCAGCTTTTATTTTATACAAGCACTAACATTCATACATAGCCATCGGGGCAACTTTTAAGATATTTGTTTTCGACAACAATTAGTTAGCCTGTAAGCAGCGGTCCGACGGTGTCGTACTGCGCATGTGCGAAGCGAGGCCAACCGCAAACTGTCCGTTTTGGAAAGTTCACGAACTTCTAAACGTCTGTTCAGCGGCTATCTTACTCTGGGGTATGCAGTGAATATCTGTCAGAGGAAACAAGCATTATATCAGGTTGACGCAGACTAACATTACCGAATTACAAGGGCGAGATTAAACTGAGTCGTAGATGCTCCGTTTGAAATCTAAACTCGAAAACACAAGCGGTCTGCGCTACATACGGGGATTTTAGCAAACACCGGTAGTGAGCATCAGTTTACCATCTCATCACGCGGTGCTACTCTTTGATTGTGGCAAAGAGGTAGACACCAAAAAGTGGCAATTCGCTCACTGGGTATTGGTAAAGTTATTGTTCCTCTTTTGTTATGTTGTGGAGATTGTGCCATGAACTTTTAAAATAAGTTTTAAATTAAAATTAAATGTATGAAATGCATTCGACTACATTTTTGATGTGTGAAGTCTGTCAAAAGTTGAATTTTTAACCCCCCCCCCCCCCCCCCCCCCCCCCCCCCCCCCCCCCCCCTCCATTTTCACACAGGCTACAAACCCAATATATACAGGCTGTTTGATCATGATTTTCTTAATATCTTCCAAAATAATTTACAACATCAGACATTTTTTGGCACCATCTAGACTACTATGAAGGTCATGAAACCTGCTCCAACCTTTTTATATTTATTAAAACGAACAAAATGAGACTCTTCTGCAGGCTTTCTGAAAGTGAACCTCTGAGGCAACACGGCAAATGACCGCTGGCCTGCCAAACATATAATGCAATGGATTTAGATGAGGATAATGAAATATTAATAGAGCGTTTGTGATGATTTACTTCAATGTTGCCACAGTGCTGAAGGCAAACAATAAACAAACTCACACACAATATTAAGTCCTGTCTGCTAATATATATATATATATATATATATATATATATATATATATATATATATATATATATATATATATATATGTATATATATATATATATATATATGTATATATATATATATATAATTACCCTTACACATAAATCATTACTTTTTTTTTTTATTAAAAGTTTTATAAAATAATTATACAAAGCGAGGAGATCACCTCACCGCACAATTTGACTTTAATTAATACTTCGTGTTATGTCTTGAGTGTTCTTATATTTTCAAATTAGCAGTAAGTAAGGAAGCAGTAAAGTAATAGCGTAAAGAGTGAAACCAGACATTCCATTATCCTTCTCTGATGGTCCTAACTTCAAGTAGCTGAGGAAATATTTTGAATTTTACCTGAAAAGCTCGCATGGGTCCTTTGGAATACCCGGACCTAACTTTGGGAATAATTGCACTTGATGCGGTGTAAAGCCAAAACAAAGAAAATCTTTCCTTCAAGCACCAAAATAAGAGTGGCAGTAGTAAGTTTTAGTTTGGGTGTGCCTTGTTTAGTTTAGTTTAGTTGGATTTGTCCCAGTCAGTGGGGCTTAGCCGGCCAGAGGGAGCTGATATGAGAAGATCCCCTGATGAGAATAAATAATCCTCCTGGTCACCTCTGGAAGGCAGCATCGCCTAAATTCGTGCGGATTGCCGCAAACTGTCAAAGAAGAAGAAGTAGGAGGCGACAGCGGCGAGGGCGAGGAAAAGAAGAAGGAGAAGAAGAGGGCAATGAAAAGTGTGTTTTAATTAAAGTCACAAGTTGTCATGCATGCTCGGTATGAGCCAGAGGGAGAGCGGAGCGGTGACAGGGCCACAGCCGCAGCGCAGCCCCGCACCTGGCGCACCGTCCGCCCGCACTAACCCGGTATCACACACAGTTAGGAGCAGGAGAAGTTTGTTGACGCACCACTTTGTCAAACATGGATTTATAGGAGCAAACAGTGTCTGAGTGCGGCTCCTGTCCCAGATTTGCGGGTCAAATGAGTCGACAGCGAAGCGCTACTGGTGTCAGAGAGACTGCAATGTTTTGTTAGGACTTCTGGGGGAAAAAAGAAAAGAAAAACAATAACAAAAACAAAAAAGACACCATGGCAGACAGGAGGACTTTCAACGTTGTGATCCTGGGTGTGGGATTTTTGTTAATTTTCACCGCTTTCACCACTTGTGGAAACATTGAAGTAAGTCACCATCCCTTTATTATTATTATTATTTTTAAGACTTGATGTTTATATAAAGTAACAGCCTCGGTATCGTCTCCAATGTAGTTCATTTTCCGTGTTGTCTCATAGGCTCGGTTACACAAGGGTCTCCCGGTGACTTTTTTTTTTTTTTTTTTTTTTTTTTTTTTTGTGCAATAGAGGTTTATGGGTGGAGCAGATTTCATGACCCAGTCAATACTATAGTAGCCTATAATCTCGTGATGCACTCATTCACTACAGATCTAAGAGACTCGGCAGGCTATAAGCATATGTTTTCAAATCTGGCCAAAGATACAGTTTATTACACATGTAGGATATGTAAACATATATTTTTGACACAAGAAATAGATTCTGCCTTTATTTTTACTGACAACAAAACAGCTTCAGACCTTTATCATGGCCACCTCAGACATATCACAGATAAATATTTCAGATTAATGTATAATCTACATGTGCAAATACAAATACAGGCCATTTGCAGCATGGCTCTGTAGGCTATATGTGTATATAAGTATGTATTTATTGATTTGTTTGTTTTGTTTATTGTTTGCTGTTTGGAGACCTCATGTGAACAAGTTCATGACCAAAGTCCCCATGAAATCCGTTCAAAACAAGTATATCTTTTTCCGAATGGCTCATATTATCTATTAAAACCAGTGTGGCTTTCATTGCTGGACATTATGGGAGACACAAGAGGGTTTTTTTGTTTGTTGTGTGTGTATTTGTTTTTCATCCCAAAGGTCTCATGGGCAGCAGGCAGCAGGCCAGTCAGGGAGCTGCATGGGAGTCTCGTGTTTCTAATTTTATTCAACGGCCCAAGAAAATGATCATGCTGCAGCCACAAATGATTTGACATGATTACGACCAAATTTTATCTAGGCCTAACGGTGCATCTCACGCGTTTCTGTTTGAAATCCCTCTCAGCAAACCGTTGTGAAAAGCCTGGAGAATGACACTTTCACTGGAAGTGGTTATCACAGGTAAGTTCAAGTCTGAGTCACACCGTTGTTGGAAGACGCATAAAGTCCAAAGAATATCTCTTGTCACTTTGATGACAGTTTTTATAGTGATTTCCAAAGAGAAAATAGAGTCTGATGCAAACAATCTCCATATTAACAAGTCACTTAATTTAATATTGGGTGTTACAAAACTACTTTTTCTCAAACAAGTAAAAAAAAAAAAAAAAAAAATCTATCAGCAGTGAAATAATCTCACCTGTCTTCAGTGCAAGTCTCATTTGCTTCAGGACTTTATCTGGGAATAAGTGCCAATATGTTGAAACAAGGCATAATAAGACAGACAAGCACATGAGTATAATGAGTATAATAGTGAGTATAATAAATTAATAGATAAAATAAAATTACATTTGATTCAAGAACATTCTGGAAACAAGTGGATTAGCCTGGAAGTATCTCATCCTACTGTGAGATTGTTTCACTTGAGAGAGGAAAATCAAGATTTTTAAGACAGAATATGAGTCTAAATGTTAAAATGGCAATTTTTATTTATTTATTTTTATTTTTTTTTTTTTTTTTTGCAGTATAAGCTCATGTTGCGCTGTCCTGATCACTATTTCCCCCATTTTGCCTCCTTAACAGCCTTGGGATCATCTACGGAGTTTTTTCCTTCTCCAATTTACTGTCGCCAACAGTCGTTGCAGTGATTGGACCGAAAATCACCATGTTTTTGAGTGGCATTCTTTACAGGTAAACATGTTTTTTTTAGTGTAATATCATGTTTTTTTTTGGTTTGTTTTTTTTTGTCAATTCCTCATTCCTGTTCTCTGTATTTCCTCCTCCAGTGGTTACATAGCTGTGTTCATCATCCCATCAACATGGTCCTTCTACCTGACCTCTGTGCTCATTGGCATAGGAGCAGCCAGTAAGTTCTTCAGGACTTTTCTACAGCACTGTTATAGAAAATTATTACTGTTCTTGGTTGAAGCTATTGGTGTTGTTATCAATTTGAAATGTAGCATTCACATATTAAAAGTGATCAATAACTTCATAAGGCACTTCAAATATTCCAATTGGTGAGGAGTTCAGGATGGGAGGTATAATAATGTTGTTATTATTTACTGTTTATTCCAGCTGTTGGACAACATGAAGCTCTGATAATAAAGGCTTCAAACAGTCACCTTCCAAAATGTGGTCAATTTTCGCACAAATTTAAGATATTTCTGAAAATATTCTTAAGTTGGAGTGTGACCCAGTGACCTTAAGTCTGCCTCACCATGTTAAGAATATTACTATATTACTATTATTATGTCTATCCATATATATTTAAATGTGTATTAACTTGTGTTGACCACCGCTTGCCATGTTTTGCTGTTTTATTCTTCTTATTGAGTTTGCATGTGCTCATTGCTATTCAAAATGCGCAGGTACGCAGTGTTTGAGTCAAATCGGCTCATTCACAATAAGATGCATCATTTTTCTCGTTATGAGAAATTTGAATCTGATGCCTTTAATGTTAGCTGAGGCATGTAAATACCTCACCTCGGCTCTCGCTGTCAATACACACTCAGTCTCCACGTTAATATACAAAAATGCTGTTTAATCATGCAGACCCGGATAATCATGATTGGGGAGTGGCAATGCATATAAACAGTTTATCCCAAATAAGAGCTTAAATGGGTTAGGAGCTGTTAAAAGGAACCGTGTGCAGAGCCTCCAGTGCCGGCGAGAATGCCAAGCAAGCCGCCCATCATCCGAGCCGAGCATTTACAAGAAAACACGAGGACAAAGAAGGTTGAGGTTGTTTTATGGCGGTGTTTGATGAATTTTGATGGATTTATGATCTCTCCTGGGCACTTGATGATTAGACACATCACTTACCCGCTGGGAAAGATCGTTTTTCACTTCATGTTGGCAATTAACAGGCTAGTTCTTATGATTTTCTCCACTCAAACGACCTCTCTCCCTCTGTTTCTGATAGTGCTTTGGACGGCTCAAGGACACTTCCTGGTGGAAAACTCGGAGGCGTCCACAATCAACAGGAACACCGGAGTGTTCTGGGCTCTTTTACAGTGCAGGTACAGGCCCACCCACACACTGCACTGTTATGGATGTCACTCTGGCCTGCAGTCACAAAATCAGTTGCTCTGATCATCATTTCATCTAAAATCTTAAATGATATTTTCACTCATGATCCATTCGACTGTTTAGCCTGACCCTGGAAATATTTGTTTCCCTTATGAAATTATTTCAGTATGGCCTTAGTGAATTAGATGTTCAGTTGAAGTGTTTTGTTTTGTTTTGTTTTGTTTTGTTTTGGTGCGAGTTTCAATAAATCCTCATTCCAATTTGTTCTCCTATATAATTTAGAATAGCTGTTAGGAAAGTATGAGTTATATCCTCCCACCATTAAAGGCTATTCATAAAACTTTCCGGCAAGGTAATCGCATTAAAGACTGAGACCATCACGGCACAATGTTTACTAATTTATCACTTCCATGTGTTTTTTTTTTTTGTTTTGTTTTGTTTTTTGTTAATGCACCTAAACCACCTGATCATTTGCATATTTTAAAGATAAAGTTTCACTTCAGCAGCCAAAATATCACCTTCTGTCTATTTATAGCCTGATAGGTTATTACTGCTATTCGTGAAATGAATGCTATGTCTGACCTGTTTTAATACACCAGCCGTCTGAACAAATCACATCACAAAGTGCCCCAGATTATCTGCATCATCGCTTTCTGTGCCAAACATGAAATTTTTTTCCCCTCTCGGTCTTAAAAGCGGGAGTCCAGCAGGTGAGAACTTTGGCTTTGACTGTCTTCGATTTGGCCTGCAGCGCTTGCACACAGGCTCGGACAGCCAAGAACACATTTGTTAAAATATGCAAATTGAATTAGTATAATAATTACACTGGCTGTCACCTGTGCCAAAGCTCACAATAGGGCATTGCTAATCTGACTCCACCATGGTAATCTCTGCCACGGTAAACTTATGAATCAGTTCTTAACGGGCCGCAGATTTGGCGTGACAGGATGCGGCTCTTTTATGAATAACCCCCATTAGCCCTCACTGAGGCGCTGGGGCCGACCAATTGCTCATCTGCATTATTTGGCTTAGGTGAGATGCAATTAAAGACAGAAACAGATTACAGCTCTTTTCAGGACTGCATCATTACCCATAAAAGCAACATGAGCAGACCAAAAAAAAAAAAAAAACAAACAAAAAAAAAAAATACTGAAAGAAAATTCTGGGGATAGAGATGCAGATGGCTGCATGTTTTGTGAAGCCAGGTCACAGTCCAGGTTGTGTCCCTCTCATCTGTCCATCACATCCATCAAACCAGGGCTGGGCAATTTATCCAATTTATATTGATATCATGTTATGAGATTAGATATTGTCTGGGATTTTGGATATCGTAATATCGTGATATGGTTTTAAATGCTGTATTTCAGTAATGAGATGTAGTTTTATCTGCATTACTAATGACTGATTATCAAAAATCTCTTGCGTTTAAATCTCTTATCAAAGCAGCAATAGTCATACCTACAGTATCGTCACAATGTTGATCATGAGATATTCAGTCAGAGAAACTGTTACACTTGATTTTGTTATATTTGATTTGATTTTTCAGCCCTACATGACACCTGAGACGACACTGATCTGTACACGGTGTTTGAGAATTTCATTTTAATGATCAAAATTTTGCACTTTCAAAGGCACCAACCTGTTTTGATCAGTTCTGTAAAGTTACAAATGCCTTCACTGAACGAGAGCCATCTAACACAATAAGCCGATGAATGGATGAATACACTGACGGTATTTTTATGTTTGTTTTAAGTAGTGTAAGTAGACTTTTGCCTTTGGAAAAATATTTGTTGAGTTCATACTGTTAACTCAAAATTCTGAATGAAAAAAAGTTAGTTTACCAAATAAGACAAAATACAGAGAACACTGGAAATGGTAGTCTGTTTTTTTTCTCCCTAATGTACAAAATAAATGGAACCGATACTGAAATCATGACACAAAAACCGCAGTGCAAATTGAACTGTGTGTTTACTGAATCATTACACCCCTGCTGGCCAACACTCTCGCCTAGTGAGGGCGCTAAAATTAAAGTCCCCGTGGCATGACCTCACATGACATCTTCTGCCTGTAAAACAGAGCATCTTAAATGGTGACGTCATCCTGCACCAGTGCGTGTAAATTAAAATTTCAACCAATAAAGCCATCACAAATCTTTAAACTGTCACCTATCCCCTAAAAATAAACCTGTGTTTCTTTCCCAGACTGATATCCTGTTGGTTTGCACTTTTGAATAATCCTTCCCTGCACTTTGTCCCACCCAAACTTCCTGTTTCAACAGGAAAAACATCAAATCAAGAAAGTCAGAGTCCATTTCACAGGGCCTTTTTAAAGGTCAAATGTGATACCCCAGATAGCACTGAGTCTATTTTCATGAATCATGTAAGGTTAATGCATTTTGGCACTTTGTTATTGTGTTTAAAAAATGCTAGTTGACCCAATGATGCCCACATGATTGAAAAGTCAAAATCTGAAATGTTGATAATGCACAACTCCCACACAATCACTACGAGCCTGAATTTATGAATTAAACTTGTTTAGTGGGTTGCATGTGTCAGCATGTGTTTGGGATGTGAAATACCCTTTTAATGTGTGTTACTCTCATATTTGTCATTTGTCTCCTCATTTGATTTACGTGAATTAATTTCATTTGCAGCATGTTGTTCGGCAATCTTTACATTTATTTTGACTGGAATGGAAGCACAGAAATATCAGGTAGGGTTACACTGAACAAGTATCGCAATGATTATGGCAAATGTAGCATGATGATGCAAGTGAAATTATAATGGGATTTATTTCATGAGTGATTGCTAATGCAGAAAATGCTGCAGCCTGCCTTATTATTCACAGTTTATTGTTGTTATTTTTCCCTCTGTCAGACAGGAGCAGGAGAAACATCTTTACGTCTCTGTTGGTTGCCTCTATACTTGGTACGCTGAGCTTCCTCGTACTGAGGAAGACCCATCAGCAGGAGGAGATGCTCTCTGAAGAGGAAGGGCAGTCTTTGCTCTCAGCTCGCATGATGTAAATGAATATCCTCCTTTATAATTACATGTTTCTCACTGGAGTCTCAGAGGAAGGAGGGAGGCGGGTTGTATTTCTTATCGAGCAGAAGAAAGGCAGATGGATGCGAGCCTGCCTCGTGTGTGGAAGTAAATAACTGTAGTATTAAAGGATGTTGCAGACACATGATACCCATCTGTGTAGCGAGGAGGCGGAGCTGTCAGGCAGGCACTTCTCTCTTTATGTCTTTTAGCATCACACATTCATCACTGCTCGTCATTTTGCTGCGTTTATTGGCCTCGACATCACGACAGGTCAATGAAAATACAAAATTCATGCCCTCTCCGCTCCAGTGTGTCCAGCCCTCACCTGTTTGACATCAAGATTTCATTTATTTATATATCTTCACAATAAGGCGCTTCTGATTTTGCGAGTGTTTGCGATACGAGGAGCCACTGCGGTGCTTGAGTAGTTTCAAACGGCTCTTACCCTTTACAAAAAAATGACACGGACCGTTTTTTGTCCCCAGATCATTGCAATTTTGACAGAGTCAAGTCTAATCATAGTACTTCTCGACAAGCGGAGTGCAATCACGCCGATATGGAGCAGCGACTCTTTCAGTGTGAGATCTCTCCAGTCAGGGCACTTAACATGATTTCAGACATGTTTGATTTCTTATGACTTGAGTCAGGACAAGGATTGAATAGTGAAACGCATGGCATTTGAGATAGAAAAATGCAATGAAACAGATAAATATAAGATTGGAGAGAATAAAGACAAGAGAGAACTTATGTTAAAAAAAAAAAAAAAAAAAAAAGGCATGGCATCTTGATGAGCAGTGATGATGAACCGTGTTTTGTAGGCTGCTATAACCTCTGTATGCACAAAGGATCTGCAACTGGGCACAAAAAAAACCCTTAAAACTAAATTGTCTTTGGCAGAAACGTGATGAGACTGTGTGATCATAGAGAAATCTGTAATTATTACCACAAATTCAGGCTGGTAATTACTGACAGTGCAGCTCCTTTCTGTTTTTGATTGTCTTGTGTGTGTGTTTTGAAGCGGCGCTGGTTATCTCCCAGATGCAGGCATTTGATGTATGATCCTTGCTTGTTGCCGCGGCGCAGCGCGCGCACCTTTTTCCGACAGCATAACAAGGAATTCTGTAGAGACCCATCATTTACTGTGAAATTCGCTCTGTCTCGCAGTCTCTTAGGATTTTAAGGAAGTCCTCTAATCTAATGAATGCAGCAAAAGTCTCTCACACTTGCAGATTACCTCTCCAGCTCTTCACTTTAAAGAAGCTATAGCATTATTATGTCTATTGATTGCATGGCGTGTTGTTGTTTTCTGTCATGATTTGTAAGGATTTCAGCATTGCAAACGATGTAATTAATTTGTTTTGTGTTGTGTAGGTATAAGCAAAAAGCAAACATGGCTGTAAAAGATGCAAAGTCAGAATTCAGTAAGTTGAAATAATCACACTTTACCCAGTTTGTTAAAAAGCACTGTTGGATATTTTTGTTTATGCAATACAATCTTTGTATCTGGTATTTAACCATATATAATGTTTCTACATTACATTTCAAATGCACATAGAAATGAGACAGGTCTTTCTCTTCCAATGGGTGAAAAAAAAAGAAAAAAAAAATATATATATATATCATCTAAGGGAAATCTTTTCTCACAAATGATGGAAAACCTGAAAAAGGGACCATGGCGTTTACAGCTATTTGTGATTTCTTTTACCTCAGACCTTTCCTTGATTATTTTTTGTACTGCAATTTACAGATTTCTTCTTGCAATTTCTTTGCAGTTACCAGTAAGGTAGCAGCAAAGCAGTCACGTGCATTTTCCCATTCAGTAAGTCAGTCAGTGTAATGAGGATGAGAGTCTCCTCGCATTACAATTGTCTACACGAAAACTGTGAAATGAATAGTTCACTTCCAATTTTGCATGCACTCACCTTTAGTGCAGTCTGAGGTTGCTGGTTGGTCTGATGGTCTTTGTCTTCACTGTATCTTAATTTCTACTCCAGCTGAATATCAAAATGTAGTGTGGTGACTATTGAAACAAAATCTTTACACCTTTTCTGTCTGCAGTCAAATTTAATCTTCACATCAAAGTAGGGCATTCATTTCTTAGCTTTATAAGCCAAATCCAGACGTTAATGAGGCATATTAGTGTTTGGTGTTTTATTTACCAGTACTGCTTCTGCTCCTTTCCAGAAACCATCCTACAACTCATAAAGACCAAAACCATACTGCTGCTGAGCGCCTGCATGGCATACACTGGTAAGTTTGAATGGAGAATGTTGTCAAAAGTCATAACCTCCAAAAAACGTTGCAGTAACAGCATGTCACCCTTGTTCTGCAGGTCTGGAGTTATCATTTTACAGCGGAGTGTATGGGACTTGTATTGGGGCAACTACTCAGTTTGGAGCGGCGGCTAAAGGCCTGATTGGGATCTCTGGGATTGTGGTAGGCGCTGGAGAGATAGTGGGTGGGTTCACGCTCCTCTGACTGCTTGAGTCGATTTGCTGTCACAGAAGTGCTGTGTCTGACTGTCACTGGATTCATGGCTTCGGCGCTAAGAGGTGCACTTTCTCATCAGGTGGCGGCTTTTTTGGATTGCTGTGCAAAAACAACCGCTTCAGACGGACCTCGGTGGTCTTTTTAGGAATGGTTGTCCATTTCATCGCCTTCTATTTGATCTTCCTCAACATCCCAGATGACGCCCCTGTCGTATTTAAATCCAGCACTCAGAACAGCCCGTATCTAACGCCGAGGTGGTTTATTTCTCTCTTTCTCTTTGTTGACTCATGGTCGAGCATGTACCTGCAACAAGAAGGCCGGTCACAGTTTCATTTTGCATTTAACATGGAATATCTTTTCCTCCCCAGTGTGTCCATTGCCATGCTGTGTAGCTTCTTGCTCGGACTGGGTGACAGCTGCTTCAACACACAGCTCTACAGCATACTGGGCCGCGTTTATGCCGAGCAAAGCACGCCTGCCTTTGCCATCTTCAAATTCATCCAGGTAATCCCAAGTCGCCCCTTAGAAGACATTGTTAGCAGAGCTGACCACCGTTGGAATGAAACAGTGTCTCGTCAAATGTAAAAAATAAATTCACCACAATGTCCTGTGTGAAAATGAAGACAGCTGCAGATGTGCCTCACAATCCCCTCCTTTTCATTTTGCTCTAGTCTGGTGCCACATTCTGCCCTAACAAGAGAACATTCATTATTTTAACACTACAAATATGAACCTGGCAGACATTCGGGGGTATTTGAAAAGCATATTTGTCTTTTGTTGAATGTCACAGATAATTATTTTTACCCGGAATAACATGGAATAAAACAGAAACTGTACGCCCACAAGCTGATTGAAAGAAGATGTAATTTAGTTTTGTTTTTAACAAGGTAAGGCATAGTTTCAGTAGTTATTTCCCAGCCTATAATGTACATAATATATCGTTTAACCTTAAAGCAAGCTTAAAGATGACAACATTACACTTATTTAACCAAATACACATGAAACACACATGCTCAACAAGCAATACTGGACCAGTTTGAATTTTTTCATCCAAAATCTTTTTTATTATATTCACCATGAGAGCTCTTGATACACTGAGGGGACTCTGACACGTCGTCCCTCTTATAGCACAGATTGCCAGCAGAGAAACATCCATCTGCATGAGCATTTCAGCATATTGATGATGTCCTGCAGAAAACTCGCAACGATTTTCATTCCTCTGAGTTTCTGAAAAGCTGACATTTTGGAAATGGCGAGTTTTTTTGCTGTATTGGTGATTATATGCTTGCATTTGTATGCTGTGGTTTGTCGTGCAGGCGTGCAGGTGAATGAGACCGGAGTGAATTGGAGTGGACTTGAGTGATAGACTTTCTAAGCTTTAGAAAATGCGCTCTTCATTTTAGTTAGGTAACTGCCACTTCTTTCACCGCGCAGTTTTCACTCAATGATTGGACGTGCATCTGAAGCTGAAACATTTACCGACTGGTGATGGGGAAAGTAGCAGCAGGATCTGTTCGCCGGACCAAGTGGTGACTCAACTTTGTCACATGGGGAATCTTAAAGAGAAGCTAAACCCCAAACCCAAGTCTCTGTGAAGCCTGACCTCATCACCACCCAAAGTCTCAACAGGTGGCGACGTCACCTGCCATCAAAAACCAGCCACTCTGCTTTTCACCATTAGAGGTCAGGCTTCACAGAGACTTGGGATTGGGGTTTAACTGCGCTGCAACGTCCCCCTCCACTCAAAAATGTGTTTTTCTTATGTTTATGTCCCCTAAAATGTCTGACCTTAACCATACTGACTTGTCTCTCTGTAAAGTTTATCACTAGAGAAGGTGGAGGTGTGCGTTTACTTCCATAAAAGTGTTTTTATTTTCCAAAAAAAAAAAAAAAAGCAAGTCATAGGCGTATTAGAGATCTGCTGTGGAAATATTGTTTTTTTTACATGGATAGATTATCAAATACGATACAAGTTACAGACTGGTGTGCCAGCAGGAATGTGGTGGTAGGGCCATTTGCATATTCATATATCTGCGCATACTTAATGAGCACAAGGTGTAAAGTTACAGTTAAGCTATTTGAAGGCATGAAGGGATGTGCTTTTCATGGAAAAAACGTATGTAATAAGTAATATATAATATAAATGTAATATAAATATGTGATATTGATGAACACAGATGATTTCTTTAGGGGTTTAATCAATGGCTCGAGGGGGACTTTAATTTGTTTTTAAGCGGTTGCGGCTTTGTCGGGGCAACTTTGTCTATTAAATGCAGCTACAACAGGCGTATTTTAAATTTCTTGATTGTCTCTGTCAGTCCATTTTTGCAGCAGTGGCGTTCTTCTACAGCGGCTACATCCTGTTGACCTGGCAGCTCCTCCTCATGGTCATCCTGGGCTTCACTGGAACGCTCTGCTTCTTCATGGTGGAGAGGATGCAGAACTTCTCTGTCGACTTCCAGGAATATTAGCGGGGTGATCGATCTCTACGTCAACACTGGATATCCTCTGTGGGACAGGGAACCTTTCAAGGAAGAACTGAAACCCGCAGACAAAGATTCCTTTTGCTTTATTAGGTTTTATCTTGACTGGTGTATTTTAAAACATCTCTTCGGACGATGCATAGCATTAACACTCAGAGTAGTTTGGATGGACCGTTTAAGTCCAAGCACACTGACCGCCTCTAAAAGGACTAACATGGTTATTGGTGAAAAAGCCTGAATTGTACTTTGCACATTACCTGTTGTTTTATGTTTAAATTACCCCACGCTGCACACTAATCATCTGTGATAATTAACACTATTTTTCTGTTGCTACATTTTTGGTCTTAGATGGGATTTTGACAGCAACTGCTCAAGTTATTTCTTAACTGTTTATTGTTCAGGATTGTTAACTAAGATAATGCTATTGCTGAAAATGTTTAACATGCCCCAAAATATTATAACTTGCTGTTCATATTTTGTCTATCAGGATAATTAATATGAGTTTGATGAAGATATTTGTGAGATAGAATATTAAGAAAAAAAAACTCACTGGGAGATACATATGAAACGCCTCTTTAAATATAGGCGATTATTTGTTTTATTGGTTTAGAAAATGAAACGTTTTTTTTATTGGAGTAGGTTTAAATAAGGTTTCTATTGCTCCAGTTATAGTGCATCAGGAAAAGGCAACTACGTAGTGCTTGACAATCACATTTCCTAATGTTTAGTAAATGTTGCTTATTAATGTAATATCAGTGTTTTTTATGACTTAAACCTTTGATAAATAAAGTCCTCATGTGTTGGGTTTTTGCATTGTGTTGTGAAATTAATAATAATTAATGCATATGACTATAAGATGATGATGCTGATGCAAAGCACAATGTATGAAGGTCACTGTCTGTAGGAAAATGTCACATCCTGGGGGTGATATATATTGAGCTGTGTACATCAGATAAATGATAATATTACCTCAGAGAAATATGCTTCACAATTTACTCTGAACATGCTCTTTGAGTGAGACCTATGAATCAGACAAATTGTGGGTGGCTCAGTGAGTCAACCACTGGATTTGACACACTCCTACATTTACATTTTATATTCCTCGACTGAAGTGAACGATAATTACAGAGTTGCTGTAATGCCGCCTTCACCTCGGACCTCCGGCACTCCGACGCTTACACGTAGTCGACGGGTTATTGTACCACAAGACAAGATAAATCTGCTGGATGGAATCGCGATTTGCCAGATTTATTTCAAGAACTACGAGGCCATTAATCAAAGAGGGGCAGGATAGGTCTGGGTGCAAGAGAGAGGGAGAGAGAGAGGTTATAGGCCCAGAGGTACCACATTACTTCACTGGTAATTGAGTATTGATTGCATTATAATGAGAGTAAGCAGTTTTGTGTGATCTGAAGTCAATTGTGCCACTTACTTGACAGCAACAAAGCACCGAGGCTGTAACTGAAACATACAGCATTTACTCACAAAGTTAAATTAAATTACAGTAGCGATCATAGTGGTTTTCAGGGAACCCGATAAGCGAAATAACCACTTTTTAGGAAAGGCCAATACCTGCAGGCTAACTAGTCTGACACACAACGGCTTCATGCTACGTTTCTAATTTGAATGTGAAGTTTAAGTGCAAAATTTGAACACGTAACCCCATGCTGGTGAGCCCACTCTTGACTTTGTTTGAACAAAACCACCAGTTGACAATTACTTTTCACAGTTATCTGTAACAGGACGGCTGTATCATCCGTCGATGGTCCAACGGTGCCGGCCCACTGTGTGCAGCTGAGATGTCAGCACTTCTGTGGAAGCTGTCAGGAAAATCTATCAAGCCGTGGTGAATCATTTAGTGTGCATTCATCAGCATGAACACAACATTTCTCAAACGTATTGGCTTGAAAACTGTAATTTCAGTCAGTGTTACACGAAAACAGCCACTGATAAAAATGCAGCTTCGACCATTAAAGGTATAAAATCCAAGCCTTTCCCATTAGTGGCGAGGCATGTTGAGCAATTTTCTCACATGGATGCTTTACACTGACACATCATATGTCAAACTGTTTATATTACAGGGTTGTTTATGGGTGTGGATAATAGACATGTCATGTAAGAGTACATCTCATTTCCAAATATGTGTAGCAGACAGATTGTGGAGGCACATATCAATATTTACTATCCTTATTAATTTAGCTGATCTGACCCAAACAGCTGATCTGTGGGTGGCGTAATGCGATGTGTGGTGGTCCAGCTGTGCAAGGCAAAGCGATGAAAATATCTTTAGTGTAAGTGGATTTTGACAACATCAGCAAGACTTCTGATCCAGGTTCTCCCGCTGTTTTCTCCAAACTGTAGGCGTTTCGACTGTCATCTACTGCTGGTAATACATTAACTATGGATAAGGACCTCATACAACCCCACTTCAAAAACTCTGAAATAACCCTTTAATGTTGTCTGAACTCCTTGCTGGGAGCTTGGTAAGTTAAGCTGTAAATTAAACTCTGGAAACATTCAAATCTGCTGTTTTGGTGAAACATCCCACATTCAGGGGGCTTTGCATTACTGTGCTCACCTTGATTTGCTTTTACAGTCGATCAGGTTAATGTGAGCCAATGACAGTGGCGTCAAACGGGACAGCGGTGGGTGGCTTTCGCTTTTAGGCTCTCTCCAGTGTTGTTTGGGTGTTATCTGGCACTTCCCCGTACAGTTAATAAGTAACTTCACTTAGTCAGCTGCCTACATCCAAAGATGTGTGCACAACCAGCTGATTAGTAGGCTGTTTCGGCATATTAGATTTAACATGATTCACTTGATGTTTCTCTGAGTCATTGTGCTGAAAAGTCAGTTGGATTCTGGAGGCAAACCATAATCCCAATAGAAAAGAAGTAGGATAAACAGGAGATTGCCCACAATACTGTGCGACATGATTAATGCTTAACTTTGCTAAAACAGCTTGATACCAGAGCACAAATCCGCATTTAGGCTCCGGTGGCCCAGAGGTCAAGGAAAACAACCTTGATTGGATGATGTGATTTCTCTCCATAAATCAGCGCTTGATCCAATTCGACAGTCTGAATGCTTTTCAGTTGGATTAGGGAGATAATGCAGATCAAGTCCACATCTAAATGTATTACACTGACTGCTAGTCATTCTGCATAATGAAAAACTTTTTAAATGAGAGCACTTTAACACATCCGCTCCTGATTGTGCCACTGGAGAGCAGCTCCGTCTTTCATTTATCATTATACTTCTCTGATGGGATGGGGAGGAGGAGGAGGGAGAGGGTGGAGGACGCCGGCTTAGGCTGCCGCTAGACAGACAAGACAGAGACAATTTGCCCTTTAAAGAATATGATTCTGGATGATTCTGACTTCTCCAGGGTAGAGGTGTGTAATTACAGGCCTATAAAATCTAGGTTTCCATAATCGTGATGAATCAAAGATAGTAGATTATAGGGGAAACAATTTGCGGTAGAATATGAATGAAGAAAGTGATTTGAACAATTGCAGTTTTAAACAAAAGATGAACTGAATATTATGATTAAGTGAATGCCCTGATGAACGCCGGGCATGGCTCAAACAAATTATCATTCTCCGTCCCAGTGATTTAAATTCTTGGCGATGAAATGCCAACTTTCGTGTCTAGTGCTGGAGAGGTTTACTGAGAGGTGCCTGCATAATTCTTCACCTCCTCCTCACAATATGCCCTGTGTATCTTAAGATTTCCCGAATCACTACTTCAGCTCGGTGCAATTTTGTTTAAAAATGCAGATCAAATGTGTCCACGAGTCCAGGCCGGCCTACGTTTGCCACATCCTGATGCACTTCATGGTGCACATTGGCAGCCTGGACTGAAACAGACCGGTTAAGACACATAACTGAGCTTGTTAGATGTCTGAAATCTGAAATGAGGTGCTGATTTCTCTGTAATAGAGAATTGTGAGTGTAATTAATTGGTGCCGAGTTATATTGTCAGGGTATCTAACCAGTGAAATCATTTAAATTTCAAAGCGGGAATTAAATCACACACATCTGCAACCTGCTTGATAGCTTCAGACAGTCAGTTTAACTAGGAAGCCGTGTTTATTTCTACAGTTTTGTACCTGTGGTTTGCGAGGTTATTAAATTTGAAGTCTCGCCTTATTTGCATAAATTATGGAAATCACAACACATCTGAGAATATTCGTTGGAATAAATTTGAGAACACAATTAAATATGCCAATTTGAAAAAGCATATCCTATCAAATTAGATGACTAACAACTCCCTCGTAATTTATATGCGGGAAGAAATGAGCACAAACAGTTTTAACTGCTCATTTATTTATTTATTTATTTTTCCCCCCTGCTCATGGCTTTCAACAAAATAAATGTTTTGCAATTATTAGCAGCACAATTAAACAAATCATTCAGCGGTGTGTGTTCACTGTTCATGGATCAAAGCTTTGTATGATCAACGGTTGTACCAACAATTTGGAGAATTAGCCTCAAATTAGCTCTGAACTCCAAAAGAGGGAGAGAGAGAGAGAGAGAGAGAGAGGACGGATGGGTTGATTTTCACAAATTTAACTCCAATTTTGCCTTACACGTGCAAAATCATGTCTCGTTATGGATGTGTCGTCACGACCACCAGAAGCTTACAGAGAAGCTGAGTTGTAGGGATCGAACGTAGTGCCAGTGCCGGACAGGGATAAACAGCACATCCCCGGGCTGCAGCACACACTCCTGATACGGAGCCTCGGCGAACCCTGGGAACCGCTCCTCGTCTGGATTCTCCACCTCAACCTGCAGCGAAACAGCCCCCGTTAACAGGAAATGCTGCATACATTTGCAGGCTTAGCATGTAGCACGTCTGCGGGCTGTCATTCCCACCTGACTGGTATTGTGAAGGAGCTGTGATTGATGAGGGTAGAGCTTGTCTGTGTCCTCCGGGGAATATAGGCGAATGTATTTGCTTCCCACCACCTGACGTATATGAGCACATTCCTCGCGGTAAACAAGCCACAATCACATGACAAATATTTGACTTTAACTGGAGCTGTGGAGCTCGGTTATTATCATCACCTGCGCCAGGAAGTTGTGCTGAGGGTCCTGGTGAAGTGGGGACACGGTGCCTCCGGGTCCAAACCACGCATTAACAGTAATATCGTCTTCATCTCCCTCGCCGAGACAGCAATAATCAGGAATGCGAATGTCCTCTCTCAGTCCTGGTATCTGAAGCAATATCACACAAGTACATAAAGCAAGGCCCTGGCAGGGAAATACCCGCGATGTTGACTTTTTCCAGGTATCTCATTTCTTGGGTGAGTGACTGAGCCCAGATTTGCTCTTGTATTTGTCATCATTACAGCAGAGAGCAGAGGTTAAGAGGTTAAAAAAATGTTTGGAGGCCATATATTACACAAAATCGTTCCCTCTGAGCTAATCGTTTGGTGACCTACGATTAATAATTCATCACACTGACCAAATAATATCTTGTCAGTCATCCGGTCATCCATCCACAAAATGTGCTGCTGTAAGTGTGTTTGGAAGTTTTCTTGATAAAAAAAGGGACTTAACTCTACATCTTAACTCTACCGAGATCACTGTTCAGTGCATGGTTTGCTCCATTCAAATTCAAAGTCACATTCTTGTGTGCACCGCCTCCCTTTAAACGCTCCCAAATATCAGGCATCCTCAAAAATAAACAATTAATCCATAATTTAGGAGTGTTTGCCTCCTTTAGGAAAACATCTAACTTGTCCTTTTCAGGGAAGAACTGAGAGCCTCGAGTCTCTTCCCAGATGAGTATTGCTTTAATCGATACAGACAACAGGGCTCACATTGTTTTAAATTGCTGCTTTGCTAAATACGGAGCTAATCAGTGTCACTGTCACCATTTTAATGCTGTTAACTGATTTTTTTTTTGACTGAATTTTAAGCATCAGACTCATTAACTATTAAAACCTGCGAGAGCTTTTTCCTAGTTTTGTCATGCGCTGGTTATGATTTCATCCACTGCATCGGTTCCTGGCTCTCAGCTGATTCCTGCAGTATGAGGATGCGGTGAGGAATATGTGGATGTATAATGACTCCTAGCTTGGCCTCGTTCTAAATGATCAAATGAGCCCAAAAATATCCCACAGCACCTTTAGTTTGACAAAGTGCCCTTTTCATAAAGTTCAATCCAGACAAACTGTTGACTTCTGTGGTAATTTTCTTCTTGATAGGGCTTGTTTGATCACTCGGATTGTGGACAGTGAGGGAATCCCAATGAACTGCACCTGATCTGACTCTGCTGCATTACAATACGTGGTTACCGCACATTTTGACACAACTTATGGACGATGCATGACGATGTAAGGATACAACAAAGAAAGCACACTGCTCTGGCGTCGTGTTGAGATGGTAACCCCAGCTTTGCAAAACTCTCGCACTTGCAAGCTTGATTCAGCGCAGGTGCTTGATTCTGCCCGCTAGTGATGGCAAAACCATTTCAAAATATTTTTGTGTCTCCGAGACTGCGGGCGAAGGAATTTTTCACATTTTGGGTGGTCATTTTGGCTTATTGAGCCAAGTTAGGGAAAGGCTGCAGCGAGTGAATATGAGTCAATTAGAAATTAGGTCGCCTTTATGTAATTTTTCACATTTTTGGTGGTCATTTTGGCTGCTAGTTAAGTTTACGGTTAACACTGAGGTACACAGTGACAAACAACACACACAATGAAGAAATAATGCGTAAAACCTTTCACAAATCTAAGGTTACCATCTAGACACTCAGATGGGAACCATTTCCTGAAGCAAAACAAAGACATGCCATATCAATCCGCCCCCCAAAAGTACAAATTCGAGCAGAAATTCTTTAGCAGAAATAATAATCCCCAGTGAAAACACCTCGCCCCCGAAGGCTGTGGATCATGACGGGTATCTGTGTCATTGTTGTTTTGGAAAGAGGTGCTGCTGTCGTGTTTTTCACATGTAAAGTTTTGAGTTTGAGCATAAAAAACAAAACAAACAAAAAAACCCTTGTAGTCCCATTGTACTGACATGCTTATATTGCATATTCATTTCTTATATTCAGTTCCTTTACACCCGTTTTGAAATGAAACAATTCTCATATTACACACACACACACACACAGGTTACATGATCAAAAAGCCCTACCTGATCAAAAAGCTGATGCTGAGCAAGATAACCCACATCTTTCACTCCATCCTGATTTTGATCCGCAGAAAAAAAAAAAAAAAAATGAAAAGAAACCATGAGAAAACCAAACAAGGGCACTTGATCGTTCTTTTTCAAATCTCAACAATGCAACAACACAATAATAATCCACTTACTTTGGTTAAAATATACTGATCGATGAATTCACCGACCGTCATAAGTGTTTGGGACCACTCCTCGTCAGTGTACCTTGATCCCAGTTCAACAGGTACGGTCCGACACCCGGCGACGGATCTCAAGTATTCTATGCTTTGCAGGGGGGAAAGAGAAGGTGATTTAATGATTTAGGGATATTACTGTAACATCACAGTAATGAGTTACATGGAAATTTGGCTGTAATGGGTCCTAGAAAAGCTCAAAGAGCATGTCAGACGGGCGTGAAAGGATATCCTCCTCTAGTCAGACATCAGAGCGGAGAGTCACAGAGCAGATGTCAGAGTAAGCAGTTAACTGTCAAAGAGTCGGGAGTGAGAGGGAGGACTTTGAAGGCTATAAAATGGAGAGGCAGATAAATCAGAGTCAGGTGTCAAACATTAGAGTCAGGAATCAAACATCGGGTCAAAGATGTGGAGGGGAAAAGCGACTGAACTCAGTTTACGTGCCTTTTCATTTCCCGAGTTGAGCTCACCCGTTTTTTAAGGCTGACATAGATCTGTAACACCTGAAGTCACACATCAGCGCGACGTGGCAAATGTTAATACTGTCCAACGTGGCTATATGTTCGCTTGATGTTTAATGTTAGCGCTCATAGAGGGTATCTCTGAGGTTTACTGAGTTAAATGTGAAGCATTTCAGACCAATTTTGTATTTGTGATGAATGTGACAATGAAAACCAGAGTAATAGACATGAGAATGTAGATCTGCGTAACTGGAGCTGATTTCTCTCTGCAGCACTCTAAAAAAAACTCAAAAACTTAACTTAAGTTGTACACAAGACCATGGATTTAGACAATTAAGGATATTTTAAAACATTTTTCACGCACGCACACATGAAAATTTGAATTCTGTAGCGCTAAATGTGTTACGTTCTCAGTTCTTGTAGTGGAAAACAGCTGAATTGATGATCCAGTCCTGACTAAAATATACAAAATGCTGATGCTTTTTGGACGAGGTGATGCTAATGAGTGTTGTTTAACAGCATGGGATGTGTGTTGGAAAACGAACCTCCAGGGGTGTTCGTTGAGGGCTGGCCAGTGGTCTATGACCCCCTCTAACACAACGGGCCTCAGGGGAAGCAGGTAATTCGTCTTGAAGCTCTCCAGTGAGGGACATTTTATCCGGGGAACTGCCATAGTTGGCTTGATCACAGGAACGTGTGGAGACTCCATCTTTGCTTTCTGTTGATGAAGCAAAGCCAAAGTAGAAATTGTTGAATCCTTCATCCAATTAAAACAATAATTAAAGCGCTGGATAAAAGTAAAGCAAAAGCAAAACAATTTGTCACACCTCTCCAGTATGTGATTAAAACAGCCTTACTGTGGTCAAAGATGGCTTTGGTCTTTTTATTTATTTATTTATTTTTTTTTTTAAATGCTGCTTTACTGTTTTAAGTTATGTGCTCAAAAATATGAAACACTGAAACATTCCCACATGAGGGTTCAATACTGACTATCTAAACAAGGTAATGTGACATTAGAGAGTGATGAGAAATCTCTATTTTTGATGTCTGCATTTGAAATGTGTATAATCATCTACATCTGCATCAAGTGGAATCTCTTAGACAATTTCAAGACCATTTGCTTGGCTGCACTGGATAATGCTGCTCCTCCCAAATTATTATTGTCAATTGTTATTGTTATTGTTACTATTATTATTATTGTTGTTGTTGTCATTATTATTATCATTATCAGCAGTAACTGTAGTTAAAGAGATTAAGTAGTAGTAGTAGTAATACCGCTGTACAAATCAACTAAATGCAATTAAAATAATCTAAATTCTTCTGTTGCTGCAGAACTGAAAAGGTGTACTATGGTTTTAATTAGTATTTCTCTAAACTGTGAGAACAAACAAATGCTCAAGCAAATCAGGTAAACAATACTACAAATGAGGTTGCAAGCTGCCCCAAATGCTGCTTGTGACTTGTTTTCCCACATGGGATACCTGGATTCAAATTCTTTCATATTATTGCAACAGGACTTTAAAGAGGTAAAACTTGACCTTGGAGAGGACGTGTTCAGTCTGAGGCTCCTCGGCCGCGTCTTTCTTGACTTCAACCTGAAGAATCTGGATGAGGACATGAAGAATATTGTCCATGATGGCTGCGCCCATGAGTAATCCCATGTCACAGGTCCTGATGGCCTGCTGGATCGTTTCTGGCGATGGATCCTCACGACACAGCGCCGCCACTTTAAAGAGACAGCCGTAGGAATAAACACGTCTCCACTCTTTGTCCACATCGCGCCACGTCCCCGTGTTGAGCTTCTCCCATGAAATATCCAATATAATCTGAGCGTTAAGCACGCGGCTGGCACTTGAAGCGTCACCGTATAGCTGCTGCCTGGACCGCTTCAGCACGTCCACCACGCTTGACTCCACTTTGTCGGTGAACTGAAGTGGAAACTGTGCCTCATTCAGAGGCAAAACAGCAGAGATCTTTGACCACAGCGCAGTCATTGATGAGGGCTTTATCTGTGCTGTGAAAAAGACGGAGAAGGTGAGTTAGTACAGCACTTGTTCAGACCGAAGCTCTCATGATGGAGCACTTGTGGATTAATCTGAATTTCCACACACACTGTTCAGAGACGACTATCTTCACCACATTCTCAATTTTCACAGTTAATTTATTCACTCATGCACAGTGCTCAGACTGTCATGGGGTCATTGATCTGCCAATTTGCTAAAATTGCCTGTCATCGGTAGAGCTGCAATAAATACATGTTTTTCCCATCACTGAGAGACTCACCACTGCAATGGAGCAGGTGTATAAACATAATTTCCAAATTGGCAATCACAAAGAGCAGGTGAGGACATCCTTGTGCCAGGATTGTGGACATGACACATGCACAATGACAATGCGCGAGACTTTGCAAGCTCACACTGTCACATGCTGTTGTTGCCGCCAATTCAGGTTCCATGTGACATTGATGTTTGGATGCTTTGTATTGCTGGACTGGATGCCAAAACTATGAAGCGGACGATTTTGGAGTGCATAACACAGCGTTTTGAACTCTGAGCAAACCACCCACCAACAACCTGAACGACCACTCACGAGTATGTGAAGTGCCTGAGGTAATCACCTGGGGCGAGGCAGCGGTGACCCTGTGTATACTCCTATTAGTGCACTCCAGCAGTGAGTGAAAAGACAAACTATTCTGAGTTTGTTTGAAACCAGGGGCTGGCGAGTGGCAAAACGGTGAGTAACACAACCAAAAATAGCTGGGATGGTGAGAAATGCAGCACAGACCATTAACTACAACTTGAAATATAGAGTCAAATCAGCTGAAGCGTTTGCACAACCTTTGGCTTTTATGCACATTTTAAATAACTTTGAATAATTAAATTTGCACAGTCTAATTATTTGGGATTTGGGGAGAGTTAAAGTTACTCTTGTCAAATTTTATTATGGAAGTCATTAGGGAAATGGGGCGGGAGCACCTCCGCTGAAAGCAGAGCAAGCTGCCTGCACTTTCACATGTATCAGTGGTGGGAAACTGATCATTTTATTGTTTGAAAACCTCAGAAACTGGACTGATGATGTCATGTGTAAAAGAGCACGCACACCACACTGTGCTCGTGTTTAGCCTGCAATGTCACACAAACCCTGCAACTGAACAGAATGTACTCAAGGCACTGGTCTCAGTTTTGTTGGCTCAAGGCTGACTTGTCTGAATGGACGGTATTGTTTATTACCCAACAGCTTAAATATGTGAAGTCTGCGTGAATGTAATACTGAATGTTGAACAAATATTGACGCAGTTTAGCCAAAAGGGTTTTAGAATTTGCACATGACGTTTTTATGCCTCTCCGGCATGGAGGTGTTATTTTTTCAACTTGTCCGTCTATCCGTCCCATTATTGTGAACGCGATATCTCACGATCGCCTTGAGGGAATTTCATTACAACTGGCACAAACGTCCACTTGGACTCAAATATGAACTGATCAGAATTTGGCGGTCAGAGGTCATGGTCAAGGTCACCGTAACCACACAAAACACATTTATTATAATTCAAGAATTCATGTGCTTATTATGGCAAAGTTTTACACAAAGGTCAAACAGGATAAAGTGATGAAGTCGAGACATTTGACATCCAGAAGGTCAAAGATCAACTTCTGTGTGGCAGCATAATGGTCCGCAAAAAACTCTTTTCTACGCCATAACTCAGCATTTATATTTCGCTTTCGCTCTCTGGATGACAGGTGGGACAGGGGGCCTCTGGTCGTCCACCACAGGATCACTACTAATTTCGCTGATATTGAGTTTCAGGTGATTATCGTACATATACACTTGATACCTTTTGTTAAATTCCTCCAAAGTCTATAAACATTATAAGAGTCTGGACAGACATGGATGTAGCCTAATCTGACTGGTTGGTGAAGAAATACAACTGCAAGTCGGTAATTCAAGTTTGTGTTTATTCTATACTGTGATAGAGATGGCGAGAGTTTTCTTTTCACTTTGACAAGATGGAGAACTTGGTGTGGATCCCAAACTTAAAAATATATATATATAGATTTTGAGCTGATGCTTGCTTTCATGTGGATATCTAAGGTATCAGATATCATGGGACACCCCTCAGAGTTTCACCCAGGGCTGGAATGGCAGGTGATAACGAGGGTACACTACCAAATACCTACTTAGTAGTATAGTATACTTACATACTAGATTACTGAGCAGAAGGTGAGTATACTCTCCTATTTATATCAGCAGATATTAAAGGCTGACAGGAGGGTTTACTGTAAAATGTAAAGGCAAGCAGTAAAGTTTTAGTAGTGATCAGTGGTAACCCACTGGTAGCTGCAGTAGATATAAGATAATTAATGTGTTTTAACCTCCAATAGTCAAGTCAAATGCTGATGTTTACTAACAAACTAAAAACTAAAAACTGTCTGCAATAAACACAGCAGCAGCGATCAGATAATACAGTACAAGTACATGGTAGTACAGTACAAAGTGCTTCAAAATACTTCATTGCTAAAATTATTTCCAGTGATATGCTGCCTGGAGAATAACACTTTTCAAGCCCCTTGAGGGTTTTTAGGTAATTCTCCCTCACACTTGCCTGCTAATTTTATTTGGTATATTTTACAAAAAATAAACAAATAAATAAATAAAATTATACACTCAAGTGGCCACTTTCTCAGGTTCACCTGTATAATCTAATACAATCTAACTGTTCTGCCATAAAGTTTACTTTTATAATGACTATGATGCTCAGGTTTTCTTTTTGCCACAGTAATAGAGGTGTTCATTCAATTCTATGTTTGGCACTGAGCTCATAGTTACTGCTGCTGTTGTACTGGACTGCATTTTATTGAGGGGTGTTTCCACTATTCTGCCCCCTTCCATGTATATGAATAGGGAGGACAAAAAGTTAGAAACACGTCTCACTTTGATGCGGTCCGGTACAAGACCTCTGCAAACTACAACCTCAATAATAAACGCAGAATTAAATTTACACATTATGCACAATGCCAACAAAAACTGAACATGATAAACTTTGTAAAACGGGCAATGAAATGTAAAAACAATCTGTCAACTGAAATTAACGTGAAATTGAAAGCGACTGTAAATCTGGTTTGATTTCTAACTGACAAAAGCAGCATAAAAGGTAAACGACCGCATGTTTAAGCTCACAGGAGGCGAATTTAACTATTTAAAATGCTAAATAACTGGAATGGAGACATTTAAACGCCCTGACCTGAGTTAATATGGGCACATTTTGATTTTTGATTGAGTTTTTCGACATCCCGACAGAAGGGACATGTTAATAATGTTTGCGGACGAATATTTCTTGCTCGTGAAGGTAAAACTCAGGTGTCAAACCTTGGTTCAGAGTCTCGAAGCATCTGTTCACGTATCACCGCTGACTTGAGGGGAAACCTGATTAATAATTTAGTGTATGTTGTTGCTGATTATCCGCTGCAAACACTCCTACAGCAAGTGCACGGCTGGTGGGACAAGAAAAACACACCGATGAGGAACCGGGATGACGGCAAATGTTGGTTCCGCGTTGTATGCAACCGTGTCAATTTACAACGCAAAACAACGCTTTGCTTATTTATTTATCTATTTTTTTAGATTTAAAAAATCCTTTAAAGATCACATTTTGAATTTAGTGATTTTTGAGATGATTTTAATGCTTTTATGTTATGTATGTGCAGAGGAGAGACTTGTGTCTGCGTTCACTCCGTGCCCCAGTAGAGGGTAGTAGATCTAATAAATAGCAGAAAATCAGCATCATTATCTGTGTGGATTATCAGATTTAATGGCCTTGTTTGGTCATTTTGCTAATGATGATGATGATGGTGATTAAACTATATCATAATAGGTTAGCTCAGTTAAATCAAACAAAACTCCAGCATGACCCTGCTATAATTCAGTTTACCTCATGTAAAATGTGGACACAAATGTTAGAATAGCAGCCTATTTACAGGTGAATTGGGAATATTTGTCAATCACAGCAACTGAGGCTATTCATCATCTGTTTTTGCATGCATAATTTGTCTTTCCCCTCTTTTTGATACCTTAAAACCTTTCCTAAATTCTCGACTCAAGGCGTTAGATCAAAAACTACATTTCCAGACGACCAGCTTGATGAGTGCCACTGATTGATCTGCTGCTGCAAAGCCAAAGCAATTACTGAGTTTATGTCTTTGATCTCATGCAGAGATATTTGAGTTTTTGTTTTCAATTATGATTGCCTTTTGGGGGGGAATGCCTGAGCAAATGTGAGAGGAAATCTTCTGCGGTGGAGTCTATAAACACCATTGTCAACTGTCAAACAGCCATGAAATTCAAATATTCTCAGTGCAAACCACGAAGCTGCTCTTGTATGTAAAGCAGATGGAAACAAGGCAGCGTGCATTTGCAGGAAACACGAGGGATTGTTAAATGTATGTTTCATGTGTTTCCATTTATTCTTGCCAAATAAACAGACGAGTTTTTGCACCTGATGCCATCGTTCACTCGAAAAGGAGTGCACGATTTTTGAGTTTGACTTCAGCACATTCCTCTCAAACTTCTGTCTTAACATTTCTTGAGCAAAAATTCACTGTAAAAAAAAAAGGATTGGGAGCAGAATTAGCTGAAAGCTGAAACAAACTATGGCACTATTTGTAAAGAAAAACAAACCAAAATGGTATATCACAGCCATGAATTTAGAATGGTTTTAGTCAAAAAGGACTAATAAATATGTCAAATCTATACACAATTAATCATTTAAGATTCTGAGCCACAACAGCCAAATCCACTGTGTGTTTACATACTGGAAGGTGAGAAAAAAAAAAAAAAGAGCTGTGGCCTGTGTTCATGTATTATTGCCTGTGATGCTGTGGGAGATATGTACCTCTTGCTATGATGTGAGAACCATGTTTGTGCATCTCCAGCTCGCTGAGCGGTGGAGGGGGTCCCAGCAGGAGACAGCAATGTATTATTCAGATGTGTCTGACTGTGTGGTTGTAAGGAGGTGTAGGGGTGCACTGAAGGTCAGAGGCCCAGCGATGTTGCTTCTCCCGGTGCTGTCAGCGCCGCCTTTGTGTGTTCACCATCCTCCCAAATCTTCTTTGGCAGGGGTCGTTGCCCTTTCCCTGGTTTATGTAGTAGGGGAGGGAGATCGCTGCGTTCCTGCTCCTCCCAGGGACTCGTTAGATGGTGCCACTCACAAAATATTGAGGTCTTTTCATTTTAAAGCGCTGCACACTGAGAACTGGTGCTCACTGTTTTAGAAATGAGATGATTGCTTCCTCAGGAACCATACTTTTGTAAAGTGAGGGATGGTTAATCCGGTAAATAACACGATTTCGTGAAAAGTTGTGCTGTTAAAGACACTTCGACACACTCTTTGGAGGAGCCTGGGGATCGAATCAGATTGAACCAGATCGAACCATCAGCCAGGTGTCTTCAGCAAAATTATCCAAAGTGAAAACCTTTCCTGCATCCATCAACCCTTTTCTGTAGCCGGACATAAACGTAAACTAACCTACACAACAGCTAGTAACTTGAACCATACCATTACTTTTTTCTTAATTACAACAATATTGTGCATGTGAAGCAGCAATTCAGAAACAATAAAAAAAAAAAAAAAAAAAAAAAAAGCTAAACAAAACACTCAAGCGACTAGAGGAACTGGTGCTAATGATTTGCAAAGCACCACCCTGTCAGTTGATGGGATTGGCTGTCTGATTTGTGACACCATAAATCTAGCTGACTTTGGTATGTCTGAATTAAAGGCTGTACGATAAGAAGGGGATGTAGCCACTGCGGTTTATAGACTCGAGTTTTGACGCCTCAAGTTTGGCATTTTGGCCGTTGCCATCTTTGATTTTGGAGCCAGAAGTGTGCATGACCATCTTTGGAGGAGAGGGTGGAGCTTGTGAGGAGCAAAAGGTAGATGTGGCTGGGGACGCTGAGCACACCCACCCATCCCGGCGACCTGACTGCACCCGGCACCGCTGTGTGAAGTCACAACTCGAATTCATCACACGCTACCAACGTGAAATGGCTGCATCACATGAACAATATCGGTATAACTAACAGAATCGCTGAAAAAAAGTGTTTACATGAATAGATTATCAACCAGACAACACCCTAAAACAAGGTCATGGCTGTACATGTTGCCATGGATTCATCGCCCATTCACAGTTATTAAGATGAGGGAAATAAGCCATAGAGACCAGAACCTTTTTTTTTGTTTGTTTTTATTTAAACCGGGCTGTAAATAGGTTTATTTCTGCTGCTAAATTGGCCATTTTAACCTGGGACTCTATGGCTTCTGTTTCGAGCCAGTGGAGTCGCCCCCTGCTGGTCATTAGAAAGAAGGAAAGTTTGTAAGACGCGCATTGGCTTCAAGATTGAGAAGCTAATGTGTGTTTGAATTTCAGATTTTAGGGGCGCGCACACACACCTCCACCTTCAGTAGAGGAATGTGAAAACACCTGTCTAGTGACAAACTTTGCACAGACTCAAGTCAGTAAAGTCAAGGTCAGACATGTTAGGGGGCATAAACATAAGAAAAACACATTTTGAGTATGAGGCGGTCTTTACTATATTATTTATTCTTTTACAATTTGATGCATTGCGATTGTATTTTATTTGTGATTTGTGTATTGTTTGATCTGTTTCTATTTCCTACATTAGACTTTCTTGTTTTAACTATTTTTATCAAACTATCTAGCTACCCAACCCAATGTCACCCCAACAGATTTAAAAAAAAAAAAAAAAAAAAATCAGAGGTGGTCTATAGGGAGTATCTAATAACACAACCATCGTAATTCTGCCAAATGGTTTTGTGTAACCTGACTCCACAGCTGTAAGCCAAGAGTTTTAATTTTAAAGCAGTAATCATCTTCTAGAAATAGGCAGTTTTTTTCTTTTTTTTATCAAAGGGTTGATATTTTGTTTCAAATCTCTTTTGTGTTTACTTTGTGGAGTAAACAATTAATTTGGTTTGCTCACTATAATTCCCTTTAAAACCCAGCTTGTCTCAACAGTGCAGCAGCAAAAAGTAGCAGCAGCTCAGGCTTTGCCAGGAGCCAAAACAGGACAGCAGGGCAACATGGAGCGTGACTGTCAGCAGCAGAATATTCCCAGGGGCCTGCGAGGGTTGAACCATCAAGGGACCAGAGGAGGGATGTAATCACCCCCATTACGCTCCAGGTGCTGCTGAAATAAAAGATGGAAACAAGCCTCTGGTGGTGTTGCCATGGATCAGAATCCAATTAAACACTGTTTAGCTCCACACAAACTGCCAGTCGTAGCCTGTTGACTCATGAAATTAATGTATTGTAGTGGCACAAAGAAACTGTTGCAACAGAGAGTGCAGCATGGCCTAAGGCAGGGCCCAGTCAAACCGATGTAGCTTCATTCTTGGGTGATGTAAATTTTATTAGGCAATTGGAGTGTCAGAGAGACAACACAATATTGCATCTGCAAGTCTATAGTCTGAGGTTTTTTGTTACCTTTCAGTTTGAAGGTCATGTATTTGCGGTGGTGTACCCACACGCACAGACATGCACACACACACACTCACAGTTTTATGCCGTTGCTGCATCGTGTCAATACCCCAATGTGGCACCATGTTTATCGCGAAGGCAATTTATGCATGCATAAAAGCTAGTGGAGGTTAAGGGTTGCTCCGTTCCATGGACACCTGTAATGGACATTTGGAAATACCCTGAAGATGTAACAAATGAGAAGTGTAAAGTTAAATGTCCTGTGAAATCATGGGGAGATCTGAAACAAGCTGCCATTACAGCCTTGGGGAGGTTTCCACAGCCAATTATCCTGGGCCCACCCAGCCCTTAGCTCAATGTGACTACAGGTCCGCATCACAGGTTTGCTCACTTACAGATGTTGCTGCTACTCAGAGGCAGAGATGATAGAGTCGTCCCTCGGGTCATTCAGAAGACATGGGCTCACCAGCTTGGCATGCCTCCACAAAGTAATGTTAGTGGAGTGCTCTTGCTTGCTCCCTCCAAGCAGGTGTTCAGTTCCAGTGGCTTAATGCGAGACGCCAGAGTGCAGGCAGTCCGTCGAAACCACTTTGGATCAAATTAATGCAACCAGGTGTGCCCCTGCAGTTGGGGCTCAGGTGACACCTGCTACTTCCCTTTAATTAAACTAAAACAGCTGTTTCAGGATAGACAGAGATGGAGAGGGTCCCCAAGTTAGACTGCGGCCTCACTTGCTGGTTGATACTGGTCAAATCTGATTATCGCTACAAGCTATTGATAATGCAGATACATAGATCAGCAGCTGGCGGCGGAGAAGTATCAGTTTTTCCTCATGCAGTGAGTAAAAAAAGGGGTAGTTATGTGTGAGATGATATGCTTTCAGTGCTTTGCATGCATGTGAGAAGTAGAGTATGCCGCTTTTGGCCAAAAAAGACTCACTTTTGACAAATAAGGCTCACTAGCTAAGCAAGGTGAGGATAAAAGTGGAGGCGGGCTTCACCTCGTTATTCCGGCACTGTGTTGAATCTTCAGGGGGCTGCAAGTGCTGAGGATAGTTTAGGCAGCTTTGATCTTTCTCAGATGCAGTAATAAGCATAGCACAGATGAAGAGAGAGGGTTCCCATCTTGAAATGTGATTTCCCTTTGGTTCTTTTCCAAGTCTGAGAAGGAGTGGGTGGTCAGCTCGGGGGTTTCTGCTGGGAATTTCTCAGCCCCCTGACAAGGTGTGACTTCAGGGCAAATATGGCTGCAGGATCTTAACAAAGTGCTATTAATGCCCTGAATCATTACTGCAATTGCCCCTTCATCTGTAGCTCTGCAAATCACCGAGGTGGATGATCTGTATCTTGCTGAAAAGCTAAAAATATCTTTACCTGAGGATGTGACAGCCAGACGAACCTCTCCGCCGCTGCCTAGTCTCAGCACAGCGCACCTAGCGAGCTGCACATCTACACTATAGGAGTAAAAATGAATCAAATTAATGACATTGGCTGGATGATTTTTTTCTCTTCATATATCATAATTGATCATATCTGACTGTGCAAAGTGGGTACTACAATGAGATATACTTGATTATATGGTAATTAATGGAGTGATAAAAAGATTCGTTTATGCAGTGTGCACTCATCCAGGGATACAAATTGACTTCTATCTGGAGTTAAATGTCCTGCAAGATTTTCCTGTAAATGCCACATCATCTACTCCCATTTTAGTGTTAATCATGTCCCCCCCACCCCTTTTCTGTTCAACACAATTCATTCCATAAAACAGAAAACATGAATACTCGCTCTCCCCAGCTCTCACCTAGAATTTTGCAAAGGTCAGTTTTGCATGGGATGCTCATTTACCAGCAGAGAGCAGTGTTGTGGCAGCAAAGCGGCCAAATCATGCTTGAATAATTTAGTATGCAAGAAAGAAGCAGCAATAGTCGCGCACTTCATACTTTCACTGTCAGCGGTGTTTGGGCTCCAAAAGGCTTTTCATCAGGTCTGATTTATGAATGTGACATACCCATATACTGAATGTGGAGACATTATGGGGAGCAGCTGTAAAACAAAGATTAAGCCTTCAAAATATTGCCAGAACACAGAAAAGAAATATTAGCTTGCAAAATGTACACTATGCACTAACATACAAAATGTTTACAATATTTACCCATATACAGCAATGACATCTATTACTTTGGCAAACACATAGCTTCTGCCTGTCCCAGCTATTGATAATAAATAACAGAAAATGGCCAACAGAGAGCTCCTCATTAACAGAAATTTCTCTTAAAAAGACAAAAAGCTGTCTTAAAAAAAAAAAAAAATATATATATATATATATATATGTATTTGTATTTATTTTGTCACACGTTAACCTGTTAGATCTCATCGAGGTTAAAAAAATAAACAAAAACCTTGCCAACACACCGGATTTGAATGTCTAATTTTAGAGGCCCATTGGAGCTACAAAAAGGATCCTTCATCCTTTTGAGCTCATCTTTGGACTACACAGGTTCAAAAAGGTGACTGAACATCAGAACGATATCCAGAATTCAAAATGAACACAACACAAAAACCACGCACCCTGCATACACCTGAGTCAAGAATGCCTTTTGGCGGTTTGTGAACAAATAAAACCTGTGGGTGTCTGACCTTGGCGCACAGGACCGGCTTCAAACTGGGTCAGCAGTCACCTCCACTTGTGAAGAGGAGTCTGTTCTTCGCTTGGCACAAGTGAAATCTAATGCTCTGGGTGAATGCATCCACAGAGTTGTGTTTGTGTGTGTGTGTGTGTGTGTGTGTGTGTGTGCGAGGGTAAATGTTTGCACTTGTTTGCGGTGGAGGAAGAAGACGGTTGATTTCCACGGCACCTGTGACCTGCCACTGTCACAAACAACTGCCTGCACCAATAAAGAGGGAAAGAGGAAGATGCATTATGGCGGATTCAATGGCACAGTCTTGCTTACGCTCCCAACCGTCTTTGCTGGACTTGCCATCAACCCGTCATCACATGATATTGATTCAGGAAACCTAACCTAAAGGAGCTGATTGATGATTTCACCTCCCTTCCCTAAACAATGAGCTTCCCACTCATTGTCTCTCAGATCAGCTCTGCTCATTTGACGCTGATGCTTCCCGACACTGGGGATGCCGTTTTGCATCTTTGTCGTTACTTTTAAACATCATTATCGGTCATTGTCTTGTACCTGGTTGGCCACTCTCATGCTCCTGCATCTTCAGATCTACATTATGTAAAGCTTTATTACATTTTTTTTTTTTTTTTTTGTGGTAGTGAGTGGGAGCCGTGACATAAATAAGGAAGCGTGGAAGCAGCTCACTCCTCCATCCTCCTGCCGTCTTTTACGTGCACCAATGGACAGACACAGCTCTGAACATGGCAAAGGGCCCAGGAGGCTTTAATCACAGCAGTCATTAAATAGGTAATGATCCATCGTCAACATTTAGTGTGAATATTTTGACATTTTGGCCGCTCCGAGTGACTCTCTAATACGAGGAGGATTTTAACATTTACCAAATTGTCATATTACCGGTGTCTAACTAGTTACATGTAAGTTATGGAGAGCAAAAATGTAATTGAATTATAGTTGTGGATTACATATGAATATATCCTTTTTGGCACAAACCTTAGAGACCAACTCTCATTATGTTGCTTTGCATCTTTTCGCTGTGCAGGAATGTCTTCTTTTGTCATATTTCCAGACAACTCCAGTCAGTAAAGCTGTTGGGACATATTTGAATGTAACCCCATCAAGGGTAGGAGCGTCTACATTCATTTGGCAGGATGCATTTAAAATCTGAGCGTTGTTTTTGATTTGGTTCTCATGTCTGAATGTTCACCACCTCACATCAGCCAATCAAATCAGTGCCTGCGACCAGCCACCTCCATCAACTCTGTTTGTTGTTTCTGATCTACAGACTTGTGACTTATTTTGTTGCCTAAAAATTTATTTAAGAACAGATTTGTAATTAAACAACAAAACATTCTACTCTTAAGTTATACTGAAGAACTATATAAAAGTTTAATAGTCAATATTCAGGGCTGTTGTGAGGTTTACACTGATGTACTGTATAAAACTGGCTCTATTTCCTAAAAGGTTAATGCAGTATTTTTTTTCAACCCCTTAAGTTAAAGCATCCATTTCAGATCCACTGTGGTGGTACACAAGGGAAAAATTATGAATATTGTGTCACTGTCCAAATACTTATGGACCTAACTGGAGTATAGCCACCTCTTTTATCTTATTGTAGCTCATATTTTCTGTTCATTATATTTTTTATTTGTTCTTTTTTATTATTCTTTTATTCTTTTAACCTGGTCTTAATTTTAGTTTTGTGTCTTTCATTGTTTTATTGCTACCATTTTGTGCTTGTTTTGGAAAGCACTTTATGACACTAGTTTTGTAAAGGGATACACAAGCAAACTTTATTATTATCCATATTATTCTTATGATTATCCTGCACAGGGGGCTTTACTGTATATCTTCCTAAAAACACGCCAGAGACACAGATCAGTGTGGCGGAAAGCTGCCGCCAACATTAGCAGCGCTCTCTCGTGCAGCTCCTCTCTGTTTTCTCCTCTCGTGTCTCTTTCTTTTAATGATAACCAATCAAGACGGCGCGAAGTAAAGATCCCCGAGCGAAACGTGTAGATTGTTGTGTGAAGCGGTGTGTGTTGTGTTTTTTTCAGCAGCTTTGTCTCTGATTTCTAATTATTTGTTTGCAGTTTCACAGTCTCAGTGCTATAATGTCCTACTTTGTTCCAGGATGTGAATCTGTTATTTCTTAAAACTTTGGTGGAGAATACGTAGGCTACTTCTTTTCTTCATTTTCATCCATTTTTCCCCCCAGCATCACTTGCCTAAGTTCAATTTTAAAACTCAGACTTAATCAGTTTTCAGTTTACAGCTTACAAACTAGTTTTTCCCCCCTTCTCCTCTGATAAACACTTTCTGTAAATGTGCACAGCAGATACTGTGAAATTTCCTCTGCTGTGTGAATGAATGTGAAAATATAGCCTTGTTGTGTAACTGAGAAAACTCAGGTCAGTGTTGGGAGAAGATGGGTTTTGTGAAAATGCGGCTGAAAATGAACTGAAATGCAGCGCGCTTATGAATAAATTAAAGTTTATTTTTGTTTAAGTGTTGTATTGCTTGTAGTATAACAGAAGTAGCTTTTGATGCCTTATTATGCACGAGGTGGAAGTGTGTGTGTGTGAATACGAATGTGCCCTTTTGGGATAGAAATCACTACCCAAACACCGCCTAACATCTAAATGGATAATATGAGGCAGACTTACAAACGCACACCACTTCACCTTTTCTTTTTTTTTTTTTGCTCCTCGTCAGCAGCAAATTATGGAAAAAACAAACTTTGCAGCTTTGTTTGAAGTAGTTGCACAGTAGTACTAGTCCCTTCAGATTTCTGATTCAAGCATCCACAACTTTTACATTACAGCACTGCACACTGAAGTTGGCATAAGCCGTGGTGAATCTGTCACAGTCCTCAGCGTTCGTGCCTCATCCGATTTTATTATCGGACGTCACGATGAAGCACAGAGGATCACGTCTAATGATGTAAGGAGCGCGTTTAATCAAATGTTTAGGACAAAGTTTGCTATGAATACTTAATGTTTCCTTTGCACATGTTCTCTGCTCAGACTGCTGCCGGGAGGAAGTGCTAAAAACGTCTAAATGATAGTTAGGACGTATAACTGAACCGGCTGAAGGGCTGCTGTCCTCCGTAAGCCTCTTATATTTCCTTTGAAATCAGAGCCCGACCAATTCATTAGTTTCCACTGTCTAGAGGAGATTTGCCTTGGGGGAGATTTGCCCTGCCTTGCCTGTGGGGATCTCAGTTAATTTCTTGTTCAGTTGATTGTATTTTTTTAATACTCTTTTTTAAATATATTTTAGTGAGATCAGAAGTTAACTTTGTCCAGCACCATAAATAAAATTCATCATGAGGATACTGGCGGTTGAGACTTCATATTTCCCCTCCAAAGGTTTGACTTCAACCTTGATGAACATAATCCACAATGCACTTTTATTTGCGGTGGTTTAAAGAGGATTTAGGAGTTCTGTAGCTCGTACTCGACTTTGCAGACTTAATCTTTGAGAACAGTTAAAATGTGAGCTGTGATTCTCTCTGTCTGGCCATAACAAACATCTCCAGCGCCCCAAAATATATTTCCTCCCCTGAAACTTTGAGATGAATGCTTTAGTTGTAGGATGTGAGAGATTTGGCAGTTCACTGACTACAGGCAAACTTGGCAAGCCTCACCAGTTTGCATTTTAGCTCAGACTAAACTCACAAACTCAATCTCCTCCTGATATGCCCCTCTAATCTCAATGCTAATGCTATGTAAAACACAGACACATTGTGATTCATTATGGCAACACTCTGGCTGAGAGTAGCCTGTGTGAAGCCATGAAAACAATTCAAGCTGCACACCTCAAGTCAATTTTTGGAGGCAGCCGGTGCGTCTTCTTGCAGAACAGACAAGGAGAAACATCTTTTTTTTCTCTTTACAGAGGATGATGGAGGAACGCGTAATTTCTTGTTGAGTTTGCCCAAATATAATAATACACCACTCGACTTAAAGTGACAACAGAAACACACCTGCACTGTTTTCCTGCACATCATCAAGATATTTTTTTTTCATTCTTCAGATGCAGTACAATCCATCAGTTTTATATTAGGATCCTGATTATCGCTATCATCACTGTAATAAATAACTCCAATAAACAATAAACCAACAGCAAAAAACAATTAGCCACAAAACAAAACACATTCACATAAATATGAAACATTAATCCGAAAAAGTGCATACTTTAATGTGTACACATAACACTCTATGTGTACACATTAAATAAAAGTAAAATGGATAAAAGTGTGTTACACATTTACACACACTTTTATCCATAATAGGGATATTAAAGTTAATCAGAGCTTGATAAACCGGCATTAAGAATTTAACTGATTGATGTCAATGGTAATCAGTTATTGGTTTATAAAATAAATGCAGGCTATTCCTTGTACTTTTCAAGCAACACCATACAAGCACAACAGATACACACTACTATGTTAGTACTTTGACCCTCATGTAAATATATAGTTTTCATATCTATGTCTTAAATGTCCTTTTATATCTGAGATGTAATTTAAAAAAACAAATCCGGTCTTAATGAGCAAAATGGCACACATTTTTAATAGATTAATCGATGAATTGTTTGTTAACTGTAGTGACTAACTAATGATTTTTTGGGAAATCTGAAACGCAAATGTGTACATGCACACTAATATGCACATATAAAGTAAATAAATGTGCATAAAACTTTATGCACTTGTGCCACGACACACTAAGTTTAAAAAAAACAAAAACAAAACAGACAAATAACGGAAGCAGGACGAGTCTGAGATGTTCAAACAGAATCAGCATCAAGTCGCCGGTTGGAACTGCTGCTAAACTTCCAGTATGCAAATTTATGATGATTTATTTCAACATAAATTTATCACATCCTCCCAAGACGCTCTCGCAAAATTGAATTGTGACAAAAATCCAACTCCTGCCTGATTTGAGTTGGATGTGATCAGTTCAGCTCTGCAACAAAAAAACACACCAGCCGGTTCTGGGGGTATAAGAAACCACACCGACACAAATCACACGTTGCAAGAAGTCAGACAAGAGCCATAAAATTCCTCTTCCCCAGCGCCTTTTCCTCCTTCACCACAAATCCATTCATGTGCTTTTAATAATACATACATTTTTTTCTCTCTCCCATAGCCCTTTAGTGTTTTCCTCAGTCTTTGCCAACCAACATGCTGTTTTTACAGATACATTCATCCCCGCTTTGAATGCTCTACAACTAACCTGCCTCTTTCTTTCCACATTTGGTGGTTTTATTGCCTCCCTTTGCACTAAAACCACCACCTGAAGCTCACCTAGTCCAAACCCACTGTTACCGCCAATAACCAAGACAATTTACTCTTCTCCCTTATTCTAATTCCTCTTTAAAAGCCTGGGAAAATGAAATGTGTAATTTCTTTAGAGATGAGTTAATTGAACATATTCACATTCACATTTGGCCTTAAGCAAATGACTTTTAGTGCAAAATATAGAAAGTCCTGACAGAGACAGGCCGGATCTCCCTCCATCTAAACACCAGGTTTTCAATCTATCAGTCATTTCTACCAAGGTCAACCGATCACGCCTTTGACATAGGAACAAAAAAAAAAAATGGTGTACAGTGCATGAAATGGCTCGCTAAACTGTTCTCCAGCTAAAACAACCCCATAGGCTATAGCATCTACTTAAAAAAAGAATCAACGACAATAAACCTTTAAATAAGAATATTTACAACAATGACTAAGTACCCACACTCTGTCAGGAAATAATCAATGTATTATCAGTAAAACATTTGCTACAGCTCAAAAATAATGTAGCATCACTAAAAACAAGTGCATACAGTGACTGAGAAAATAAAATGACCAAAAAGGTAATTTTAGGAAGTATCCTTATATTTATGGTCCTCCTAGGGCTCATTTACCCCCAGACCTTTTCCTAACCTTAACTATAGCCTTCTCCTAATCTTAACCAAGTATTTTTCGTGGTTAGCTCACTCGCTGGCTCACTCAGGAAACCGTCTTTTGTGTCATTTTAGCGGGTTGGAACAAACAACCTGTGTGGTTGTATGGGTTGAAGGACTTGTAGCTAATAGTGTACATGACCCCTTTATAAATAAATAAAATAAATGAATTAAAACAAATGAGGCTATCTGACACATTTTCTGTTTTTGCTGGCATCATTTGATTGTTTTCGCGCACACACCCAAATGGGGAATCATACAATCTGACAGATTTACGTGAGGCAATGAGTGCTCCATGTTACTGTGATGAATGTACAAATGTTAACATGCCAACAACACTTTACTGACACTAGCCAGCATAACATAACTCACAGTTCAACCTGGAGCCGATCATGCAGAACAATAGAAGTGGCTCACCACTGGGAAACCTTTAAATTCACCCATTCAGTCCTCATGGTTCTCTGAGATTAAATTATTAGATTATTAGATTAAATGGTGGAGTCACATTCTGCAAAGCTGGACCTGCCACATGCTGCACCGGACATTTTTAGTCTTATTCAGGGTAGGTGCCGCTGTTTGCTACTTGTTGGGGAAATGTTCACATATAGCTTGTTACAGGTAAGGTGGAAATATTAATGAGCATGTCCAGTGAGTCTGAATCTGCTTAATGTCTCATGATAATTGTAGGCGCCATTTATTATTGTATTTCATTATTTGTTCATTTAGAGTAAGGACGTATTTCATGAAATACTGTTGCGTGTTTAATGCAAGTTCATTCCTGTGTATTTTGGGCCATTTGAGTTTTGTTGTTGTTTTGCATGGCTTCTGTAGATCTGTAACAAAGGAACAGGAAGTGGAATTTTATTGTGAAGGATGCACTTGAGTGAATAAACTAGAGCACAGTGGATTTTATTTTACCGTTGGCGTTGCCACCGAGCCGACTCAACTCAGTGTAACTCAGTCTCATGTCCTCCCTAGAAATGAAGCTATTGCAGAGGCAAGTTGTGATAAATAAAATAAAGATAGCCACTATAATAATCAAACCTTTTTTTTCTTTTTTTTTGACACTTCGAGTTTACACAACAGCTGGGGCACCTCTCACCAAACACACACAAGGCAGATGTTGCTTTGGAAATCTAAAAATATGGATTAAACCGTGATATGCTCAATAATAAAGAATATAAAATCCACATAGCTGAGTTTATCTTCCCGTCCCATCCAGCCTATATCAATATGGTGATTCAAAGCCACACATTTCAGAGGCTGTTTACATTAAAACACAGCACAGGAACTCAGTCCACAGACCTGATCAGAGGTATTTCTCTCTTCTCTTTCACTTTTAAGCCGTGCATGGCTGTCGCACATTTCATTTGTTCTCACGTACAGTACACAAGGGCATGATTACTGTGCTACCTGTGCGATAGAGGCATTTCCTCTGTGACTTGGGGTCCCTTCATGCTTTCATTACAGCGCAGCCATACATCTTCCCTGTATCTTGATGGTGTTCTGGGAGTGCAGCTACCATCCAGGGAAGCATACAGACATACAACACTGTATCATTTGTGGCAACCTATCAACACCCGCCTCACCTTTTTAATTCTGATTTAGAGGGAGAATGGAGCAGTTTTGCGGAGGTGCTGATGGTACAATCCCCTTCACACCAGGCCTGCTGAACAAAGGAGACCGGGGAGACCACCTTTCCTCTAACAGAAACATGAATCATCACTGACAAGGCTCCTCCCCCCTGGTGTTGCCGCCATGAATTATCTACCCCTGTAAAGGCCTTGATCAATTAGTCAATCACTCAGCTGCGGCCCTCAATTAACAAGGTGATTCCCAGTGCTGCTGGCTCCTAACATGTTGTGCATTGCCTGATGCTGCCAATTAAAGCAGCCCTCCACTACAGCTCTCAAAGCCGATACGGGTAAGTATACTGAGGGATTCATCTATAACCGCGCTGTGCCTGTGAAGCTGAAAATAAGGGGGTAGAAAGCATCGCTCTTACACTGATGTGCTCAGGGATGCTGTTGGAGAATTGATTTTGTTATAAATTCAAAGAGTAGGTGCCAATCACCTGAATTGGCGGCCAAAGACACCCGGTCTGAACAGAATTTGAAACGAAAGCAGCTCTAAAAGGAGACGTCTGCGGGTTCAAACAGAATACAGATTGGCAGTGGGATGTCTTGGCCCCCGGTGCTCCTGAGCAACATGCCGCTACCCCAAGTCCACTCCAATAGACCGTTGCATGTGTCAGGGGGACTCTGGTGCGTGAGGCTTGCTGTAATTGGAGCAATCTGTTCCCTTGGCCTGGAGCTGCCGGGGTTGTTACATGTTTGAAGTCATAACCCTGGCAAGATGTCCTCCATTTCCCTGAACTGGGGAGTTGGGCTCCTCTTGTTCAAGAAGCTCTGACCTCTGCGTGCTCCCCCACCGTACCTAACAGCACTACACTTCACAAGTTCACTGCTACTGTCATCTTCTGTCTCGGAGAGATGCTTGAGCGCCTGGTTTATTTCATTTTTCTCTGCAAATTACCTACATTCAGCGTTGTAGAGCACAATGCAAGAGAGCTTGAACCCGTTCTATTTAAATCATTCATTTGCTGAAATGTTAACACCTGACTATATTCTATGTCCTTTGCTATTTTGCATTCCTATCCTAATGGCATGACACTAACTGCAAAATGTAGTTTTCTTAGAAGTTAATCTTTGAGGACTGGTTGCTACACACCCATGAGTGCATTATTTAAAAATCTTTCAAATGTATTTTTACTTACATTGAACCTAATCTATTTTAAACTTCAAGAGCGAGTCCGTTCAGAAACACTGAATGTTGCCCGTATGCCTTCAGAGGGCTCAGTCAATATTGAATATGATATAGCTGTTCATGCAGTGAATATGAACAACTCTACCAAAGCTGAAAAGCTAAAAAAAAAAAAAAAAAAAAAACAAACATGTGATATTGTGAGGAGACAGAAGCCTGACTGCATGCCACAGTGTTTGCATTTTAACACAGAGACGAGCTCCGTTTCAGTGTGGATGTGACACTTACGAGCCGGAAAGAGCTGCCGTGTCCTCGTCACCCTGCGGTGCCGGCACAGTGTCCACAAATCACAGTCACAGTCAGCGGCAGTGAGAGTGCTCTATGATTTGTCTCTTGATGACATCACGAGCAAAACCTCGCATCTCTGGTTTCCCGACATAGACTCACTTAGGTGCAGAAATATTGATTCAGCTGCCCAGGATCATAACAATTACCTACGTGAATTCTGAGTTTGGATTGCCCCGTTAAGATAGTGACTTTATTACCTCTTCGATGCTCAAATGGTCTTAAGTGAAATGAATAATGATCCATATCTTATAGCGACCATTTTCAAGCTTGGGTGATCTAGTCAGGTATTATTTATATGATTTCACTGTGATTTGTCTGATCGATGCTCAGGCACAGGAGTGACAATGTGGAAGAGGGTATGAAAGAGAAAAAAAACAAAACAAAACAACATAAAAAAAAAACCAAAAAAAAAAAAAAACAGTCCGGCAGGTCTCAGGTGATCTCTGCAGAAGTGCTAACCCATGTAATAGAACAACTGTGTTCTCTCTCAGCTGGAAAACACAACACATGAATGGCCACGTAAATCCTCACATTAATATCAAAGTTGATGGACTCCCATCAGAGCTGCTGGGACAGATGCATTACATTTTCTGGCTCATTGAAATCCGTTTTTTTTTTCTCTCTTTCTTTCTTTCTTTTTCAAATTAGACATGCTTTGTTGGAAGAGACTCTTCCTCAGAGGAGAGACGAGAGCCGAGGATCTTCTCAGGAGTGGACTGCTAAAAGATTATTGCGATACATCTGTTGTTACCTTGAGTGAATTTAATTTTTCAATTTTTTTTAAAGGACTTTTTTGAGGTAATGGCAGCACCGCCTTGTACAACTGCAAAGACTCACTGATTAGAAATGTTTACCCTGACTATACCCTATTATGAATGACATTCAACCGAGTGCCTGATGAAATAATTTCTTTTTTTTTTATTGCATCGTGTTTAGCTATTAGAGCCCTGATCAGTTTGAACACATCCTGCTGCAGTGCTGCACAATAAAAAAATATCGCAATTTAGAAAACAGAAAAATATAAATAGGAGAAAAACGTTTTGCCTTCAGCAACACCAACATTATACAACTTTTGTCTTGCTGCTCAATGTTAGGAGTGAAAGGGAGCCATGCTGGCATGTAACAGTGATCTCTGTACCCCCATTGCTCTCTCGTCTCCGTAACAAGAAAATAGGGCAAGGCCACTTATTCAGCAAATCTCAGGGACAAATCTCTCCGCAAATGTCTGGGAACTGGAGATGCATATAAATAGCGGTGCTTCCTCCTATATTTCTATATTCTTATTCCTCCACCCAGAGCAGCTGATGTCCACAGGGCCCCATCTGACACCGTCTCAATCATTTTGGTACACGCGCCCCAAAGCAGCCTGAAGTGCACCTGACAGCTTGCATAATTGCAGGACTCCTGTGGCTCGCAGGTCCTGACCAAGGTTAGTGAGGCAGGATTTTTTTTTTTTTGACTCACTGCAGATGGGTTTGTTTGGTCAAAGTGGGATATTGCAGGCATGATAGTAATGATTAAATGTAATTAAAACTTTGCTGCTTTGAGATATCTGCTAGATTCAGGTTGTGTTGTAAAGGGCTCACACTAGTAAATCAAAACACCACTGCCTTTCATCCGTCTGCTCTCCAGCCTGACGTGCGCTGTCTGTCCACAAACACAATGCCCCGCCGCCTCATACATCACCCGGTCTGTTAGACACAGATCAGCTCACCTGATCACCCAGCGTAAATATCAGGAATATTTCTCAATTAATCTGGAAACCAATCAAACATCAGAGCAAGAGGAATGTGTCGCTGTGATGAAAACAGCCACGAATTTTATGTTTTTGACTGAGCAGCTTGAGGGCTTGACACAGTCTGCCTGTCCATGTCTCTGGTGCGCCCTTGGAGATACTCCTCAGTGTGTTTGGGTGCATTTTTATGGGAGAGATGCAGCATGCTGAGACATTTGTGGGATTTACTCATTCATGGATAAATTAAAGAATAGTTTAATGGAATGCTCCAAATTTTCGGGCAAAATACCCTTTTTTCCAACGTACCGAGGCTGAGACAAGGTGTTCAATACTATTTTCACCCCTGTACGTCCAGTAGTTTGGTTCCTATGAGCAGCATTTAGTGTTAGCTTAGCATAAAGACTTGAAATCTATGGGAGTCATTAGCGTAGCTCTGTCAAGCTGTCATTTCAAATGCACATGATACTTTATACAAATAAGACAGCTTCTGTAAGGTTTATTGTTTCACTCTGACACAACTAGGCTAATGACTCCCATAGACTTCAAGTCATTATGCTAAGCTAACATAAAATGCTACTCATTGAAACCGAACCACTGGATGCACAGAGGTGAAAACGGTATCAAACATCTTATCTCAGTAGGGGTAAGTGGGAAAAAAATTTGCACAAAATGTTGGAGTATTCCTTTAAATATGTTGAACTGCGTTGTAGGGATTTAAACACAAATTCATTTGTGTGCAGTTATTGTGACTTACAGCCAGAAAACAAGCTAAAAGGAAAGAGGCTGTAATTTTATATGACACCACATATTGTCTATTTCCCCTCTTGATTGATGTGACAGTGTTTTATTGCACTAGGCTTATTATTGCTTTGCCAAGTGCTTCCTTATTCATAATTAGATCTGTGTCAAATTAGTATCTTACACCCCAAACCCGACTGTCTGTCACGACTGCGACTGCAATTCAAACCACTCGGTTTTGCTTTGACATATCCAGGATGTTGATGGCACTGGCTTTTTTGCACTTTTATTTTTATGCACTCAGATACACACATTAGAGACATTCACAGCTACAACACTCTGTGAGTATCTGAAAGTTAATAAGTACTGTTCCTTTTATCAACTGCTCTGCTTGGTTTATATATTTCTCACTCAAAAGCTTAATGGAATCGTCTCCCCACCGTTTATAAATGAGCCTCGGTGGCACAACTTCACACGTTATTTTACTCCGAGTGCATCAGCTGATTGCTCAAGGTATTGACCCACAACACTTAAAAGATTATTATTGCTGTTATTTCAGGAGCGGCGCTGTTATCTGAAATTAATCAGCAATCATTGGGCGAACGGGAGCTGAGTATTCACCCAAGCTATGAACGGTAAAAATACGTTTAATACTCCGCCGACATGTTTCAGTTTCACTTTAATAATGCTTACAGATTCAAGAACAATGCATATCCTTGCTGCATTCATTTATTTTCAAGTTTGACTTTTGCTTTCCTGGCTCAACCTGTTATCACAGGGAGGCAATTTCTTTCTTTTTCCTGCCGACCGTAAAATGATCTGGGAATTGAATAGGCATACACTGAATTCATTATTTAGCAAAGCTTTGTTTTAATCATAGGTGCTTCCGCTGATACACCTTGTTTGTTCTTTGTAAATTATGCATACAGCAGAAAGGTGAATGAAAAAGAAAAAAAAAAAATCATTCTTCTCAAAAAAGGCTTTACACTTTGACCATACAGGAGTGAATAAATCATGATGCAAATTTCAAGCGATCCACTCCTCTCATAGACACAGCAGGATGATCACCAGATAATAAATTAAATGGAAAAAAGTTGAATGAAAAAATCAAATATCAACATGCAAACAAACTTCAATATTGCCTCTCACCCACTTCTTTATATATATATATATATATATATATATATATATATACATGTGTGTGTGTGTGTGTGTGTGTGTGTGTGTGTGTGTGTGTTTATTGAAAAAGCTCCATAAACCATGAAGCTACCACATGACATATAGTCACAAAAAAACAGTTTTTTTGAGGTTTTGACAGATTATAGCTGGTAGTGCTGTTTTGAAAGTATCTGTTTTTTAAAAAATATTTCTGATATAATTGTAGCGTCTATGCAGATGTGATGGTGGGTTTAAGTGTGATGGTTGGTTTGGCGGTTGCTGGGTTTGTTGAGGTGATCGAGATGAACCGGCACAGCTTCTCTCCCTGCGGGGAAAAGAAACATTTATCACAGCGTTTGTTTGATTTGAGGTATTACAGATAGAAAATATTATGCTTGTGTTTTGAATATTAATTATACATTTTGATCTGGAGGGAGTTATAATTCCACTCAGATTTATTTGCAAACTTAGTAGAGAGAATATAAGAAGAAAAAGATAAGACAACCAAGTACCAAACAATAATGTGTGAAAATTATGTCGATTTTTGAGGATGCAGTTCAAAACACTGCTTATTTGCCCATTTGACCTTTAATTCTAAAAAAAAAAAAAAAAGAAGTTCTTTAATTTAAAAGTTTTTTTGCTATGATTCAGAATAACTGGAACAAATATAACCAGCTCCAAATTAAATCTGTTTTAACCCTCCACTGCACGTCTTCTGTTTGAATCCAACTCTGTGGATTTTTAAGGATTTTGCAGCGATTCTTTCTCCTTGCAGCGGCTCTGTTTGCAACAAGGCTGAGCGTTGAAACGAGAACTGTGGAACAAAACCTTATGAAGTACCCAGTTTCTCAGTCAGGGTCAAATCGTTTCCTGTCCTCTACTTGGAGCACTTGTTCGCCAGGTGCAGGGAGACGTGCGCGTCAAACGACACAAATTTCCCTGGCTTGACTCAGCAGGCAAAGCTCACAGGAATCGACGAGCGAAATACGACACCCGGGAAGTGAGCAAGAACAGCACCTGATAAAGCCTGACCATCCATCTGACGGTGGAAGAAGATGATGAGGTGTGTGTGTGTGTGTGTATTTGTGTGTGTAGAGGGGCAATGCTTTCCAAAATTACATTCCCATTAACTAAACTGCATTCTTAATTACATTTAGGGGGCGAATTTAGTCACAGATTTCGTTTGTTTCTGTCATATCACAAATACGTCTCCAATCAACATAACTCGTATATCATATCAGGCGGCATTTTAGACAGTTTTGTTACTTTAGCCACCAAAACTAGGCAAAGATTAGGTTCAAGAATAATAATAATAATAATAATAATAATAATAATAATAATAAAAAACTTGGTTAAATATCCAACATTTTGGGCAAAATACTGAGACAAGATGTTCGATACCATTTTCACCTCTGTACGTCCAGTGGTTCAGTTCCTATGGGTGGCATTTCATGTTAGCTTAGCATAAAGACTGGAAGTCTATAGGAGTCGTTAGCCTAGCTCTGTGAAAGTGAAAAAGTAAACCTTGCAGCGACTCTAAAGCTGTCTTATTTACACAACGTATCATGTGAATTTGAAATACACATCAAATCCCCAGGAAGTGATGAGCAAGGGAAAAAAAAAAAAAAAAAAGATTCATATAGTATCTACTGGAAGGCAGATGATAGAAATATCTTTGTACCATCAGCAAAATCAACAGATTGGCCCATCAAACATGTTTTAATGGGAATTTGAGTTATTATTGTTTAATAGTGTATGAGCTTCCACACTTGTTACCAGTTTCTCCTTGAGAATCATAATTTTACAGAGATTATGTGGCATAGACGCTTCCACCAGCCAGACTGAATGTGGAACCACGTTTTTTTTTTTCATCCCATAAATATTCTGTCCCAACCTCAACATAAATACAATCGGACGTGTGTTTTCTTAATAAATACTTGCCTCAAACCGCAAGCTGTTGGCTCGACAAAGTGTGCTTTTAATTGAGTTCAGAGGTTCATACTTTTAGCTGCAGATGCTCTAATGTTCTGTGCAGTGTCAGATTCTCGGTCCCTGCTCCTCTCATCCCGGCCGCGGATGGAAAAAGTCACATCGTCTGTGTTTCCACTGATTCGACGTCTCTCATCGGTTTTGAATCAGGACCTTTCTGATCAGCCAAACCGTTTAAAGTGCTGTTTGGCCAGAGTCACAGCACTCACACTCACTCTCCTTCTGCTTTTTTTTTTGTCCTACTCTTATTGCACACGCACACAAACACACGCACACACACACACACACACACACACACAAAATATATATAACAGAAAGAAAGTGACAGCGAGAGAGACAGAGGAAGGTAACCATGACGATAGCTACATGGAGTGAGATAAAAAAGAGTAGTTGTACTTGTTAAAAAAACACCTCACCTTGAAAGCAACAAACAAAATGTGAGTGTGTAAGGTACATGTGCGTGTGTGTGTGTGTGTGTGTGTGTGTGTGTGTGTGTGTATGGAGGGGGTGGTAGGAAAAACAGAAAAACTCCAAATTTTGGTTTGTGCTGCAGTGCCTTTGGTTTCACTTTGCGCATTAGGCCTCTGTTTTCTGTTCTACTTTCCTTACTTTTCAGTTTGGGATAGTTTTTTTTTTTTTTTTTTTTTTTTTTTTTCTTGTACCATTTCCTCACCATTTTAAGGCACCATTTAGACCCTGTTATCTCATCCCATTGAGTTTTTATTTGTCATCTTATTTATTTTTTTTTTTTAATTCCATTTGAGGTGAGGTGCTTTTTTAATGTCAGTGCAAAAACTCGGTGCTTGTGTGTGTATGTGTGTGTGTGGAGCCTCTTCATCGGGAAGAGTTTGATTATTTCCAGTGGAAGTAGGATGTGTTCAGTGTTAGACCCCTGTAAGCCCAGCTTTGCTCACTGAGAGCTATTATATTTCTGTTGCAAGGCTGAGAAATGGTGCAAAACAATACGAGCAGCTTGTGAAACACAGATAAACCACGGCCAGTGAGAGAAAGCTGGCCAGAACAAGGTATACAGGTTTAAGAAGGTTTAAGTGGATTTATGCCTGAGAACACTGTCCTTTACATAAATGCATCTTGTGAAAAGATGAATTCTTTGGCTTTTGCTGCCATGGGCGGACCTGCCAGAGCCCAAAACGATGGATCGGAGTGTCCTTAAAGCACATCAGAGCTCTGTTTCAGATTCCTTGAGGATAAAACTATCCTTCAATTTCTATGTCTATCTTTTTTACGCTTACAGTTTATTGATTAATTATGAATAATCTTATGCCAGACCGTGCAACAACAGCATTTAAGCATGAGTGACATTATGATTAATTTACACTACCACTGCCATGTTTTGGTGCAGCTGTGCATTTCATTTGGAAGCAGGGATGGGCGATACCACTTATTTCATTTTCCATACAATACCAAGCAATACCAGAACTGGCATCCTAATACCAATACCGATACAGCATTTCATTTTTAAGCATGGGATACAGATTCAAATTCATAGAACATAAAACATATCTGGTTAAAAAAAAACACATAGTACTGTCATTTTTATGTTGGGATCAACTTCAGGAGAAAATGTCAGTGTCATAAGTATCGATCTGCCCGTTTCTATTTGAAAATCCCCTAATATTTGGGTTTACTTGTGTTTCCAAGTGGCTCTTGATGCTCTGCACTATCAGAAATGTTGAATTTTTCTCGAGTTTGCTCTGTGCCTAATGGGTGCCTCTGAATAAACAAGTACGCTGCATCTCGCCCATCTTGCCTAAAAATTAAACATCAAAATATGCTTGATCGAGACCGATGGGGCTACATGCTTTTATCTGAGCTGAATTCTTCCCTGGGTTGTTTCATGTAGTTTTTCTACTGGAGCTGTTTAAATGCTGTGTGTATTACCAGGCCTATTTTTTTTAATATAAAGCGTCCCTATGCTTACTTAGATATAGATATATGACATAATATATAACACTATATGCAGACTTATGTGTTACATTTACCTTTGTTGGTGTATACATGCATCGTGCATTGCTCTGTTACACACTATGTGACATGCAGGCAAGATTTCTGCCAACATTGTGTCATAAAACTTGTCATTTATTCACATCAGTCTTTATCTTAGAAATATGTCAAGTATGAAATTGCCAACGCCTTATATGCAGAGAAAGGCAAGCAGATGCTCCGTCTGTAATTTTACAATTACTCATATGTGTGTGTGGCTGCCATGTATGGTGCAAATAAAGCTCGGGACACTCTAGAGGACTTTCCCAAGGATACACGTCCTGTGGTGTGACATCCCAGCCACGCAGCTTCTGTGCTCTTCGGACTCTTGAGTCAAAATGTTTGATTTTGTTTTGAGAACTAGAGGGAAACTGTTGTGAGTGGAGTTGTGTAAATTGCCATCCCCTATAACCCGAGTTGTCAAATGTGACACCCTGTAGAACAGAAACCGCAGCGAGATCCAGCAAACTGCAGTTGTTAAGTGTGATATACTCTCCCAACTACGAGCTGGAGAGCGCTGCCTTCAGTGTCCCTATAAAAACACTTGAAAAAGTAAAGCTCACATATTTAGCTCCGACGCTGAAAACAACCCAGTGTGGAGCATTACTTCCAGGTCATTCAGCCTGAACAGTGAGCGTGAATGATGACACCCGACACCATCTGGGGAACTTCAAAGCTCCATATTAGCCGGTAATGAACGTTACGTTACAGAGAGGGTCACTGGGCAATTTGAAATTACACAGTGTTCCTTTGTGCAATTCACACTTCCAGAAAATAGCAGTAAATGCAACAGAGCTGCAGGCCAATATCAGTTCTACAGCATGTGGATAAAGGCACATAAACACTGCGGCCATTGTTCCATGTCTGCATCTCAAGCTTGTGTGACTGGTGATCCAAACAAATGTGTAAATGTTCTCTCCACAACTGCCTGTAGAGACTGTTTGGGCCAAAAAAAAAAAAAAAAAAAAAAAAATCTCTGCTAGTATTGTTTTAATTACAGTCATGTTTTCCACTTCTCTAGCTGTTGGGACATTAATAGTGGGCAGGAGGTAGGCAGAAATATTTAATAGAATGATAAAAGTATAAAGGTGGAAAGTTTTAAGAGGCAACATTTTATGCCCAAGAGGCCTACTCATAACAGCAGTCGAGTGCATAGGATAAACATCTCAAAATTTCAGCTGTAACAGTGTCTATAATGCAGACACACACAGAGTATCTGTTTGTTTATATGCCAATAAACAAATGCAAATGAAAACTGCCTTACATAAATTCGTTCGAGCTAAAGCAGCCAGTTTGAGGATGGTATTAAAAGTCAGACTCATGATAAACACAGTTTATTGGCTGTAATTGTCAAGGGTAAGGGCCTGGCATTTTTCTGTTTTACCGAGGGTGGCACACTGGCACGGTCCAGCTTTGATGGTATGGATTCACACTGAGGTGCTGCACCTCCAGATAAAAGCAGATGTGGAGACTCTGTCTGTGAATACTGAGCTGCATATTTAGCCGCAGTTTGTCCCGCTGTGTCTCTGTCTCCGCCGTACGTGTTTTGTTTGAACTTGTTTGCAAAGTAATGCCGGTATCATAACTCTGACAAAGGCTTCTGGTGCTGCAGCAGAACTGCAAAAAAAAAAAAAAAAAAAAAATAGTTTCCGTGTTTTTCGGTTTGCACTGCAAGAGGAAGAAACAAGCCAGAACTCGCTGTATTGAGTCCCATTTGCTTTTCTCTCCTCTTGCTGAATGCCCCCGCAACTACTCAACACAATGTGCTGTGAGTTTGTTTGTTTGTTTGTCTGTTTGCCTCTGGATGGAAAACAAGAACTTTATGCACAAACACTTGAAGGTAGCGTCATGTAGCTGGACACTTTAGATGCTTTGGCAATGGGAAATTGATCTTTCGATGTCCTCCATGCATGTTTTCAACATCACTACAAAGTGGGGGAAATTGTATAGCCGATGTTTATTTCTATAAGGCAGTTAAAATAATGTCCATGGAGGCGAGGTATAACCTTTGTCTAAATGGCTATTTATGTAGAGTGTAGAGTGGTGTTTCCATGTTGCTGGCTTAAAAAGAAGCCCTAAAGTTTTAAATGAATATGGTCCATGGTGCTCCTTTTGAGGGGCCTCAGGAAGATTGGACAATGATCATATATGATGAGGTGGAAGTAACTAATTACATTTACTCACATTACTGTAACTGATTACTTAAGTCCATTTTTGCTTGAGTGTTGTACTTCACTACATTTTAAATCACATCCATCACAGAGAACAAATGATCAATGACAGACTGTGGCACCTTTCACAATAAAAGCTCAGTCAGCAACGATGAGGAGAGGAACCGGCTTCTACTTTGTTGGTTCTATTTCCAATAAAAGCTGCATGGCGAAAAACAGCAGATGGTAAATGGAGGTAAGGATCATTTAGACTCAACTGGCAAAAAAAATGTGGAATAAGTGGAAAAAAAAAAAAAAAATCAACCCTTGGGAATTCTGCAGAATGCACCTTTAAAAGAATCAAGTTTGCAGTACTTCTCTCCTCCTTTTCTAACTGCATGGAAAAATCACACCAAACACAGTTACTGTTTTGATAAAAGTAACTCAATAACCTTTTCTAGTATATCTAAAATGAAGCACTTTTTACTTTTACTTTAGTAGATTTTTACAGCAGTACTTTTACTCATACATAAGTAAATTATCAGCAAAGTAACAGTACTTCTACTTGAATAGCAATTTGTAGCACTCCTTCCACCACTGGATTTATGTGACAGGAAGCCTAACATTATGTTGTGATCTTTTCTTCCTATGAATAACTAGTAAACCTATAGTAATTCATTTATTGTGATCAAATAACAAAGGCACAAAGTGTTGATGGGCCATAAGAGGCTGCATTAAGCAGTGTTGGTCCATTCTAGGTCATTTTTGATCACTTGAAATCTAACCCCCCGATTGCACACCTGTCTGGCCAGGAAGGGAATCTCCTCTCTATGTTGTTTTCAAGATTTCTTCCATTTTTTCCCTGTTACAGCAGGGTTTTTTTGGTGGGGGAGTTTCTTCTTGCCCGCTATGAGGATTAAGTAAGGGGGTGTCATCCTGTTTGCTGTAAACTTGTAAAGCCCATTGAGACTGTGGACACTGGACTTTAAAATGAACTTGAAATTTTGAAATTTGACAAAATGAAAAAACTGAAAGGAACTTTTGTTATTTGGCAGTTAAAAAAGAGGAAAAAAAATGTAATTTCAGCAAGCAGTTTCTTTGGCTGATGGTTCAAAAGGAGTGCAGATGGACCTCCAGGGCCTCGAGAATCTCATCACCAGGGCGCAGATGTGCTTCAACAAATCCCCGGTCCCTGGTGTCGAAGACGGGAAATATGTTTGACAAGTTTTACCTTTGTCCGGGAGCCAATCTGATTTCATCCATCATCCAATTCACTCTTTGACTGCAATCTAAAGAACACAACATCCATCCCACTGATTAGTCAGGTGCTTGTCTTGTGGCTGGTGGCAGTGCGTGAATCAGGGCTGCCAGGTGAGTTCAAAGCCTGGATTTATCAACAAATTCCTGCTGTCTCCTGTTGAGCGCTTTCAGGGGAAGATCAAGACACCGGGACTTGTCAACAAGAACAAGATAGAGCTCTGTTTTAGCAACTGAGTTAATTTCATGGTTACCTGTGCGAAAGAGGCTTTGCAGCACGGGGAGGACAGCCGCTCTGGGGTCTCTCTGGTTGTCATAGTAGGGAGGAAGCTGAGGTGACTGAGCTGCAGCTGTTTCTGCAGTGTGCTCAGGGTGTCTGTGGCATCTGGGTAGACAATCGGGTTTCTAACAACATACTACAGCAAGAGGTGAAATCCAAGGAGGCTGTGTTAGCAGCAGTGAAGGAGTTGTTTGCTGTGTTTGAGTCATGTGGGTTCAACACTGCTGCCTTCCACCTTAAGAGACAAGAGGCAGGCCCTCGGTCTATTCACACCAAGCTTATGATTGATTCATGTCAGTGAAGTTAACATTACATCCATTTTTTTTCAAAGGCCACAGATTTTAACATTCTGACACTAAAGTGTATCTTTCAGAGAACAAAAGAAATCAGGAGAAAAGTGAGTCTGTCAGAGACTTGCTCTGTTTCTGCTAACCATGATCTGTTGTCGTTCCCCGGCCTGATACAGTTACGGAAACTGAATCTATAGATTTGGACATGAATTTCCCTGACTTTAAAACTAATGTATTTCAAATGGAAGTACATTTTGTGGTTGTATCACGAGGCTGTATAAAGAGTCACAAAGTCCACATTAGGAAGTAGGTGGGGTGGCAGATGGGTCAATCAACACTCAGGCAACCTGGGTTTGAATCCAAGGCGAGACCAATGTTTGTTTTCATAGACCGATACATTTTACAATTATGTATTCCAGCCCAACCTTAACCAAGTGGTTTTTATGCCTAAATGTAACCTTTTCCCACCTGGAAATATGATTTTGTTGTCTATAAATACTAGAAATTGAGCCTTTCTCAAAGTAGTTTTAGCCAAAGAAAATTTGTGTCCACGTGCATTAAAAAATTGACAATTTGTGTCCATGGAATCTGTTGATTAAATTTCATGTGTATTGCACAAACTCCCGTGAGATTGGGTTGCTGTCCCCGCTGCAGAAACCTTGAGAGAAAAACAAAAATAAAAATAAATTCTGACTGCACTCCACTCAGGGCAGAGGAAGTATTTACCACTTTCACACTATTGGGGCAGCTTGTAATGGTCCTTTATTACAGAATCTTTGGTTGCTCATCAATAGGAGAACAGGAATGTGGCAGCAATGTACACAGACACGATGCGATCAGGCAACAGACCATAAAATCTCTGGGTTTGAGTTTCGGCAGGACGGACCCCACTCTGCCACGTTCATGATTCAGTCAGTTTAAGTTTAAGTCTTCACCGGCCTTTCCAGTCTCCTCCGCCGAGTCGCTATTATGATGTCTGCCTCCATTTATTGCCATAGCGCACACGCAGAGAGCAACTGGAGATAAGGCTCGATCATGGTTATGGTTTATATCTATAAATGACAGTCAAACAAACAGAATAATACCACATCATACAGGTATTAATTGGTCCTCTGGGTAGGCCCATACACTAATTAAATGAAATGAATACTGTATCTCAAAGCAAGAATAAGACACTGAAGAACTTCTGCATAACAAATTAGGTTTTAAGGATTCACATAACTGTAATTCTTTAATCATGATTTACAGGTAATAAATAATGCGCACTGCCCACTTACACACAATAATCAGTCTGTGCTCACAAGGCAAACAAACAAAGAGGCCAAAACAGCATTTACCATTAATTAAACACACTGGTTAAGTATCCAGTTACATTCAAATATGAATGTATAAGAACCAGTTAACTGTAATAGTCAGCCATTTGGAAGAGAGCTCAGGTAAAAATGGGTGGATCCATGTCAAGGATGTAAGGGAGGGAGGATTTCTTACTAGTATGGCTCTTTTCGGCATCAGGGGTGGGGATGTTATCATTGATGTGACAGCCAGGTGCTTATAGCTGCAGCAAGCACAACCTGCAGTGGCATTACCAAGACAAGGTCATCTGACCAGTAAGGCATGTCAGTATTCTCATCAAAGCAGGCAAGAAGCTACAGCTAACGGGGTCAGCTGAGCAGCGTAAGACAGGCAGGTGAAAGCAGCTCAGAGTCCCATCACAGTGAACACACTCCGACCAAACACTGTGCCGCTGTCTGAAACATCAAGACAGGTGGTCATGCTTGACCTGACTGTTTCCTGTGAGAGTACGCCTAATGAGAAAATGATGGCAAAGTATCATGGCTCAGTGCCACCGCCAGGGGTGGCACAGACAGTATGTGCCCGTCAAGAAGGGACACGGTTTCTCCACAGGGGCCTGCAGCAAGGCTGGGATTACAGACTTGACAACTCGGACCACAGAGGGAGAGCACAAAACATGCTTGTCCTGGGTTACTCAGCGGGTCAATCCATCCATGTTTCCTCTGACAGGTTTGCGCAGGAAAAGCTCCACAGAAACCAAAGAAGTGACTTCAGAGATGGCTGCAGATTAAGAGGAGCGATCCACAGATTACACATTACACAGACTCAATCCATGGCCTGATCAATCCCAGCTAAGGACAACAATGTTATTGAAAGAGCAGACACATTGATGATGGGGATAATGAGTGGATATATGGATTGACCTCTGCATACTGAAAAGTCATTATTGACAAATATGTAAATAGGATAAAAATGCAGGAGAAAAAAAACAGAAATGAAATGGAAATATGCAATATTCCAGTTTCAGCAATAGACATGAGATCATTTTTTGTGATAAATAAACCTTTTTGGAGACGTTTTTTGTATTGCATTTAACAGTCAGGGAATAATTGTTGCAAAAGTTAAAAATTTTTCTTTAAAAAAAAATCTGAAATCCCATGCCATGTAAGTATATGCCAACATGGACGTCTCTCTTTCTTCCTCTGTCTTAGTTTTTATTCACACATACCACCACACAAACCCATTCCTTCACCTTTTGCCCATCTTATCCAATTAACTAATGAAAAACACAGAAAAATGCAAGTTAAAGAAAAAGTTACTGGCATTTTACACGAGTCTTTGTTGCTCTCATCAACCTCAAAATGTCACAACTCCCAGCTGCAGTTCTCTTTTCACCTGTTTCCTTTTGGTTTTGTGTCCCCAGTCCTAATCAGTCCTCATTATCCTTATACCTTGTATGTCTCCGCCTTCCCTAGCTCATCCGATCCTGTTTCCCTCCAGGTGTCTGCTCCTGCCCAGGACTCTCTTGTTCAGTCATTAGTGCCCTGTGTATAAATACTCAAAGTCTTGTAGTCTCCTTTGTCAGATTGCCTGCATGGCCTCGTTCAGTCTGCAGACAAATCAGACTTGTTTCTCAAATCAAGTCTTTAAGACAGACTGTATGCACTGTTGTTTGCAAGTGATCAGATTGGATTTTTGTGGCCAGACTTCACCAACCTATCTGCACGGGTTGCTGTGGTAACGGCGTGTCAGTAGCGTCACTAACTATGTATAGTGATGCTGGTGATGTGGCTTTCCAATGCAGAAGCAGGTGTAATGTACAGAAGCCTCCCCCAGAAGTGCTAGTAGACAACTTCTTTCAGCGTTTGTAAATGGACTGTCATTCTCTGTGCTGACCTCCACACTGCTCTGCTCGTAGCTGCATGGATTCTGCTCAGCCGCTCTGATGCACCTCCGTCACTCTGGATTTGACATCATTATTGTGTGTTGCGTTTTGAGTGAAGTGAAAGACAGTTTGGTGCGTCCGGACTGAGATGCATCTGTAGAAATCCAACAGGAATGGCATTTCAAACCACCTCCAAATGTGGCTGGGATCGGATTTGCAAAAATCCCATTTAATGTGTTTTTTTTTTTTTTTTTGTCCATCACGTCTTTCTAAAATCAATCTGGATATGCCAAAAAACAGATTTGGGCTGTTAGTCTGAACAAGGCCTTTGTTACTCTGGATGAGAGTGTGTGTATTCCAGTCTGAAGTCCTGTCAGTTTTTGATGTTATCTTGTTCCTGAGTTTTGTGTTTATGTAAGCTGTTATTTTTGGTGAGTGCCAGTAAATACTGATTTTGTTTTGATCCAGTTGGCCTCCAGTCTCTCTTTGCGCTCAGGTCCTGTTTTTTTCCCCTCATTTGTGACATAAAAGGTTTTTTCCTCTTTCTTTTGCTCTTTCCTCAGTACTCACCATACAAACTCAACTATCTGGCGACTGCGTGCCACCTCATTATCTATGCATAAAATTAAAACTGTCCAGAACATTTGTCCAAACGTAGGTTTATTTGATAGTTTTACAGGAAATATATAATGGTGTGTTCACAACCGGGGGTTATTTCTCTGAGGGCAAGAGTAAGAATTCCACAACACTGACAGATATAATATTTCAGGTAACTTTACATTACATTTTACAATACCATAAGACTAGGAGAGGAAACATTCATTGTACTGGAGCTTTAATGAAAATGCCACTATACAAGAGGATCTCTGAACCCAAGTGGGTGGTTTGTTATCTTTGAACCTGACTGCAAAATATATAAAAACCCTGCAGGCAGCTCTCTAGCAAAGAGTAAATGATATTTTTCTGCTGAGTTTTTCACATTCGTTGACTATAGTCCCATGACACATGCAAACTATGCAGAAGCTGGGCCTTTCACTTTTGGCAGTTGCTTAAGTGGTAATAACTTGTCATTTGGTAGCTTGCATGCTGGATTGCAACAAAATATGTGAAAGTGTTCTCATTTGCCCTCGACACAGTTTGCAGACACAAATTGCAGCTGTTGTGTTTTTCATCAGGCCAAATGTTTGTCGCATGCTTGTCCGTTTTTGTGTTGAAGAAATTTCCGATGCCCCGCTTTTCATTCCTCCAGATTCATAACTAGTGGATATGTTTAGGTCACAGGAAAATTATGCATGGGTATCATGGGAAATAGGGAAGCATTTTTTGTGGGGGTGTATACATTCAAAATTGTTACAAGTTGACAGCCTTGTAAAATTATATTTTGACCACAGACCAGCTCTTTCTAGATGGGCCAATTAGTAACCTGTGCATCACACGTGGCATATATCTGTGGCATCTTGGGTTCTACCACTTGTGACTACTAATTCATGGATTATTCCACTGAATCTGGCAGACATTAATATCTATGATATTGGCAATAAAAGCACAGCTCTACCACATTTTGGCTGCCAAAGCAGCTGGCACCTTAAGCTCTAGGGTCAGCTTCACAGAGAACAAAAAGTCCTTGAAGATGCCTGTTGAAATCGCACCAGCTGACACATGTTAGTTTATATCATGTCCTTGAGAGCAGGGTGCAGTTGCATTATCTGAAAGATTCATAGGAACAATGGTAGATGTTACAGAGGGTAAAACAGCAGCTTTGGCAAAGGGAAGCAAACTAAATTACACTGTTTGACAAGACTGAGGTCAGGTTCTCTTTCAGCGTGGTTATACTGCAGCAGGCTCAGAGCAGCTTGCATTCCGGCAAACATTTGCAAAGGCATCTACAGTGATTTCCATAACTATTCAGACAGTGGCACATTGTGAGATTCTTCTTTTTTTTTTCTCTCTCTCTCTCTCTCTGGCTCCATCTCTCATTTCTTTGAATGTGAAATGAGACAATGACTGTAATGTTAGAGTTCACATTGTCGGCTTTGAGCATTGGAGGGGATTTTCAGCCGTATCAAATGAACTGTTACAGATCTACAGCCCCTTTTTCTACTTCTGCCAAAAGCGTTTCGACAGATTAATATTTTATCATGTTATCGCAATCTGTCGCTGCTCCTTATCAGTTGTTGTTGGTAAGAATTGAAAATTGACAGAATTACTATACAGTCTTGTGAGATAGATTTCAGTAGCCAAGTGCAGAGTACAGTAAAACCACTGCAGTCATATGCTAACAAACTGCACCACACCTGCGATAGTTGCTGGATATTATTAGCCCTGAAAACAAGCTGTAGTGGTAAATTAGGGGCAGTTGCGGTACCTTTGCCATTGTGTATGTTATTTTTTGTGATCCCCGACAGTGTTTGCACTGTGGCTACAAAGCAAGGGCATCATAAAAACGCAGCGTGTATCGGTTCGACTTCGGTCTATGTCTTGGCCACAGAGAACTATCCAGTCAGTAATGAGTCTGAAATGTCCACTGTGCCTGTCTGATGGTTTTATTTTGACTAATTCGGCAAAGTCATTCTGAGTCAGAGAGGCGGGAGACTGTGAGAGAGATGGCAGGGTTAGTGAGGTGGGAGCTGAGGTGAATGACAATAGGGCTTAATACTGAACAGCTCTCGCTATACAGTCCCTGTTTAGTAGGTTATTTGCCAGGATGCTCTGTGTTACAGCTTGTCTATCATGAAGGCTATTGTCCCACAGTCTGTCACCATATGACAAAATCAGGCTGCGTCTATTCACCCCACAATCAAATGTGAAATTTAAGGTGACATCTCTGACACAAAAACCCTGATTTTGACCGAGCTTGGCAAGATCGTACATCTTTGCAGCTGTGTCCCGGTGTTCAGAAAGCTTCTAATTTCATTCTTTGAAAGGTGCTACAACACTGGTACGATTTTGATGAAATTTACCAGGATGATGCTGCTGACTGGACAAAGGGGTGCCTGCATTTCTCGTGGGGGGCCATGTTTACTTGTTCTGTATTCCAGACATGAGGTAAAACCAACACAATGTGAATGCAGGGTTGTGTGAAAGTCACCACCATGACATTTTCTGTCCAGAAATGCACTGCACTTCTAGTATGTGCCAAATTGCAATGTGTACTTCATTTTTTCATTTATATCATGATTTATGTTTTGCAAGTGTTAACAATCACAGTGTAATATGTAACATGATACTTGTCAGTAGAGTTTCTTTGAGAAATACGTAAAATATATATATATATATATATATATATTTTTCCAAAGAATATAAATAACACTTTGTGGATAGAGCTACAAAAACAAAAGAATCGTCTTATGCTAGAGTGATGAGAAGATTAAAGGATGGTGAGGGCTGCGGCCCATCATGCAGACTATGTAAGGCATGCATATGCAGACACAAGCTCTTGATCTCCACAGCAATGTAAATCTACTCCTGCTGGTCCAGTCTGAGGTTATACTACCCAGGGGAAATAAAAGCAATGTTATGCTGCCATGGAAGAACACGTGCTTTCTATGATGCTCCACCATCAGCTAAAAGAGTTCTACAAAAAAGACGGAACAAATTAATTCTACAAGATTCTTGCAAAACATCCATTTGCCCATCCATGTTTTTTTTTTTTTTTTTAATTTTTTACACAGGAACATACAAAATTATGTCTTTCTCTTCTTTGGTAGTAACTGTTTCTCAAGAATTTTTATTTAGTGCCCCCACCTGAAATGTGTTGCATTGCAATAGACGTTTGCATCACTTTAGGAATTTTTGGCTGCACATTTTTCTACATTTTTCTACACCGGACAGTCCCTGTGTTAGCCTTTGCATTTACATTGCTTGCGGAGACTGTAAGGGCCTAACAACCTCGTGATCACACCAGTCAGTCTACTGCATTGAGCAATATGCACCGCATGTAAACATGCAATAAAGGAAATGTTCAGTATTTTTGATCCAGTCTATATTAAATGATTAATCAAATGCCATCATTTATAGCACAACCTCACCGCAAGATTTCTTTTAGACAATCCTACCACTCTGCTGCAGCATCATGCTAGCCCTCCACATAACTAGACACTCCTTTTCATATATATTATGTTCTTTTTGAATACAGGAAATTCTTTGCTGCCGTATCAGACACTGCAGTCTGCAGCAAAAGTTCATGGACATTTGTCATATGTGGCCACAGTGTGAATGTACCAGTCACCAAGAAGGAGTTGTGGCCAGTAATCAGGTCTTTTGATCATGTAAAAATGTTTGTGCGATCATGTGCTATGCCTTTGAAACCAAGAAGGCAAGGTGACGTTGCTGTTGAAGAAGGAAAAAGCAAAGGGAAAAAGGGATTTTGCTCACTGTTAAAGGCTCTAGAAGTCTAATTGTTTTTTAATTTATTTACTCAGTGACCAGTGAACGTAGAGTCACCCAAACAAGGCAGTGAAGGCCACTAAATTAATAAGGGGCTTTGGCTTTCACCAAAGATATGACAGGAAAAGGCTGTGTTCATTTTTTAGTCTCTCAGTTGGCTTCAGTACAACTCTTGTTCAGACCCACAGCAGCTCCAGTGCATCTTACAGTACATTTGTCCCCACATAATCCTCTTTTGTTTTGTTGAGCAGTAGGCATTTTATACCGCTGTCATGCACTATATAAGGAAATGGAAAATGAAAATGCAAAACGTCCGAAATGAAATGGAATCACAAAAAAAGTGTTATTTTGTATTCCTGGAAAAAAAAGAATACCTATTTTTTTGGCAGATACATATTTTTTTGTCTGCCAGCACCAATACTCCTTCAAGCAGACGTCTGTCATGGCTTGCATTGCATTTTATATTTGCAAGTGGCATTTGGAGGTAAAACTCTCATGCACAAAATTAGATTAGGAAGTAGAGGTTGCTGTGGAAAAAATAAGAAAAAAAAAAAAAAAAAAACTTTAGCATGCCATAGATATAGCACTACGATACTGCCATCATGCATCCATTTTCATCTTTTGTGGATGATTTCTGACATAATATGAATTTAATTTACTGTTTTTAGACTTTTGGTTGTAGTAGGTAGCCTATTATTTATATCTGACTTCTGAGATACAATCTAATGATCAAAAATTATCTGTTGACTGAACTGATCAGCTGTTTTGTCTTGGTGGAGGGACAAAATGCAAAACCAGGAGACTCTACAGTATAAGCATGTGAGTATTTTTGATCTACTTTTTGACTTCATCGATACAAGACAAATGTGCCAATTTACTTACCTTAACCAATTTACATGTTTTAATGCTCCGACCCACTTTTTCTTTTTTCTTTTCATGCGACCTTTACATTTGACACCAAATTCACGCCATGGAGCAAATGGATCATTTGCAGGCAAGTCTTTTCTACGGTCCTTCTGCACATGCCGGGACAGTCTCTATTTCAGTCACCGCCCCGCCCCTCCCGCCCCTCCCGCCAGCACATTGTTATCATGTGCTAATAGGGCCGGCTCATGGGTATCTTCATGAGTCAGAGCAGTGCATGCCCCGTCTACAATGACAGAGGACTGAAAAAATCATTTTGATGTTAGGGGAGAATAATGCAAACTTAATTACCATGAGCTAATAACTTCAGGCAATCAAGCCAAACTCCGCTCACTGTCTCCTTCTAATTGTGAGGACCGCTAAAACCTTTTCTCTTTCATTTAGGGTGACGCTAAGCAGAAGTCACGGCTCCATAGCTCTCGCTGGTTTGAACAGGGTGATAAGGGTGGCTTCGATGACGGCGACATGTTGGCTTTATTTCCTGGCTTGTCTCTTCAATGTGAATAATTACACTGAAATTTGAGCACGCCGGAGATAAAAATTTGTATGACTAATCCGATCATTTCCGGTAGAGTGTAGAGTGTAGAGTTATTCTTAGATAATGCTAAAACAAATGTGGTGGAGTGTAGAACATTTCAAGGAAAGTTGATCACAGAAATCTGTTATGTGCTTTCTGCTTGCAGTCATGTTCACTTTGGCTAAAATAACTGTGGGTGTGCCCTTTGTTTTGAACATCCATTTTGATAAAACAGCTTGAAGACTTTTTTTTTTTGGTCTGCTGAGGAAAGAAGTGTGTGGTTGTCTTGAAAAGGTCAGCATATTTACTGGACTCTGCTGTTGATTAGAAGGCTCCCATCTCAGAGGCAGCAAATCAACCCTTTTGTTTGGTTTTTCAAAGGCACTAAAGGAAGAGGATTAAAGTCATTTCTGAACCTTGGGGCAAGACCTTAAATAAGGTTCACATGTCAGCTCACTGCCAAGACGCAGTGTGGAAAGAAGAGAGGCTGTTTTACCAGGAAACATATCAGCTCTCATCAGATTGAATGTTTCACTGAAGTATTGAATGTTTTGCTTGCCTTTGTTAACACCTCGTTACCGCCTCAGAGAGGACTGTACCGCCAAGCTGAATTTGAATAAAATTCAATGTTCTGTCTTACAAAAAAACAGAAGATTTTTATTTACCTCTTTCTTTCTTTCTTTCTTTCTTTCTTTATTTATTCATTTATTTATTCATCTGTTTATTGTTATTTTGGGTGATCAGAATATATGGTCATGTTAAAAGTGCAATACTTTGACAGTTTGACAGGGAGGCAGTGACAAGAGTGAAACACAGCAGATTAAAACCCAAAGAGCTTCTTGTCAAAGGACACATTTGGAGCTCAAACAGAGTAGTTTTTACTTTAATGAACCTTTGCTTTCATGCTTTGAATTAATGGATTGTAATTAATTTCCATTTAGAATTTGATTGGTCAGGGTTATCAGCTGAACACATGCAGTCTCTCTCTTTTAAAGTGGAATCATGATTTGTATTCAACACAAGGGGGCACACAAGGCCTTTATAACTCTGTTCGTGTTTTGACATCGGCTAAGGTTTTAAATATTTAAGTAAAGTTTTGATTGACTGCCCATGATGGTCAAATCCAGGTATCTGCTATACATGTGTTCATGTCACTAGAGCCTGTGGGATCTAGCCCTGGTTCAGGGAGGGCTGGACATACAGCTATTTTCACTACAATAGCCAAATTATTATATTATGCACTCCCATATACATGAGTTATCGAGAATACTGCACTGGTTAAAAAAGGCTATTAGAGTACTCAATATATTATGAGACTGGAAAATGTGATGTAATGCTTTGGATGATGGTAAGCAATGAACATGCCAAGAATTACCCTCTGTTTTTCTCTCCTTCTCAGAATTGTTCTGGTTGCTATTACTATTCTTTGTTTTTTAGTTTCAGTGGCAGAAATCAGTGTAATAAGTTGTATTCGCTTAGGGCGGTGACTGTATGGTTGTTGTTTTTTTCCCAAGAGGAGTTCTTGAACGTGTCCCGGTGGGACATCCACCAGGCTCAATGAAAGGTAACAGTAACTGTTCACTTGTTTGCTGATGTTGTGGTGTTTCTAGATGTAAATCCACCATTTTACTAAGAATTTTTTTTCCCCCAATCTAACGCTCTATCAGAAGAGGTTAGCAAAGTGCTTCAGAATTTTGTGAAGCTTTAGTTAGCGATGGCTTTAGATGTGGATTTACTTGCATCAGCTACAACCACAAGCCTCCAAAGTTGGGTGTCCAAATGCCCCCATTTTCAAGAGACAATCCATTGATTTGATGTTTGGTTTCTGCTGGAGCTGTCCTTGGACATGTCCCCCCTTCTCTAGATGGCACTGGGAGGGGACGTCTTGTGATTTGCAGGTTTTATCTTAAGATCTACCCTGCTTGGAAATGTGGGTGTATCGCTTAAGAGTTTGTCTTATGCCAAGTGTGAAGTTTTCCATTTTGTTCGTAACTGGCTGTGACAAAAGTGAAGGACAGATCCTCAATTTGAAGTCTTCGGGCAAGTTGGGCACGTCAGATCAGACAAATTTACTTGATTTTGTTCAAAAACTTGGGATAAAAGGTAAAGCAAAGCAAATATATTTGGATAGCACATTTCATACCCAAAGGCAACACAAAGTGCTTTACAGAGTACAAAGGCAAAAGAACAAGAAAGAAATGAAATAAAAAAGAGAGAATAAAACAAACAAGTAAATAAATTTGATTTAAAAGAACATTAATCAAAAGCAGTGGGAAACAGGTGCATCTTTAACTTGGATTTGAAAATAGTATTGTCACAAGTCTCAGTTCTTCTGTCAGTTTGTTCCAATTTTTTGGCAGCGTGGAAGCTAAACGCAGCATCACCATGATTAGTTTTGACTCTGGGAACAGCCAGTAATCCAGAACCAGCTGACTTGAGAGGTCTGCAGGGTTCACACTGGGTGAGGAGATCTGATAGGTACATTATATGGACAAAAGTATTGGGCCACCTGAACATTACACCCACAGGAGCTTTTATAACATCCCATTCTAAATCCATAGGCAATAATATGCAGTTAGTCCCTCCTTTTCAGCTATAGCCGCTTCCACTCTTTTACACAACTTCCACTTAAAATAAACCTTTAAATAAACTTTAAAATAATTTCAGCTAATAGGGGCACATAGATTAAATATTAAAGATTAGGTAGCATATAATAACTATAACTAAATATAAGATAATAAGAGGTACAAGAATCAACTCTTGTGGAACTCCACACACTGTTTTGGGGACGCTCTGATATACAGCCAGCAACTGATACAAAATAGTCTGTGTCTTGGAGGTAGGTCTTGAACCAATTCAGGATCATATTTGACCAATTAGTGCTCAAGTCTGCCTATTAATATATTGTCATCAACCGTATCAAATGCGGCAGTAAGGTCCATTAAAATGAGGACACAGACTTCATCAGAATTTACGCTGAGGTAAATGTCATTACTTTGTAAGAACAGGCTTGGTACTTGGTACCTAAATCCAGCCTGGAAAATGTCAAGGTAGTTATTTTCGGCCAGAAAGTGGTCTAGACAACTTCCTCAATAATTTTACTAATAAATGGCAAGTTTGATACGGGCCTGTAGTTGTTTAGTGTCTTGATTACTGCAGTTATCAAGCTTTGGTGAAGACTGAACTGAAGCACAAAACTGTTGAATACATCTGTTGCCAGACAAACACTCACAACTTTAAAAAAAAAAAAAAAAAAAAAAAAAAAAAAAAATCTGTAGGCAGTGAATCAATGCAACGCATGGAGGGTTTGAGATGTAAAACAATTTCTTCAAGAGTGGTGAGGTTTATGACATCAGAATGAATCATCTTTACCAGACCAGTTCTCCTTGATTTCTGAGGCATATCATTGAACTCAAGTGAGGAAGCCCTGATAATTTGCCTTTTCTTTCTTGTAAGCCATTACACGACTTTGTAGAATCGAATTCAGGAGGCACAGGTACTGCTGGATTGGTGAGTTTATCCACAGTATGCGCGTTATTATTCTCTGAATTAATTAATCAGCTGAGAGAGGAATGTTTGCCTTGCATTTTTCAGCTCTTTGTAGAGATCATAGTGAATTTGGAGTTTAGTTTTCTGCCACTTACACTCTGCTTTTTGATACACTGTTTTTTGAAGTTTTCCTCCATGGTGCCTTTTGCCAGAATTAAGCAACTTTGAGTCTAACTGGTGCAATTTCCTCAGTCACATGTAAGATTTTAAAATTAAAACTGTCCAGAAGATCACTGACTGACATTGACAAAGAGGACAGTATCATGGGCATAGCTTTAGAAAATGCTACACGACTATAGTCACTGGTGTGTTTTTTTTTTTTTTTTTTTTTTTTTTGTTTGTTTGTTTTTTGTTTTTTTTGCCTGTTTCAGACCTGCATGTTTCCACTGTGACAGTAAAATCAAGCAAAACACAGCGATGATCCGATAAGACAGAATCAAGGACCATGACATTGGCGATACTGAGACCTTTGGAGATAACCAGGTCCAGTGTAAGAGCTTTGTTGTGGTTACGCTCTTTAACATGCTGAGAGACTCCAAAGTTATCAAGAATAAAGGAGAGTTCTTGAACATTTCTATCTATACACAAAGTCAAAGTCAGTTACAATAATGGAAAGCAATTCTACATTTTCATCAAATGGTGTAGCTCAATATTTTGGTGGTCTGTTGCTATTTAACAGAATAGTTTAAGCACGGCATGTAGTATAACAGAGACATATTGTATGTAACAGATGATAATGATGAGTATAACAGGAACTCGACCTACTCTTCTTCCTGCTCTAACTACATCCAGAAAGCTGAAGTAAGAGTTGCTGCCCTGTTGTTTTAATCCAACCATGTTTCAGGGCTAACCCTTTTCATGATCGGGGCTGATCCCACATGAAACAGTGCTTTGTGAAGGACATTTGTTGGGATAAAATCTAAAATTACTGGTAGCTTTTCTAAACAGAGTGAAACAATGAATGAAAAAAAGTTGACATTTTCAAAAAGGAACCTGAGAGTCAGGAGATTTTACTTGATTGTAGAGCAAGATCAGTGTCCACAGACAGCAGAGAGAGCATAGATGATGTGCAGTGGCGGTTCTGCCCATGTTGCCGCCCTGGGCGAAATTGCTGCCTTGCGCCCTTCCGTGCTATAGGCAGTGTGGGCAACCGCCCAGGGCGCAATCTACTTAGGGGCGCACGAGAAAAAAAAAATCGCCAGTTTTCTAGACTACCGTATTGACCCGCAAAATGCCGCCCCGGGCGGCTGCCCGGTTCGCCCGTGCCTAAAACCGCTACTGATGACGTGTTGTTCTCCTGTCACTTGCAGCACATCCATAAGGTGAAGGAGATCATATGTGACTTTGGAGGTGAACAGCCATGAGCCAAAAAAAAAAAAAAAAGAAAAGAAAAAGAAAAAGATTAAATGCAGAAAAAATTACAAGATGAAAAGACAGAGTCCCAAGATTCAAGGCATGATTTTTTTTTTTTTTTTTGCAATCTCTTGAACTACTTTTGCATTACTTCACAAATGCCTTTCCACTTCCCTTCCTTCTGAGTCATATGTCTATTTCCACTCAGCTGCACGGCACCCCAGTATGGACTATGTTATTGAATTTTACTTTGAACTGGGCATTTATTATTCTGATATAGTGCTACTGGCACTATAGGCACAGTTATGTGATTAGTAAAAGTAAACTTAAGGGGTGGGTGGGTATAATTTCTGTCTGATTCTGGAATATGTCTATTGTGTTTAATATTTATCAGCACATCGCACATGTCCCCGGATTTGCTCCCAAAATCTTGTCACCTGACTCCAAAGTTTTTGTTTTTAGCAAGCGCACTCTGCAGCAGTGTTAGCTGTAAAAACTTTAGCTATACTGTTGCAGTGCAAAGAGCCATGTCAGATCCATCAAGCGGGATATTGTCACTTTGCTGGACAATATAAATATTATATAAGAGAATTAAAGCCTAGCCAGCACCACTAGAATGTATTACTGCAGGAAATTTTAGACATTTAGTAGCTCACACATCTTGGAGTGCTAAAAAAAAAACATGAAAATTTCAGGTTTTAACTGAGTTTATCTGAAGATGAATAGTTATACCTAACTTTATATGCTAGCTAGCTTTGACAGACAAAAACGAACAAGAATGCAATAATTTAATTTATGCAGATTTTCTTATTTGGCACAATGAACGGTGACAGTGATGCAAATGAGAACTTAAAATGGGAAAAAGACGTAAATGAGAACTTTGATCTTCTGAATCAGTAAAATCAGCTCTGCTCCTTGCAGGTGAGAGTAACAGGCAATTTTCAGCTGCAAGACAGAGCAAATGTGAGGACGATGTCAAGCGGTTGCCTGGGGCAACAAGCCCTTACAGGAACAGAGAAAGGGAGGGATGGACAATACAGATGATTTGAGAGATTCAAAGCTAGGGACAATGGAAACGAGGTATTTCTGTCCAAATAAAATGATTTGTGATTTAAATGAGCATCATTTAAATCACTTGTCTCAGGGAAGGGCATTTCACAAGCTGCCACCATTTGAATCTCAGTGAATTTCTCATATTATCTGTTTAGATCTCTCAGCATGAAAATTTAGGTGATTCTCCAAACAAACAAATAAACACATTGGTATTCTGGTACTGAGATGCTGGTGTTTATATTTCTTCCTTTTTGTTTTTAGATGAAGTTTTGGGCATTTTTGCTTCGTTGGACAGGCACAGTGGAGGAGAGACAGGAGAGGACATGCAGCAGAGGGCCGGGGCTCGACTCAAACCCAGGCCGCTGTAGCAAAGTTAGCCTCAGTGGTGGCTGGTACGCGCTCTACACATCAGCCAATGGGGCGTCTGCGCATTTGTATTAATTTATATTGTTTTATTTACGCAGGAAAACAACCTAAATGAGCAGATTGGGAGGAAGTTTTATCAGTCTAGCCTTTTTGGGGAGTGGAGATCCCAATCAATCAATCAATCAATCCAAGGCTGTAACGCCCATATACATTGAGAGGTACAAGTCCCCCCCAATGTTCAGGCACTATCATTAATAATGAGAATAATAACAACAATAATAATAATAATAATAATCATAATAATAATAATAATGATAAGTACAAGCCAGACTAAAAAGGTAGGTCTTGAGTTTGCTTTTGAAAATGTTTTTTTGCTCTGACTTTAGAGCTGATTAAATGATATTTAAAGTGTTACTGCTCACAGTCCACTGCTACAGCCGCGCCTGCACTTCATTTAAAGGGTAGGCTTATGTTTACAAGGCCAATCTAACTCACTCTGCCTGCATAAATGTGTATGCAGCTAATGGCCTGTAAGACGTATAGGGCGAATGCTGGCTCAGATGAGAGAGGCTGAGGCTCTATTCATATGAGAGCTGGCAGCTAATAGCGGAGAACTGCGAGCCCCAGCAGCCCCATTAGAAGTGTCTGCTAACAGATCTAATGTAAGTTCAGCGGTGATATTTCAGCTGACCAAAGTGCAGTCTAGACCTTTTTTTCCTTCAAAGTTTCCACTGCTGAGTACTTTATTATATTAAGTGATCCGTCTGGAGTGTATTGTCTCTCTGTCAGCCTGACAGTCAGCCGGGGTGAATTTCTGCCTCCCCTCACGTCACTGGTACTCGATTTGAAGGGTGTCAGCTGTGGCAAAGTTTCCTTTGTGATTGGCAGGTCAAAAATATTTTTTTTTTCTTCAACCTAATTAAGTAATATCTCATCTACAGCACAATCATTGTGTTTACTCAAAGAAAGTTGTGATGTTTGACTTTATTTTCTCGCTGAGTCTCCCAGGGAAGATTTGTTTGTCTGTTTATTATGAAAGTACAGGTTGAAAAGCCACAAAGACAGATATTTTTGTTGATATTTCAGAAGATGCGCTTGTTATTACAGGCAGAAATGGAGTTTAATCCCCATTTGGCTTGAATATGTTCAGCTGAGACTGTCCTCTACCATAAAAATGAATGAATGATGTAGTTGCACTTGCACACACGTCAATTTTTGTGAAACATTAAGCTGCTAATATTGCCCTATTCTTAACCCTAACCCTAAACCCAAAATCCTAACATTAGCAATAACGTTTTCCTCACCTTTACCAAATGTTTTTAATGGCTAGCTGGCTTGCTAGCAGGTTAGCTCATTCAGGAAACTTTCCAGATGTTCACTGTGTGTTTATTGTTGTCATGGTGACAATAATAAACCGAACCACACCTAAAGTGAACCAAACTGCGACCGATCATATGCACTACAACTTGTTGCGTCATTTAAGACAGTGGTTCTCAAATGGGGTTACACATGCCCCTAGGGGTAAGTTAGGGTATTGCAGGGGGTATGTGACATTTCTTGAAAATGTTCATTTAAAAAATATCAGTCATAATTCATAAAATAATTAGCCCTTTGCTCTAATAAGTTCAATAAAAATGTAAGTGTTAAGTTTGATACGCCACATTTTATATTCCCTTAATTCCCTCTTGGTTTCCTGAAGGTGTCAAATGTGTGTGTTCGTGGTTTAAATCTGCTGCCGTGGTCGTTGAGCGGGGACGTTTGTTCGCTATGACCAGAAAGCCAGATGAGAAAAAAAAAAAAAAATCCAGAAAATGGATTTGTGGCTGAAATGTAGCAGCGATACGCCTGAAAACCGAGAGAAAGAAGTGGCAAAAACAGATTATCCTCAGTATGTTGATTCACAAACTGATGGAGCTGCATGCTACTTCTCTATAAATGACTTTCTTTTTTGCACCGGTTAGTGGGTACTTGGCTGAAAAAAAAAAAAAAAAAAAAACTTCCAAGGGTGTACATTACTGAAAAAAAGTTTGAGAAGAACCGATGGTTGTATGGGCTGGAGGACTTACTGGTTCAAGTGAAGTTAATGTTTTTAATACATTAAAGAAAGATGGGGTTTAGATTAGACTTTTTTTTCTAATTAAGCTCTTTTTCATTTAAACATGTTTTCTTTACCCTTGAAATGAGTGCCATGTACACGGACACCTTATTCGTTGTTGGCTTAATCCTGTGTACCGTTACAGCAGGAAAACCCTATTAAAGGAATACCAGCAGTGGCATTAGTTGATTTATAGCAGTGAACTGTTTTTTTTTGTGATTTGAGTTTACTGCTCACTGTTATATTTTTCATTTCCCAAGATGCTCACATGCAGCTGGAAAACAGAGAAGCCAGTTTTCAGTGGTGACTTATTTATTTTTTCTCATATCATGGTCTTTTCCAGCAGCAACCTGCATCCCACACATACACACACACATACTCACACACACGGTTACGTACAGTCCCACCTGGGAGCGGCCCAGTACAACCACAGTGTTCTGCTGGTGGCTACTGAACAGCTTCACTCGAGTACTTGAAGTGAAGTAAGCACTGAGGGAAGAGAAGATGTTTCCTGAAAATGTTCCTCACCCAGATTTCCCAGGGCTGTCTTTCCATGCCAGGCCGCATAAATAACACCAAAGCATGATTTACTATTACAGACTAGCAGAGAGAAATGGGTCTTGTGTGAAACAATTGAAGTATTTAAATATTACAGCATGCACTGTAATACACAATGGCTATTTAATAGAATGAATAAAGTCTGAATATAAAAATAAGCTCTTTAAAACAACAGTAGTAACCCCAATCTATTGTGCTTCCTAACCACATCTGTTACTTTTTGTGTTTTGGACAGTCAAAAAAATTGTTTGAGCCTTATAAGATTCACAAAGTGCTTTCCCACAGGATAGTAAATTGTACAAAAACCCTGCAGGATTTCTACAGACTCAAATCCATAGTTCAATAGCGTCCTAAAGGAATGTTTCCACACTATACTGTCGTGTATTGACAGAGCCCACTGATCCAACCAACCCAGTAGATGCTCTTGCAGGAGCTTTACTCTAAATCTTTTGTCATTTTTTTGACAGAGAAATTTGCATCTCTAATGCATCTGAAATGCAAATTCCCCGCAAAATGCCTGGCATAAATTACATCAATAAAACAGTATATTACATTCACACCACTGCATCGATACCAATTTAGCATAACTGGATTTTGCGGCCTGTTACCAGCAGTTAATGTAAGCATAAACTAAATCTACGTCCATATTCATGATTGTCAGCTTGATTAATGGCATTGCCAGTGATTCAATTCTTTGTAATTTAAAGTTGCTGGCAATTATCCTTTAACATCAACTTATGCACACTGCAAAAAGAGCAGATTAATCAATAAGGAAATAAATCTACTATTAACAGAATCCAATTAACACGATTCTGTTAATTTACAATTAACTGAATCCAATTATCAATTCCACCCCCATTCACTTTAGTATTACTCCATGTCCAGGGCAGAAAACGATTTCACCTCGTTGATAGGGAGCCCTTGCACTCAGTGTTATTGCACTCAGGAGGACTTGCACAGCACAGGAAAAAAAAATATATAGTGCTGCCATTAATTTGCCATCTCCAGAAAAGGGCATCAGTGATCTGTGAAATCACTTTGTTCGTTTGAGATGGTTGCACTTTCTGTTCATTTATGTCTGATAATGACTTAGATTATGTGAATCTCCCTGTCTGCCTGTCTCTTTTTGGCATCTGCAGTATGTCAGACTGGAGTATTCCCATGCCCTCGCTCTCTGTCTAGTTCTGCTCCTGACAAAAGCTTAAACAGACTCAGCTTTAAAGTAATCAAATGAACATATTAGAGGATAGAAGTTGAGACTCTCCTTCTGCTGAATGGGCCACAGTTTTTGCTTGCTGTGATCCATGAAATAATCTGTCAATGGGATGGGAAACATGAAGCGCTCCCATCGATTCTATTTTTTATTGTCAGTGTTCAGTTCTGCTCATGTGGTTTTATTGCACCATGGGAAGTCTCTGGCGCCGCTCTGCCATCCATTGTCTCTGAACTTCTGTTCTGTGTGGGAAGCTGTAAATTCCTATAACTACTCAGTTACTTCAGGATTGTAACTTCTTGGCCGCAACTATTTTTTTGGCCAAATCAGCAGCTCCCCACAGATATCACTAAATTATAGCCAACATTTGCACTTTAATCCCTTGAAACCCAATAATCCTCCAAAAATGCCACCAACATATAAATCAGAGTTTTAACACTATAAAGCATTTAATCAGCCCACTTGTCAACAAACAGATGACCCTATCATTGTCTTTCAACTCCCACTTTCTCTCCGTCTTCACACCTCTTCACAAATGAATTCAGACAGTACATTAAATTGCATTGCTATTCCTTGTTAAAATGAAAAAATAAAATAAAATAAAAACACGGCAACCATAGTACTGTTCTCATCAATGTCTCTATAGAGTTTTTGGATGCAAAAATGAAGAAAACAAATCTTGGCAGGAGTGATTAGTCACGGGGAGAGCAAGCAAGTGGACCCAAATGCAGACCAGGGAAGCAAAGCCGAGATTCTGAGTCTGTACTGAAGTTGTAGTCAGGAGTGCAGGTGGTACAGGAACAAGACAAGCGGGAGACAAAACCAAAGGCAACATTGAATTGGCAATGACTGAACTGAAAGTTGGACTTAAACACAAACTGAAATAATGAGGGAATCAGAAACAGGTGGGTGGAGGAGGGAGCAGGGAGGCAGCTGATTGGCCGTGGGAAGAGTAGCGAGCAGGTAACACCAGCCCTGTGTTCCAAATCGCATATTTCTACTTTTTACTTTTAGAATGTACTGCAGCTGCCCTTACAAAGTATGTAGTGTAGTATGCAATATGCATGCATATGCATACTATTGGGACACACTACATACGTCATCCCTGAAGTCTGACCCTCTTACTCACTTCCGCCGCCGCCCATAGCGCCACATTTGAATGTTGTTGTTAAAATGCCGGTGCTGTTTCATACTGCGCTGTTGTCTGTCATATTTCTTATCCTCTGTCTTCCTGTCACTTCTGCTGTCACTGACCGAGGTTTGTGCGATATGTTGTTGTCTTCCGTATGTGGGCGTGGCTTGTACATGCAGCTCGGTCAGTGCGACGTAATGTCCGCTGCGCAAAGGATTGTGGGTCAGAATGGCCAGAGAAGCATGCTGAAATGCATACTGCGAAATCTGACTGGATGTAGTACAAGACCCTGGTACTCTTGGCATACTAATATTGGGGGTCTAAGCAAATACACATTGTATTGTATTGTACTTGCATGTAAACCAGTAGGTAGGCTTGCCTGATGCCGACCAGTGTCGCGGTATGAGGGTACCGCGGTAGGAGTAGTAACACGGAAGGGCGCAAGGCAGTAATTTTTCCCAGGGCGGCAACATAGGCAGAACCGCCACTGGGCATAAGGCCGATGGTACACAATGCAATTTACATGCAGTTTTTTGCATGTTATAAACAAATATTTTCCTGTTGCTACGCTCACCAAACCCCTATGGAAAACATTCCAAAAGACGATGCAAACCCAGTTCATGATTTTCATCAGACAGAGCTAAAAAACTACTCAGTTGCATGCAAACAAATTGCATGAAAAACTCTCATATGTAACCTCAACCTCAGGGAAGGGGAATTAGGATTGGCCCAAAGCATTGGCAAACACAGGATTGTGACATGATTAGTAATGAAATATTGTTGGTGTTGGTGGTTTAGAGCAACAACTGCCTTGAAGTATTTTATTCTAAAGATACTGGTGCTTATAGTAATTATGGATTGCATAGATTCCCTGTGAAATATTCTGACTGAACCTGAGTTGTAAAAGCCTCTGTAACATTCTGCTGTTTAGTAATGTGCCAGCTTTTAGAGATGGCAGGCGTAACCCCTCAGGATCCCTTGGAGGACTTTTACTGTGAGAGGAGTTCTATCCCACTAGATTATTTCTACTTTTAATTAAGTGAAGGATTTGTACTTCCCCCAGATATGGGCCCAGTATCACCAATAGTTCCACTTCACTGCAAAACGAGCCAAACTCTTTTTTTATCTCAGTTCAGCTATTTAAAAAGAATAATTTTGTTGATTCCAAACTTCAGTGAGCTCCCAAGGGATCTCTGCATTTGTTGGCTTTCTCCTGAGTAGGCCAGCATGCACAAATAGAAAATAATTAAGCCAGAAATGGCCAGAAAGCTTCTCCCAAGTACAGTTGCATTTTTTTCAGCATTTAACTAAAAAAAAAAAAAAAATTGTAAGTACACTTATTCCCATATGGGTTCATGAACAATCTACCCTCTATTCTGGTTACCCCAAATAGTAATGTTACTCACTTTCATGATGAAACAGCAGTGCAAAAGGTCATAACTCTAACACAGCGGTTTTCAGTCCTGCTGGGATCTGTCCCCAAACTCCAAAAGTCACTCTTCCTTTCCTCCATTAACTCCTCCATCCCTCCATGATGCTGACGTGATTTCTGAAGGGGAGCAGAGAAGGATGGATAGCTGTATACTCCTCCTGGAAATCTTCAATATTGGGTGCTTGACCTCGCGGTGGCCACACCCAGAATATGACATCAATCAAAAAAAGTTGGAAAACACAGGTTCAAAATCAGAATCTAAGGCATTATGATATATAGGCTCAGGCTGGTTTCATTCCAGTCTCTCATTAAAGCATTGGCAATACAGTCAGGTTTGTTGGAACTGGGCCCATTAAGAATGTATTCACCAGTGTCAGCTGAGGAAAAATGTTCATCCATGACGAGGGAACATTGGTAAAGTAGGAGCCAAGACTAAATATGACTATAAAGTTCATATAAGTTCATATTTAAGCTAGAGGTTCCTGTAGATACTATGCAAAGGTATCTACTGTATAGACATATTATCTTTATACATGGAAACTATATGCATAGAATCTATATACATGCTATCTATGCACATAAGATTTATATATATATATATATATATACACTATATTACCAAAAGTACTCGCTCACCTGCCTTTACTCATACTATGAACTGAAGTGCCATCCCATTCCTAACCCATAGAGTTCAATATGATGTCGGTCCACCTTTTGCAGCTATTACAGCTTCAACTCTTCTGGGAAGACTGTCCACAAGGTTGAGGAGAGTGTTTATAGGAATTTTTGACCATTCTTCCAAAAGCGCATTGGTGAGGTCACACACTGATGTTGGTCGAGAAGGCCTGGCTCTCAGTCTCCGCTCTAATTCATCCCAAAGGTGTTCTATCGGGTTCAGGTCAGGACTCTGTGCAGGCCAGTCAAGTTCATCCACACCAGACTCTGTCATCCATGTCTTTATGGACCTTGCTTTGTGCACTGGTGCACAGTCATGTTGGAAGAGGAAGGGGCCCGCTCCAAACTGTTCCCACAAGGTTGGGAGCATGGAATTGTCCAAAATGTTTTGGTATCCTGAAGCATTCAAAGTTCCTTTCACTGGAACTAAGAGGCCAAGCCCAGCTCCTGAAAAACAACCCCACACCATAATTCCTCCTCCACCAAATTTCACAGTCGGCACAATGCAGTCTGAAATGTACCGTTCTCCTGGCAACCTCCAACCCAGACTCGTCCATCAGATTGCCAGATGGAAAAGCGTGATTCATCACTCCAGAGAACGCATCTCCACTGCTCTAGAGGCCAGTGGCGGCGTGCTTTACACCATTGCATCCGACGCTTTGCATTGCACTTGGTGATGTGTGGCTTGGCTGCAGCTGCTCGGCCATGGAAACCCATTCCATGAAGCTCTCTGCGTACTGTACTTGGGCTAATCTGAAGGTCACATGAAGTTTGTAGCTCTGTAGCAATTGACTGTGCAGAAAGTCGGCGACCTCTTTGCACTATGCGCTTCAGCATCCGCTGACCCCTCTCCGTCACTTTACGTGGCCTACCACTTCGTGGCTGAGTTGCTGTTGTTCCCAAACGCTTCCATTTTGTTATAATAGAGCTGACAGTTGACTGTGGAATATTTAGGAGCGAGGAAATTTCACGACTGGATTTGTTGCACAGGTGGCATCCTATGACAGTTCCACGCTGGAATTCACTGAGCTCCTGAGAGCGACCCATTCTTTCACAAATGTCTTGTTTCACAGTCTGCATGCCTGAGTGCTTGATTTTATACACCTGTGGCCAGGCCAAGTGATTAGGACACCTGATTCTGATCATTTGAATGGGTGAGCGAATACTTTTGGTAATATAGTGTATATATATATATGGTATCTATGTACATAGTATCTACTTTTTTTTTTTGGGGGGGGGGGGGTTTTCATTAGGTAAAAGTTTGGGATGGTATCTGGTACTGAGTGCGATTTATTTATTTATTTATTTATTTTTGTGGAGTCATGTCTGTCGAGGTTCCAAGTGAGCTGATCAGATACTAAAATGTTATGTAAAACGCCACAGACCACTAATTTGTCAGAGAGAAACTGATCAGCAAAGCCTTGCTGGTTGCAAAGCCTCGACAGTCGCTGCTCACAACCAGGAAAAACAAAAAGCAAGACTTGCAAAACTTGTGTCATAGTTAATAATCTATATGTGTTAAAAAAAAAAAAAAAATAGTGAATGTCTTAGTTACACTAATATTATTCATGTGAAGCAGCCATTTCGAGTTGGTCGTGCTGATTATTTTTTAATAAAAAACTCATGTGGGACTCTGGTAGAGAGGGGAGGAAAACTAGTCAACACGACCACAAGTGTCCAGCGGGGCTTCGCCATCAGGGGCCACTGTGTGAAAACAAAACCCAGAAAAGTAACTGGCACCAGAAGCGAGTAGAGCCGATGCGCGTAGAGCAGATACTATGTGATGGTACACACATGAAACCTTGGCTATGAGGCCCATTGTGGGTTTTGTCAGTTATGAAATGGCTGCTTTATCAATAGTAGATATTCACGTTTGATGATGGAGGAGCAAATAAACTCTTGCTTACTTGAAAGACTGGAGGAGTGAAATAAACTTCCTCCTCTTTTTTGATGGCTTTCTCTGACCTAACCAGCTGTCCTCTTTCCATTTTGTCCCTATTATCACATGCATCCAAAGTGAATAATTAATTTAATCATTTTTGTTTCTTTGCAATATTAATTAATTTGGAAATGATTTAATGTTGCGCTGTGTTGTGTGAGTTCTCCAGTGTAATTTGCATTGCCAGATCATTTGACGTTTATGAAACTTAGATTTATGTCAAGTGCTGGACAATACTAAGAATAACATGAATTGTTTTGTTGATTTACTGATTGAGTTTAATACAGTGAGCTTTAAAAAACAGAGCAAAACAGGAACTCGCAGCTAGGAAAACAAACTTCACCTTTGTGATTTCTAAAACGGCCTCCTCCTCTTCATCTACAGTAAGATCAGCTGCTCCTTTTATCAAACGCTGCTTTAGCTGTGACACCGCATCCGAGCTTTAGGCAACACTGGAGGCCTTCATGTGGACTGGAGGAAATGCACATTATAATTCTACACTTGGCTAAGATTTGCAGCCCACAATAAGGACTCTTCCTTTCTCGATATGCTCTTGTTGGCTGGAGCTGAAAGGAACCCAATTAACCCAAGTTAGACACAGAGCAACACTTCCAGCAGTACTCCTCTATAGCACTCAGGAGATCACACTCTACTATTAAAGTGCATACACTAGGATGCTCCACACTTTTCTAATTGAAACCTCTGGGACTGACTTTTGAGCTTTAGAAAAGGCATATAAATGTTAGGGAAGAGACAAAAAGCTCAAAGGATCAGGCTCTCGTCCGTGTTAAAAACAATATGAGGCGGGAGGAGAGAAATGAGTCAGACAGCTCCACCGGCTCGCCGACTAACAAACATGTGTTTTTTTCACTCTTGCTTCATGTGACACGTTTTCAAAACGAGTGCAGGCCTAATAATACATCCATGACACGCTGTTTACAGCCGTGGAGTCGTATTGAACTTAAAGTTAATGGTTGAAATTGATCGCGCTAATATCATGACACATCATCAGTTCTGTAAATATTTATGCTTCAAATATTTACAGCATGTACATTTACTGCCGTCTCCACCGGACATAATTCATGCCGCGGTGACAACTTTCCTCCAACAACTCAATTTAGTCATTTGAGCCTTGTCCAACTAAACTCCACATCACTTATTCTGTCCACACACACGCAGACAAGCACACACACACACACACACACACACACACATGCAGACAAGCACACACAGACACACACACACACACACACACACACACACACACACACAAAATAAGGCACCGAGGGATTACGCAAAAGAACATTTGTCAAATTAAGTGAAACCTGTGCTATTGATTTCTTCTAACCAAGGTAAATGAAAGAGAATTAATTAAAGAGGATTAATGTATAAATGAGAACCAGGCAGAAACATTTCCTAGGGAGATGATAATGACCCACAGGGCAGATGAAAGCCCCCGCTCTCTTTCTAACCACAAGATGACACTCAACAACACACTGGCTTCGGCTCAGGGAATAGCTAACAGCAGCTCATGGTCGGACCTCATGGCACATAGAGGTGACTCTCACAAATCACCTCATTATTAGCAGAACCTCCACAAGAGCCCTTGGACTGTTTAGGATCAAGACTAAACTTGACTTTTTAAAAAATATACATATTTTTTTACATTTATTTATTAGATTTTTTATTGGCGCATCACATCAAGCAGTTACATATCTATAATCACGTAACCTCACGTAACCACGTAACTTTGTTCCTGCCAAAGTGTTATGGGGGCCCACAAAAGAGCCGGACCAATCAGCAGAGAACAGAAGCAACAGGACATCAGTGTAGGTTTTTCTCACTAAAACAACATGCTAACAAGCCAGCAGTAGCCTATGCTGACTGACTGCTCGCTCACTTTCCTCAGCACAAGTGCTACGATTTGTTTAGCTCCTTTGTGTGATTGGATGTTGGCTAATGACAGACAGATGGTTGAGCCAATCACCTGCTACGTATTTATTTATTTATTTATTTTTTTTTTTTGTGTAAACATTTGTTCCTGCTGCCCCTTTTCCAAATGGTTTGAACTTAACAGCTTAGGCTGTGATTTGAATTGTAGCAGTTATGCATTTATCCACTAAGCAAAATTCCCAATGGCTGATTGAAGTGAGGACATACAAAAGAACAAAAAATATGGTACTCTGTAAGTTATTCTGATGATGAGAACTATGTAGACCCAACCATTAAATTAAAGCTTGCATAGGTAACTTTCACTGAAAATGTTAAATCAAACTGAAAATGTCTTTCACTGAAAATGTTAAATCAAACAGCTCAAACAGTAAACACTTGAGGTTTAGCGCCTCTCCCATGCCCGTCCCACCCTCATGCACGTGAGAAAACAGCCCCAGGAGCAACCCCGGAAGGACAGATTTTTTTTTTTTTTTTGTCTCTCATTGCGTTTAGACTGGATCAGACCTAGAGTGTATAATGATGATGTGTCAACACTGCAGGAAAAAAGTTGCCTACACAAGCTTTTAGTGCTTATACCATGTTTTTTTTTTTTTTTTTTTTTTTTTGTCATTTAAGCCTAAACGGTCCTCAGTTCAAATGACCCCCCGGCGATTTTGCATAGTGCACCTTTAATATTGCATGGCTGGTCTTGCTGCTCAAATGGTGTGACTACTACTATCACAAAATTATATGCAAATGAATGTGGGAGAGTGTATGAGTGTCAAATTAAATGCAGTGGTTGTCAGTCAGGGTGAATGCTAAACCACTGCCTGTCCATAAGATTCAATAAAAGGGGGAATGCTGCCTCTCAGTTGAGGGAAGTTAACAGCAGTGCAGAAAGAATAGAAGAAATCTTTAATTATTGTTGTATTATGTGGTAGGTTTATGTTAATAGTGTGTAATCTCAGCCCTGCAAATCAGGTCCATTCTCTAAAAAGGCAGGGGATTGCTGGTATTATGGCAATGAGGTTAATTCCACTAAAACCTGCATGCAACCCTCAGCGCAAAGTTGAAATTAATCTGATGCCCAGTGAGCTGTTAAGATAAATCTTCTGATATCAAAACTTAAATAAACAATCATTGTTTGTGTATTCTTACCGAGTGATGATGAGCTGACATGATGAAGCAAGAAATCCGATAGAGTAAAGTCCAGTGAGAGTGTTTCATACTAAATGATCTTTTTCTGGAGAATTCAAAACAGTGTTGGACTTTTATTAAATCAGATAACATATCGGATTTGTTCCACAATACAAGAAGTTTTGTCTGGACCCAGTGTTCACAGACAGCACCCAGATCGATGTTTATTATAGTATTTTAGCCGAACATGTTATGTCCAAACAAGCACAAGAGAAAAATCCCTTTATTACCCAACCTCCGATATTTATCTTCCTAACGCTTAAAAGGCGCAGAACGCCTCACAAATCGAGCGCTGTCGACAGGAGCTGCGTTGGAAGAGAATCGATTAATGTCATACGCTTGGCCCTGTGCTTTCACATTGTAAACGGATTTTTACGCCGTAAAGTCGGGGAATTATAAACATATCTGGCATTGTTGTAGTAATAAACATCTCATTTCTCAAGTGCTGCAGTCTGCCAGCTCGCACATAACAGAGACGGCACAACTCTGAAAGGTAAAGTCTGCAAAAACATCACTCTTGTTTCATTCATCATGTTATATTTTTTTAGTCAAACAGAATTATGTTTTTGTCACTGAATCAAAAGAAAGTTTGTTGGTAACTTTGGAAGTTTCTCATTATTTGTTATGTCTGCTGTCTGTCTGGTATAGACTCTGCAGCTTTTTGCAGAAGTTGAGGATCCACATTATTCCAGCGCTGCCTTACAACATCCCAGAGAGCCTTGTAATGTTACAGCATGTCTCACCTTTTCCCTTTTCCAATCTTCCCAAACACACTCAGCGCCGGTGGGACTGAGGTCTGGCTATTGTGCCGGGAAAGCCGAGCAAGTCAGCACCCCTATGCATGTTTAGACTCACTGTCCTGCTGAAAAATTAATCCTCCTGCACACAATTTGAAGCCAAAGCACATAGTAATACTTCTTGGTCGATGTGTAGCTGATCCTGTGCGATTCACCAGCACCAGAACAGACAAAAAACATCCCCACACCTGTGCATTTCCACCACCATGTGTGACTGTTTGCTCGCTCTGCTCTTACATAAACTCTGCAAAACTTTGACTCATCTGTAAAAACAAACTTTCCTCCCGTCCTCAGCATTGAAATTGTGGTATTATCTGAGGCGTGTGGAAACTGCTGCTCTGCTATTAAAGCTGTGGTTTGTCGCCTTTTGTCGTTTTCCCTAACCAAAGCAGTTCAGCTCAGCTCGGCTCTTTGTTCAGCTGGTTTTGCACATTGGATGCGGATGCTGTTGTGTCTCATGAAGGTGTCAGCTTGATACATTTGTCCTCAGACGGTCCGGTCACTTTCGCTCTGCCTGGTCTTGCTTTGGATGAGAATTACTTGATTTGTGAAAACCTCTCGAGTGAACACTGTCCTGCTCGCTTAAAAACTGTCAATTTAGCTGCGGTTTTGTGCTGGCATAGATTTTCAGCACTCAGGAGAACAATTTGGTCCTGAACCGCTTCACTAAGCTCTTTCGATATTGTTACGAACAACTGGAAAATATTTGTCAGTGGGAGTCCTTTTTAAAAGTTAAAGCACTGACAGAAGTGGCAATAATGGGTCGAGAAGCACATTAATTTATCCTTTTATTAGGGATCAAAATGTTACATATAAATCTATCTGTATCAGTTGTAAATGTGTTCTTGAATACAGTGTCATTACATGATACTTTACACATCAACTGAGTCAAAAAACAACAACAACAGTGCATAGCAGTGGCCATGAACCCTCCTGTATTTACATGCATGTCAAATTTTAGTATATACATTTCAAAGTGTCTGGAAAGTGTTGTACTTTTTCACTATACATTTGGCTCATGTGGTCAACTGTGCTGTAAATAATTTCCCAGAATGTGAGGGAGGAAAAAAAAAATCAATGGAGACTTGAGCAAATTGAGTTTGCTGCCCAGTTGAAAAACTTCAAGCTCAAAGATCCATCGTACCAACACAGCTAGATCATGTTGTCAGCCTCAGTTCTCAGAGCAGCAGATTGAGGTTTGGGCAGGAGTCACGCTAAGCAACAGAAATAAAACCCAGTCTGTGGGAAGAGCAGGTTTTGACACATATAGCATTGTCAGTCCTTCCAGCATTTCCTCTTCTTTCTCTCCTTTTTTTTTCCTGTAACCATTGTGACAAAAAATGTCAATTTCATGGTGTCTTTCCAGCACAATTTCATGGCATTTTCGGTGTTCATTAGCAAGACACGAATTGCAAGTCAAATAAAAGTTGACAAGTGATTTTATTTAATTAATTGTTTACTGTGGTAAAATTGTAATTATTTCTGACAATTGGAATTTGTGGAAGAATTGGAAGAATGTGTGATGTTGGACACTGTTGAAAGTGACACAAGGTCAAACTTGCAGCCTGTATTTCCACAGACTGGTCTATGCATATGAATGTATATTTAAAAAAAAAAAAAATGTTCCTGATAGTGCTGTAATGTTCCACACTATCCGACCTTCTGCATAAGCTGCAAATGTCATTATGTTTCTATTTAATCTTTGCGAGGGACACTATGAGCCATTTTAATATTCCTCTCATTGTCTGAAATCTCGAAGTTATTAGCCCACAGAGGAATAGCTACTGTCAATAGTTCTGTCAAATTTTGTATTGTCACTGCACACCAAATTACAGTGATAAGGCAAGAAGTGCACCGAATAGGAAGGAGAGGAGAGAGTGTTCCACATTTCAGTGGGAATTAAGCGGCCCGGGACTGTGTAGAGATTAACTGTCTTACTTGGCAGTCAGGCAGACAGTTCTTGGGTGTTCCCCTGCTTTCAATTTGTCACCCAAAACGCAAGACGCTCCTCCTGCGCTTGTTGCATCTCCATAAATTTGCAATTCATTTGTGCGTGCCGATTTTGACAGAGGCACTAGGACAGCGGCACTTTAACTGGTCATTATTTATCTCATTTATCTCATTCATGTGATTTAAGGCTGGACTGGTGGTTAATTAAGCTGTGTCAGCTCCCAGTCATGCCAATACTGCTGGGCCCCATTGATTTACAGTAGATTACCATCTTTAAGAGAGAAGAAAGAGGCGGCGTAAGGTGGTTTGGCAACCTCTAGCACTCCTCTCCCCTGTGATCTCATTCAATGTCAGCCAAGTGCAGCAGCCATTTATAAATTGACCCATCACTTTGTTAGCATTTGTTTTATTACTAGATGCAATGGTCATACTTCAGTATTAATATGTAGTAAATCTATATTTATATGTATACATGTATAGTATATACACTCAGTGGCCATTTTATTAGGTCCACCTGTACAATTTAACGCAGTTCAGTGCAGCAGCTCTGCCATAAAGTCTACCTTTTAACAAAGTTTCTAATGTTTCGGTTTTTATACTTTTATACTGAATACCTTGAGTGTCAAATGTAGAATTATGTAAGCGAAAAAAAGGTTACATGCTTTTTTATTTGCTTATTTATAAAGCAACAATGCATATAAACAGCACTGACAAAAGAAAGTGTAAGTGTGACAGAGTTTTCTACATTCCCTGGCCAGAATGTTAAAAGACAGTGAAGAAGAAGAAGAAGATCCCATGATAAAAACACAATTTGAAAGTCATTATCAACAGATATAAATATGTTAATATACTGATCAGTTCTAAACCCCTTAACTACAAGTGAGTGGGTAAAGGGGGGACGACCGGCAGCAGTGAGGCAGAAAGAGAGAGAGAGAGAAAAAAAACATTTGCACACTCTCAAACAAATAATACGCTAATACTCACAAGTTTGATTGCAGTACACCACTTCTTTAGTTCTTTAGTAAATGAACAATAATTACTGAGATTTCTTATATGTGGTGGAGTGGAATTCCACTCTTTAGAAGCTTGGATGGAAAAAAGCAGATCGGCTAAAGGCAGATTTATGCATTGTAATGATGAATATCATTTCACCAGTAGTCTTTATCCTTTATACTTTTTTGGGTCCCCATTAGCTTCCAGGAAGAGGTCACTAGTCTTCCTGAAGTCCTCAAGTCGACTCGGCAATTGAACAGAATACTTATGCGCTGCTATTTTTAGAAGGAAAATATTCTGAGTTGGGTCTGTTTATAATAGATGGTGTGTCTGAATGGAACACTGACTGTAGTTGACTGTAGCTGACTGTAGTTACTGAAGGTGAAGCACTCAGATAACACTTAGTTAAGCACTGTCACATAGAGTGCTGCACAGGCAGTATAATGGCAGCATGTCTTCAAAATGTCCTCTGTTTTCGAAGTAATGTGCTCAACCACAGACAAACTTCTTTTGGTTCAATGCTGTGCTGGATCAATCCATCGCAAAAAAGACTCCAGTAAGGTTCAACATGACTGGAAAAAACATGCTCATCTCTTATTTATCTTTCAGCAAGATGTACATGATGTGCAGCCAGGCGTTTTGGCTTCAGCCATCCTCAGCAGCTGCATCTTCGCTTGTACTGAACTTTACTGGAGACTATTTACCAATTTAGTTGTTTTTTTTAATCTATGCTAGAATTCCTCTTTGCATAAGCCCCTTCTAGCTACCACTTATCACACTTGTGCTTTACTGATGGTTCCACAGCAGCTCTCCACCACTATGAACCTGGCAAGTGCTATCTGCTGCATTGTATCAATATGGGCTCCATCCAGGATGTGCTTGTTCCCACTCACTGACACTAAGAGATGAGAGAGCTGTTGGAAGTGAGGACACAAGGGGGAATGGTTAAAAGTAAGTGTATTTGTGTGTGTGTGTGTGTGTGTGTGTGTGTGTGCGTGCATATCTATGCGTCTGAGTGTGTGTGCTGTAAGAGTGATGGATGTGGAAGTACAAATCTTAATCATGATGCTGTTTGAAACTATAGTCCAGGTTCATGCAAAGCAACACATGGCAGTTTCATAGTCTGGCAGCCCCAGGTGGCAGGGGGGACTAAACTTTGGAAAACTTGAAGGACTTCATTACCCATAATTCATGGAACCTGACATCAGTGAACTCATTTGACCTAAACATTTTCTTCTTAGCGGCTGGTACTTTAGAGGTGGAAGTGGTGAAAACCAAATATTTGGCAGGAGGTACAAATGTCCTTGGTGAATCCAACTTTCTCTTGGCAGAGCTCGTGCAAGCTGCTGTGTAGGAGACAATAATGCATTTCGCTCTCGAGCTTGGATTTTACACTTCCTATGTGCCAAGAAGATTTCCTGTCTGTGTCCATACCCGACATGTAAAATTAACTTCAATAGGTAAATAGGATGAATCTGCAACATCTCAATTTGTGGGGATGGGACATTATTCTTTACCGCAGCTTCGGTTTATGATTTAGACTGTCATGATTATATTTTTACATAAGAATATTGCTTATAGTGCAGCTTTAACCTTGGAGTTGGGCCCATATCAAGATGAATAGCCACATTTAAGAAGCCTGTGCATGCCAGAAATATAACCTGAAAATTGTGCACAATAATTTCTCTGTGCAGGTTTGCCAACAAGCATGCATGTGTACACTCAGCAGTATTATGGGATATGGGATGATACACAATGGATAAAAAGGGATTACAATTATATAGCATCACAGAATGCAAAACAAAAGGACAATGCACAAATATGTTGCCACTTATCTGGAGTATTTACACCAAAGACCGAGATATCAGTGCATAAAGTACATCTTTAGAGTTTCAGAATCACCACAGCTTGACTCTTTTCATTTGATGACTCTTCCTCATAGCCAGGACCCCACTGGGAAGTGCTGTTTGTCCCCATCTTCATGTCCAATTCTTACATGGTTTTGTTTTGATGGTGAAAATAAGAATTAATCCATGAAAAAACAAAAACAATCTTCACTCAATTCAATATTTCCAAGATTACCTTATTTCCCTTTTCAGTTCACCCAATATAGAATTCCTGGATCCCATTAGCAAGAATCATTGAAAGTGGAACTGTTACGCCTAAGCTATATTGTCGTAATGAATTAAGCTCATTGACATTTGTAGGAATACTGAAATTGTCCTGGCATTATGGTTTGTTATGTTCGAACACTTTGACAGTCCAGCGCTTTCAACTAACTGCCTGTCCTTGCTTTCAGTTCCTTTTCATAATAATTTTTTCACTGTAATTTTATAGTCTGCAAAGTTGTTTATTTAGGCTTAATGTTGTTAGTTTTCGCCATTTCTCAGCAACCAAATGCTTAATTGAGAAATTAAATGAAGACTAGGGACAAAAGCTTGTTCACAGACAATTTGAAGGTGATTAGGCTTTTTAATTGGGAACATGCCATTTGACTAAAATATAGAGAGCTTAAAAATCTGTTTATTTATTTATTTTTTTTATTTTGTTTCTTATTTTGTTTTTATTTGATCATGCACTGTGTTCAATTTGCCACTTTTGTTTCTAGGATGCATGACTTAAAAAAAAAAAAAAAGAACCAAAGTAAAATAACTAATAATGTCAGATCATTATTACAACATGGCAGTGTTATTGCCAGCATAATGCTGTGAGAGTTGTGCAGTTTGCCAAAACACGGCGATGATTGACGAGCTTACAGTAGCGGTGTGATTTCTGTCCCCTGAAGAATGCAACATGCCTGGACACCATCCTGCTGTAAACACCAGTACAATGTCAACACAAAACATCTGAACACATCTATCAAACCCCTCCAGGTCAATCCAGAATATTAACTGCAATCATTAAAGCACATTCTTTTTAAAAATCTAGCACAAAAATGTTTAACATAGCACAACTTAAAATGATGAATTTGAACATTTTTTTTTTAATCATTCTAATTTGCTATGGCACTTAACATCAACACATACACTATATGGACAAAAGTATTGAACCACCTACACATTACACCTACAGGAGCTTTTATGCCCTCCCATTCTAAATCTATTGGCGTTAATATGGAATTGGTTTGCCTTTGAAGCTATAACAGCTTCCACTCTTCTGGGAAGGATTTCTACAAAACAAAAGAGTGTCTGTGGGAACTGTTGCCCGTTCATCCAGAAGAGCATTTTATGAGGTCAGACACTGATGTTGGACGAGAGGGCCCGGCTCGCAATCTCCGTTCTAGTTCATCCCAAAGGTGTTGGATGGGGTTGAGGTCAGGGCTCTGTACAGGCCAGTGAAGTTCTTCACTCCAAACTCAGCCAGCCATGCCTTTATGGAGCTGCTTTGTGCACTGAGGCACAGTCATACTGGAACAGAAAAGAGCCTTCCCCAAACTGTTCCAACAATCTTGAAAGCAGAGAATTGTCCAAAATGTCTTGGTAAGCTGAAGCATTAAGATTTTCCTTCAGTTTTTGTGCTGATGTTAATGCCAGAGGAGGTTTGGAGCTCTGCAGTTATTGAGTCAGCAGAGTGTTGGCCACTTTTATGCACTTTACTACTCAGCACTCAGCCATCCCGCTCTGTAACTTTACATGGTCTGTCACCTGGTGGCTGAGCTGTTGTGGTTCCTAAATGCTTCCACTTTGCAATAACACCACTTACAGCTGATAGTGGACTATCTAGGAGGGAGGAAATTTCACCAACTGACTGCTTGCAACAGTGGTATCCTACTACATCACTATTACAGCATCACGCTGGAATTGAGTGAGCTCTTTAGAATGAGCCATTCTTTCACAAATGTTTGTGATTGATTGATTGATTGATTTTATTAGGCCAGTTGTATTTGCAAAATAAATAAAAATCATCAGGGATAGCACAATAATGCCTGTTGGCTTATTTCCATTGTGGTCCCTGTGTAAAGGCAGACTGTTTGATTTTATACACCTGGGGCAATAGGACTGAATGAAACACCTGATTAAGAGGTGTGGCGTAATACTCTTGTCCATATAGTGTAGGCTAAGGTAAGTGTTGTCATTGCATCTAAACTGCTAATTTTATACCAATAAGGGAAAACACATGAACCTAATGTGGTTTTGATTTGCCTTATCTAAAGTTGGCTGTTCACTGTCTGGAAAGAAAATATTACTTTAGCTACCACTGTTTCAGTACAAACCTCCAACCTTTTTCTATTCATAGTGCAAGGCAGAGCAATTGAGTGAATGAGTTTCTGTCTTGGCAGCTTAATGGCACAGCCTGAAGGAACACTGGAAATTATATAATTTCAGGAATCATTATAATTGGTATGCTTGCTAACCAAGTCATGAAAGGGTGAAACTGTAATTTTCTATGTGGCTTATCAGTTCTTTTATTTTCAGGTAGAAACCGGGGTCAGTCTTCCTTTAATTCAATAATCTAATCAAATTTTTGCACTCCAATTAGTCAGTTTAATTGATAAAACTCCAACTCGGTGCTCATGCAAGACGGAGCTTTGTACAAAATTGCTCGGTTCCTCACCAAACACACTCCAGTCATTATTATGGTTGTTAGGAGGCCAGCTGAAAAATAGTACCCTATTGTTCCTATTATTTCCTCTTCCTATTACTCGATGTGAAGACTTCCTTTTCTTCCCTCGTACATCTACCTCTATATTGCACTAGGATGCACTTCAGCTGTAGGCCTAATTTTGAACCAACTTATGAATAGGTCAATTGGGTTGTTTTGTTTTGTTTTGTTTCTCAAGCTCTTTCAAACTGGAATTTCCCTTAGAGAAATTTGAACTGATGGGACTGAAAAGGCATCATAAGGCTGTATTTGTTCATCCCAGCTGAATACAATGTTCTTTATATCTGTAAATCAAAAACAGGTAGAGGAGGACAGGGTTTAAAACAACCTGTTCTTGATGACAAGGGATACTTTTATCATAAATACACCAATGGATGTAAATGGTCTGCATGCAGTAACATGCCTCAGACAAATTGCCAGTTACAGAGAAAGTATAACTGCTTTTATTTTTTTGAACTGCAATTTCCACTGAGATGGCTGATTATTCACCATAGCTCTGTCATCTTAAAAGGTTGGGAAATATAAGGGAATAAGGTAAGAAAAAGCAGTTTAAAAAAATAAATAAATAAATAAAACAACTGTAGTCAGTCCAAATTAAAAAAAAAAAAAAAAAAAAAAAAACTATCAATGATGATTACATGATAAGTATATAATTAATCTATATATTGATGTTTTTTGTGTTACCTTATTACTCACATGTAAGTCATTAGTTTGTGTCAGTAAATCTCTGTTTGGAAAAACAGGAATGATTCAGACTTCTGAAAGCACATACTGTAGTTTATAAACTGTCCTCCAGCAAAAAAATGGACCCATGTGGCCTTTGTATGTGGCACCATAAGTCAGCTGCTGACCACTAAGCAAGGTCATTTTCTAAATTTACTGTAAGATGTTAGGATTTTCTGTGTTTCTCAGGTGAAACTGTTCATTATTGTTGCTTTTGAGGAGAATGTTATTGCTGTTATGTTCATTGTTAATTCCAGCAGTGCAATGGTAGTATCAGTATATCACAAGCAGGTAGCAGTATCGCTGAGAGTGTGTAGCGAGGAAAACAGAAATCTCGTGTGATTTAACCACATAATGAGATTTCAGTGTCAGATGGACACGTACATGGCAAGACCAATGATTGTCAACTTAAGCTGATATTTGAATATCTTACAGCTGTAAAAAAAAAAAAAAAAAAAAAAAAAAAAAAATATGTGTAGCACCAGTTTTATCCTGTGTGAGCATCACTCTGCGTTCCGCTACATGCTCAGCAGCTTATTATGGCCTTTAGCTACGTTTTAAAGTCAAGCGACCTCTAGTGGTCCTGTAAATAATGACACTGTGGTGTGGTGCTACGGTCCACGTAAGGATGTTAGCTGGGTGGCGGCTGGATCAATCAACGTGCCAATCACTTTGCCAACCAGAGTTAGAATTCAAAATAGAGCAGTGTTTGATTTTTAGGCCAATGTTAGCTAGCTAATCTTAGCATATGTTCGTTAATATTAGCTAGCTAATTTTAGCTAATGCTTTGTAACCTTTACCTTTTACTTTACCTTACCTAACCTTTTTTCCTTACCTTAAGCATTACAACAAACCACCACCTTTTCCTAACCTTAACCAAGTATTTTAGTGGCTAACTGTCGCTGCTCCTCAGATTTGAATGCTTTACTGGGCGTGGCCACTTCTAATGATTGACGACTGCTGCACAGATGTTTCCTAGCTGCACGTGATTGGACGAAGGCTTCACTCATGGGCATTCTCATCTTGGATTTCAAACTGAACCAACATGGCGGCTCTTTTGGAAACTTTCTTTGACATTACAAAAATAGTTTAGTCTAATTTTAACAAATTGTATATACTTCACATTTGTGCTGATCGTTTCCTGAATCAAGCAGTTGTATTTCAGAGCTGTAATATCATTTTTCGTCCCTTTTCTCCAGCCGTTGATTTCCATTCATTCCACTACGATATGAAAATGAACATTCAGAGACTTCAGACTTTCTTCACACCAGTATTTCATCAGCAGAATAAAATCCCCCACATTAGTTTTCCTAAAAGGAGCAGCACTGTTGTGTTTTCAGGACTTTTGGAAATTAGGACAGAGTGAAACCCTCCGCCAGGGAAAATAGTCCCCGGGGAAACATTTGCTTTTCACGGCCAATTATCACCTGTGTGGTTTCTGAATATTGAGGTCTTTGTTAGCTGGAGAAACAGAATATTTTAACCCTTAGATGCATGGCTCACCAAACCCTACACTCTTCCATGAGTGGGGTCAGAAATGACCCCAATTGAAATGAATGGGTTTTATGCTGTAAACTTCAGAAATGTCTTTCATTTTGGTTAAAGATGATGATTTTTATTGTATTTTAGTCAACAAAATAATTATTTCATGTTTGACATGTCCATTTATCACTTTTAATAAACATTTTATCAAAAAACATATTTTAAATAGGTCAAAAAAGTAAACATCCAAAAATTATCTTTATTAGAAACAATGTGTTTAATGCAATATTTCTTCATTTTGGTTTTAAAATAATGATTCTTATTATATTTTGGTCAGAACAAGAATAATTTCATGTTTTACAATTTAATCACAGGGCTACTCAACCCATGGCCCAGGGGCCACATGCAGCCTGTACGTCATTTTTATGTGGCCTGCCACTATCATATAATAAAAATATTATGATTCTAAATTCCATGTTTTCAGTTATTTCACCTTTTTTTGTTAAGTACATAACTCCACATGTGTTCATTCATAGTTTTGATTCCTTCAGTTAGAATCTACAATGTAAATAGTCATGAAAATAAAGAAAACACATTGAATGAGAAGGTGTGTCCAAACTTTTGGCCTGTACTGTATGTTGCTGTGTAAAAATAACCTTCAGGGTGGAGAGACTGATGGCATTAGATGTGTGCATCAACACTAAATGTATACCTGACATTCACAGTTGATAAAAATCAAAGGTTCCTAGGGTTAACCCTTGAAATTCCATAGAAAATGCTTGGGGTCATTTTCGACCTCACGTATGGAAGAGTGGGGTATTGATATAAAAAATGCAATTACTTAAAAAATATAACAGTTAGATACAAATCCAAATGGCCTCATGTCAAAGACAGCCTATTTGAGGAATACATGGAAGATTAAATGATAAAAATTTAAAATGACTAAGATAAAAAAAAAAAAAAACACCTCCGGGGTCATTTTTGACCCCACGCATGCATCTAAGGGTTAAGGTGGCTGTTTCAACCAAAAATTCTAATTTGACAATGTAGGAATTTTTCTTATATGCTGTGAAATCTTTAGTACCCATGATTTGCAAAATAGTTTGTTGCCATATAAAATGTGGCTAAATTGTAGTAAATGGGCCAAACATTCAAAATCACTGGTATGGTCCCTTAAGATATGGAAAATAAACACTTATTTAAAAAAAAAAAAAAAAAAAAAAGAAAAAAGAAAGAAAATAGTCCGCCAAAGTAGGTTTCTGAAAATGTCGGCGATAAATAAATCTGAATCTGTCTTCATTCTACATTGACAATAGTTAGTTTAAAAGTTTATTGCGAGTTTCCAGGGGCAACGAGTCATGCTGGGTGCCTGTAATTTGCATAAAGTAGCTTAGACCTCAACTTCATGCAAATGAGGGGACGCCAACATGACACCCTACCGGAATGCACTGCGCGGCTGCTTACATAGACGATGAATGGGAAGCGTGGAAATGACTGATCCACTGATGCACGTACCATTTTCCTCAGCATGTTTTCAGCATCTCAGTGGCTCCGTACTGCAGCGAATCAGGCCAAAGCCTTGACAAAGTTTTTACTCATGTTATTTATTTATGACATTGTGTGGTGAAAAGACTCCCTGTTGCTGCTGCGTTGTTTTATATAATCGCTGCATATTCCTTGTGTAGTGTGCATATTCAGAGTTTAGATTTGAGCAGGATTTTATGATAAACTGTTTACAATTTGGATAGCTCATTAGAAGTAGACTGTGTCAGGGAGTGATTAATTATGCCAAACTGCAAGACTTCTGTTTGTGTCAAGTTGATGTATATTCTGTTTTTTTTACCCTAATGAACAGAGGAATTGCAAGCTCTGCACTCATATCAACAACTGTGATTACTCCCCATTTCAAGGCTGGCACCATTTCTGTACTGTGCAGATTATCATTTTCCAAAGTCTGCATATGCTCATGGAGGACAAATCCTTTTTTCCCCCCACCCTCTCTCGCTTTCTCCCAGTGGTTTGGAAACTTTTTTCTAAACACAAGGGAGATCAGCACAGAGCACCCACCAGGAAAACTAACAGAGCAGCCCGAACTCTGCTGTAGATGTCATTTCTGGCTAAAGCGTCATTACACAGTTTGTTAGGTGTGACATCAGGTTCAAATGTTCAAACTAAATATTAAAAAAACATAACAACACAATTGCCATGGCTATAGCCTGCTTATATATTCTATATAATGACCGCTCACTCATAAATATTCCAGTTATATTACTACATTACATGCGACATGCACTTGAAACAGGCATTAATTCTTACCGATAAGAATATTTTACACAGATGGGAGTGATGCAACCTGATGTTTTATCCATTTTTTTTTATCCAATTTTCCAAACACTTCAATATTAACCATATGCTAATCACAAATAGAAGTAATCAGGTTTCCCAAGGTGTTTAGCACCACTGAAATCCAGTGGGGGGAAAAAAGAGAAACATGGCCTGAATTACGAGGGCAAGGCCTGAATTTGCTTAATATGTGGTAAATGGAAGTCATGGCTGTTACAAGGACAGGGAGTGAATAGGATTATAAACCACCAGGTGGACAGCCGATGGCTTTTGCACAATATCTGAAGGTAATGTTAAATAGCCAGGTGCGCATGAATCTGCATGTGCATGCTGACCCTCATGACCTTGTCATTATGCATTCTCTTTTATGACTTGGCATCTAATCAGTTTAATTATGTCGAAAAATTGAGCAGGACAGACACTGTGGTTAATGAGCAAGCATGTTTTATTAGGTTTTAATAAATAGTACATTTTCTCTCGGTGCTAGTATTGTGTTTGATTGCTTATTTCTGCAGATCAGGCGTTGTAGGTAGTCGGCTGGCTTGTTGTGATGCTAGTTTAGCATTGTATACTTAGTTAGCTATGTTTAAACCGTTTATTTTATATTATTTAAACTGCTTATTTAACCAGTAGCTGTGCAATAATTCATACCTGTAGGACTTCAACAATTCAACAGTGCAATACCCCTGTGTATATATGGTGTATATAGTTTTTTTTTTCATATGCTCAATTATTGATTTCTGTATTTATTGTTGTAATATTTTGTAGGATTAATGTACACATCAAGACTAAATGCACATAATGTTGCACATACTTTTTGAAAATTGTAAGGTACATATTTTCAGATTTTGTGTCTCTTTCTATTCTATTATAATTTAATTGCTCTCGTGAATTTGAGCAACTACAACTGACCCAGTTTCGCCTTGGGGATCAATAAAGTATTTTTGATTCTGATTTGTGTGTGGGGATTTTCTGTTTAAAACAAGCTCACCGTGTAGATTTATCTCGTTGTGTGTAATTGTTAATGGTTGTTAATGTCACTGTGCTGCTGCTGCTACACCAGTTTACCAAACAGAAGAACCAGGAAGAAGGCCAGTGAGTGAGCGGGCCAGTTGGGCTGTTTGGTTGCTTTTGCTGGCCCTTTCTCGCTTGTCAGACTGGCAGTGGTGCGCACACACACACACACACACACACACACACACACAACCAGTACTGACACACCCCGTCCAAGAACACCACAAAATCCACTTGGAGGCTGATAGGGGGGATTAGAGCGGCCCCAAGTTTAGATTTGTTTTTGAATGTGATTGGTTAGCTAATGGTGCAATGAAAACTTCTAGAAGTGAGGATCTTCAGTTAAACTGTAAACAAACCAGAACACACAGAGAGAGAGAGAGAGAGAGAGAGAGAGAGAGAGAGAGAGAGAGAGAGAGAGAGAGAGAGAGAGAAATGGAGGAGCTAAAAACCAGAGTACCAAAATAAAGGTTCAATATGAGGTTAAATATGAGAGTATGCCTGTGTGTGATGGTCAGGTATGGATATGATCTTCTGATTAATGGATGAGCAGCAGGCCAAGTGTTTTGTTGTTGTCCGCTGTCTGTTTCCACTGTAATTTATTTTATTTGTCGCTTGCCGGTGGTTGTTTCCACTGTTTTATACCCTATATTTTTTATAGCATAACATGCAAAACAAATTTCCATAAAAACACAGCAAAGTATTATCTTATCCTACAGTATGCTATTTATTTATGTTATGTTATGTTATGTTATGTTATGACATGAAATGTGCTTTTTTTTTTTTTTTTTTTGCTTGCAATCAAGTTTATGGTCACTGTCCCCAAAAGAACATGATGCTGATGCTGATGATGATGATGAATGGATGAATAATGATAATGAGAAAAGATAGCAGCAGACATGAATTTGGCCAGAACTGAGGTTTAAGTCATGATGTGACTCAGCCAGCATTGTAGGGCTGTGTGCAAACCTGTGCATAAATGATTGCATTTTAAGTGCAAAAACAGTTATAACGTGGCCATCGAAGTGATGAGCAGCCGTGCCTTGACTTTGCAAAGTCATTAGCGGTGTGTCGTGCTCTGTTAGAATTTCATTTGTTGCTGTTGTGTTGTGTAGTCACTGAGCACAGTCTGCCAGTAGGCCAGGTTATTGATGAAACTGTGCCAGCAGGATCCCTGAGGACAGGTACAACTGTGCCCACTGTTATTAGAAGTGCAATGCAGTATGCAAACTGCAAAAATACATATTTTAATACCACCACTACTGCTGTTCTTACCACCACCACCATCAGTACACTGAATTTATTATTACTGAATACGTTTAAAGTGAAGAACAGGAATGTCTTTGGATATCACACAAAAAGATGTTAGACAGTCTTAATTTGTTATGAATATTTCAAGACCTACTCACAAGGAATCATGTATTATATCAAGAAGTAAAGTAGATAAGTTACACTAAAATATTACTACTAAACGATCTAACTGCAATGAAAGAATCGGTCAGTCTGACATAATTTGAGTACAATGATTATACATTCATTTTGAATTCTTTGCAAAAAATTGGCCAGTGACTTTTACATGCACTTTTAATTAGAAACTGTCTTAACTTTGAGATAAGAGAAGGTTGAATTTCTCTACACAATGATGTTATATCAGTGTACACTATAAAGTTGGTTTCTTGTGTGCGAGGTGATCCGATCAGCAGCAGAAAACTCTTTCCTTGCAATGTACCACCACTAATACTAATAATGACTCTACGTAATTTTCAAGACAACATTACAGTGTGGTGTCCAGTGCAAGGAGAGTCGACGTTAAGACTTTTAAAGAGATAAGAATTATTGCGGTAAAAGTGAGCTTTTGATAGAAAAGGAAAATAGAAAGTGTGCCAGCCTCAGGCTGTCAGGCAGATCAGTCCAAAGCCTGCGTGTATTAATGGCAAAGTCTGTGTTCAGTTCTCAGCGCTGACCTTGGAACAGTTGCTTTCCCTGTGGCGCTCCTGATGGAGATACAAGGTCAGTGATGTTGGCCAAAGCTAAACACAACAGGGAATCAATATAGAGAGGTCAAAGAAGTCATTTTCTGAAACTTCTTCATGTTACAAAGCTTATTATTTTACAAAATTTATTTTGAACTAGCTGCAAGTCAGGCGACCGAGGTCAAAGTCTAATCCAGAAAAGATAAAAGGATGAATTACATAGTCAAGATTTAAATTGTATTCTGTCACTGAGTAGGTAACATGTCTTAAACAGATTAATGGTTTGATTATAACCCAAGCGCTATATAAATACTCAGCTTTAACTGCAATGTAACACTGAAGCTTAAAGTTAAAGTTAACCCTAAAATGACAATTGATGCATAAAACATCTTGAGCTTAAGTGCGTAAGTCACGTCGATAGTTTTAACTACTGACATCCATGTAAAAAAAAACCCTCTGTAATCCATGAAGTTTAAATTTTCAGAATTTAAATTCCAGGAAGCGGTTGGTCTTCAGTGCAACAGTGAGCTGAGATGGATGGACTTGACCACCAAAGTCACTAAAATTAAACATTTCATGAGGTTACAAAGTCATGGAGTTTCCAAGCACTATAATGAAGCGATTTAACAAACAGTAACTTGTGCAATCCCAGTTAATTCCCAGCCTTTTTATTTGTTTCTGATCTGGTTGGACTGTATTGTTTTTATGTTCTCAAAAATGTATTCTGTTAAGATTGGATTACTTATATTACCTTTTTTTTTTTTTTTTTTTAATCAATTGGGTCTACCTTAACTCTTCACGGGGTGTCAACAGGATATTTGAGCTGGGTGACCACCAATAGTTTTCCTCTTTTGTTGCAGAATCTCTTTGTTCCTGCCCAGAAACTACGTTTAACTTTCACAACAGATGAGTTTCTCTTTCATTTGAGCAGACACTCTTTCAATCATTAGAAAAGCCTTCCTCAGTGCAGCCTAATTCATGGCTTGGTGTTTACAAAACTTTGGTTATTACCGTTTGGCCTGTTGTTGAATGCACTTGTGTCTCTTCAAGGCTAAATCGGGTCACATTTCTACCTTCACATTCTCCATTCCTCCCTGGAAACTTTCCACTTTTTAAATTTATAAAAATAATATGTCTAATCTAAATTGCTAACATATGACAAAATGTTTTCTCCTTTGTGGAAAATGGTGCAAAATGTGCAGTTTGCCTCTGCACAGTCTGGTTGAGTCTGTTGAGCTCAGTGCCAGGTGGGTGGGAGGGATAAGGAGTAGATGCAAATGTGTTTGACTTGACTGAGTGGGCCGGAAAACGGTCATCCTCTCTCTGTTTCACTCACTCACTCACTCGCTCACTCACTCACTCATATTCATTCATTTTCACTACACCTGTCATTTGCCCAGTTGTGCACTGGGCAAAAAGCAGGGAGATACACTGGACAGGTTTCCATTCAACTGCACAGCTGTTCTGTTTTAATTTGTGCTTTTCAATATTTTGTGAGAAAAGGCAAAAAAAGCGCCATTGAAAGCCCCTTTAACTTCTTCATGGGAGCTTAAATCATAATCAAAACTCATTGCACATTTCTCTCAAAAGGTTTTTTTTTTCTTTCTTTCTTTCTTTTTTTGGCAGACAGACACCCAGTGTTGACAACAATACATATGGTGAATTTGGGTGGATCAAAAAGGATTGCCTTCAATTTACTTTGATACAGACATTAAGGAAGGATAATCTTTTGAAGTAATCAGATTTTATGGTTTGATAAAGCTGTGTGTTTATGTATTATGTGGGAATTTACAAATATATACAGAGAAAACATAACTCTGCCAAATATAGATCCCTGAGGCACACTTTACCAAACTTGGGCCAGTGAGGACTCTGAAAAAGCCTAGACCAACAGAAAACAGCCTGCTGAAGAAATATGAGGGAGAGCAGCTGAAAGCAGAATCAAATCTCCCTTAGCTTTCTGCAAGCAGTCTAAAAGCATGGTCTTACTAATTATATCAAAAGCCTAAACAAAAGCATCAAAGGGAATGAAGATGCAACAGTGACCCAGGCTGTCAAGATGAAATTATGTAGTTACTCTGTTCTGTGGCATGCACAAAAAAACTGAGCTGATGAGTTTCAAAAAGGCACTTGCACTCAGAATATCACTCAGCTGTTTATTCACATCTCCCTCAAAAGCCTTGGACAAAACTGTTAATTCGGATATAAATTTAATTTGCTGAAGGTTGGGATGTTTACATTAGGCGTATGCACACAACATAGGGTCCAAGGGCTGGATGTTACTAGTGGTAATTACTAATTAATTTCCTTTATCAGTATGCTCTTCTATATCTCTAATTACTGCCAAAACAGCACCCTCCTGCACTCAAAGAGCAACACTTTAGGCAGGTTGACAACAGGTGATGCTCCACAGCTCCAGTTGTAATTTGGTTGGTCAAATGACCTTAACACGATGATGCCGCTGATTCAAATCGGGTGCTCTCCGTTTGGATATGCCAGCGGCCACTTATTATGTAGCAGTAAGGACGGAGAAAACCGTTCAAATGCTGAGTGGGCGGCTTATTCCATGTGAATCCTAATCAGCTGAACAAACTGGAAGAGGCTGTGGTAAACAGTAATGTTTATGAAGATACGCCTATGCAGCCCCTCATTTATACCATACGTCAAATTCACTTTGCAAGTACCAATGGGTTTTTTCAGTAGCATTCACCCCGTATAAAGTGAGACTGACTTTAAAAAAAAAAAAAAAAAAAAAAAAAAGTCGTCGGTTGGTTGTCGTCGTTTGCCGTGCTGCAAAATGTTTTTGGGCAGGTAGTTTTTTGAGAAGCCAGTGCTCATTAATTCCTCAACCTTGTATGCATTTCATTGTCATATTGAAATAGTTAAATATAAGAAATCATTTTATTATATTGTCATTAGTGCAGCCAGAGGTTTGAATGTGTATGAAAATGTATCCTTCAAACATACACTTTGTGTCATTGCCTCATCTCTCCTCTTGTCAATACTATTCTCAGTGGCAGAGATTACTTAAAATGCATCAGAGTATGCCTCGCTAAGAATTATAAATAGTCTCTCAAAAGATGTTTTCAAAAAACCTGCATACTGTCTTCTACGTGGGACAGTATTTTGCAGTTGGTTGCACGGTTGCATGGTTGCAAATGGCTGTTTTGGAAGTCTTGTTGGTGCATGGTTAAGGGGGATGGGATGATTCATATGAAAAACAATGTCCAAGTGTCTCTTGAAATAATTTCTAGCAGTTTAGAGGAACCCCACAGTGGAAAATTATTGTGCAGCTCTCCCTCCTGCTATTTTTGACTGTCAAATTGGCTGGCTCAGCGTTTAACACAATTTATCAGCACAAGAATATACCTGATTTTAAGAAGACACTAACCTCAGGTACTTTTGGAACAAAATCATCACCTGTAAAATTCATGGTATATAGATTTGATTGAATTGGAGATTTTGGATAAAGTGGCAGCAACACAAATCACCACAAATAGGCACCAACCACCAAAAACCATTAAAAGAGAGAGAGAGAGAGAGAGAGAGAGAGAGAAAGAGAGGGAAAAGGAATGAGAGAGAAAACGTAAGAGTGAGATCTCTGAATCAATTATCTGTAAAATTGATGTAGAAACTAAAAGACACATATTGTTAAAATATACAGTATTTTGCAATTGATTTGGAGACATTTGCTGAAAGCCTATTTATAATTTTCAGTCAGGCATATTTTGATGCATTTTAAGTAATCTCTGCCACTGAGAATAGTATTGACAAGAGGAGAAATGAGGCAATGACTGTAGATGAGGAGTATCATTTGACAGAGCCCCAGGCACAGTTTTCTCTCCTTTTCCAGTGCAATGCCTCTTCTGCAACTCTGACTGCTTGCTGTTTCATTATGATGAGGCTATGGGCTAAACGTAGCCAAGCATATCAAATATCCTGGAAGCACGTACTAAATAAATCATTTTATTCATTCCATTAGTGGTGGATGTGCTTCATTGTAAACCATCTTGTGACCATACTGGCAAACAAAAAGCTGTTGTGCCTCCTCCTGCCATCTCTGGCTGCTGAGATGGAGACAAAAAACATTGGGCCCCATTTCTTGAAATCACAACTGTTCCATCAGTTTGAGGTTTTATGCCTCTCTCTGAAAGCTATGCACATGGTCAGTATATGTTTCCAGTTTGTCTGTCTAATTAGTCACAGTCCTCTGAATTGTAAGCACCAGCAGTTAACAGCAGAAGATTCTAGTGCAGCACGATGTACCGGATCAATGTCTTAACCACAGGGATGAAACCATGGCTTGGTTCAGTGCTGCAGTGCGGAAGCAGCATCCCCTCATCTCACTGAGTGAAACATCAACAAAATGTAGCTTGTTGTGCAATAACAAGGAATGTGGGGCAGGATATTGATTGGCGAAAATGGTGGTTAACTGGGCTGATTGCGTGTTACTCGGTGAGATTTAGAAGGTGATGGTGAAGTCATGCAGGTATAGGCTGTGGTAAAGCTGGAGGCTCAGTTACTTAGGCAAGGTCAAGGTGAGTCTGCCGCTGAGAAACCTGATATTGCATGTTCAGGAAGATGCTTGCAGTCCAGCACAGCAGGTGGACATGGCCAAGCAGAGGTGACAAGCTGAGGGTCAACCACAAGTGGTCCTGCAGCAGATGTTACAGGTGACAAATCAAGTATGGCAGCAGATGGTGAACGCTGTGTACGCTGGCCCAAAGTACCAGGGCTTGAGACCTGGACTGTCTTCTAGAGGATAAGCAGGACTTCAAGTGACAGGTGGGTGTAGGGTTAGAGCCCAAGTAGACAGTCCACCCCTGGGCTACAACTGTAACTACAGCCCTGGCCACTGAGCAGATGTTTGGATGCTGTTACCTTGGCTTTCAGTTTGACTTTGACTTGACTATCACAGTGTTTGAGGAAAACTGGCATAGCTTGTCAGTATTGGCCAAAGCCATGGCTCAGTGTGTCAGTCATTTTTTCACTAAATGGGGAAAAAATATGAGGCAAGATTTAACATCTGTTTTTACTTTCTCAAAATTTTCACTTTAATCTCAGAATTTCAACTTTATTATTAAATCGTTACCTTGAGGTTATTCTCAAAATGTCAGCTTTATTCTCTAAACTCACTGACAATCATGACTGGCTTACATACAAGCCACCTAAATGCGGCTTACACCTTATTTTTCGACCAGTTTTGGTATGTGTCAGGACTGTTACAGCAGCACAAAACCCTGAAAAAGGAAGAGTCAGAATTTTTCAGCTTCACTGTTTACAGTAGGCCTACAGGCAAAGTACAGGTAATCCGCAGCAGCAAATTAAACCGGGGTAGGTAGAGCAATGTAGACCAGTCCTTGGTCAGAAGTTCTGCTTATGATTTTCCACACTGTGCTGCTGCTCGCATGATGGCCATGATTGGTTCAGGTTGCTTAGCAACAGCTTGTAGTTGTGTAGGTAGTTACCGTACAGTGGGAATAAAACGGACATCAGGAATTTTTTCAGGGTGGACCAATATACATCTTTCGCACTTGGTTAACTCAGAGCCACCTGAGGAGTCAGAGCATGAGGAGTCAGCAAACAGCAAAGAGGGTTATCAACTTTGTGTGCCACAGTGACAGTCCATCAGCAGCCTTCACACTCAGGAAGTTTCCAGATTGTATATTCATGAGCCAAAAATGTTCATTTGTTAGCCTGTGGTTACAGTTACAGTATGAGGGGATGTGGTGATTGGAATATAGTGCCAAAGCAGACTCAATTTTGACTTCTTTATTGGTAAAGATTTAAAACACTTCAGACTCAACCACTGCAAACAGAGTTGAGTGGAATATTCTATTAATCTAGTCTATTCTGTTCTACTCTTACTAAGCAAAACAGTTGACTGTGGATGGCCATTGTGCCACAAGATTTACTTTAAGTTCCTTAGCCCAGCCTTTGCCATATATAACTGAATTAAATGCCTGAACACAGCACTTATGGCAGGATTATGAGTTGGAAAAACTACTAATGGCATATGCTTGTTATTTTTAGGAAGCGGCTGCCTGGAATAACTTCATAATATAATTTTTTGTATAGATTCAAGCATCGGTCTAGCCTATATTTTTGAGGTTCTGTGTGTTTGTCGTTTGAATGCTGACGGCTGCTGGTTTGATGATGGTGGGATTAGTTATTTCAGCTTTAATGGCTGCTTTAATACACTATATTCCCAAAAGTATTCGCTCACCTGCCTTTACTCATACTATGAACTGAAGTGCCATCCCATTCCTAACCCATAGAGTTCAATATGATGTCGGTCCACCTTTTGCAGCTATTACAGCTTCAACTCTTCTGGGAAGACTGTCCACAAGGTTGAGGAGAGTGTTTATAGGAATTTTTGACCATTCTTCCAAAAGCGCATTGGTGAGGTCACACACTGATGTTGGTCGAGAAGGCCTGGCTCTCAGTCTCCGCTCTAATTCATCCCAAAGGTGTTCTATCGGGTTCAGGTCAGGACTCTGTGCAGGCCAGTCAAGTTCATCCACACCAGACTCTGTCATCCATGTCTTTATGGACCTTGCTTTGTGCACTGGTGCACAGTCATGTTGGAAGAGGAAGGGGCCCGCTCCAAACTGTTCCCACAAGGTTGGGAGCATGGAATTGTCCAAAATGTTTTGGTATCCTGAAGCATTCAAAGTTCCTTTCACTGGAACTAAGGGGCCAAGCCCAGCTCCTGAAAAACAACCCCACACCATAATTCCTCCTCCACCAAATTTCACAGTCGGCACAATGCAGTCTGAAATGTACCGTTCTCCTGGCAACCTCCAAACCCAGACTCGCCCATCAGATTGCCAGATGGAAAAGCGTGATTCATCACTCCAGAGAACGCGTCTCCACTGCTCTAGAGGCCAGTGGTGGCGTGCTTTACACCATTGCATCCGACGCTTTGCATTGCACTTGGTGATGTGTGGCTTGGCTGCAGCTGCTCGGCCATGGAAACCCATTCCATGAAGCTCTCTGCGTACTGTACTTGGGCTAATCTGAAGGTCACATGAAGTTTGTAGCTCTGTAGCAACTGACTGTGCAGAAAGTCGGCGACCTCTTTGCACTATGCGCTTCAGCATCCGCTGACCCCTCTCCGTCACTTTACGTGGCCTACCACTTCGTGGCTGAGTTGCTGTTGTTCCCAAACGCTTCCATTTTGTTATAATAGAGCTGACAGTTGACTGTGGAATATTTAGGAGCGAGGAAATTTCACGACTGGATTTGTTGCACAGGTGGCATCCTATGACAGTTCCACGCTGGAATTCACTGAGCTCCTGAGAGCGGCCCATTCTTTCACAAATGTCTTGTTTCACAGTCTGCATGCCTGAGTGCTTGATTTTATATACCTGTGGCCAGGCCAAGTGATTAGGACACCTGATTCTGATCATTTGAATGGGTGAGCGAATACTTTTGGTAATATAGTGTATCTTGCCCCCTTGCTGTTTTTACTTTGGGAACAAATACAGCAGCCCTACCAGTTAATCAGTGAGGATCACATGCCTATCGGAGGTCATGTCTTACTGACTTTGGACATTTGGAGGTTAACTACATTGTGCTACTTTTGCTCACCCTGCCAGAGACTTCAAATTTGTTGAGTAGCCTATTATTCGCAATTGCAATATTTGTTCTTTTGACTACTGAAATAGCTGCTTTTTTAACACTAAAATAGCTTTCTGAGTATTTCTGAGGAGTAAAATGAAGTATTGAAGGCAGTGAGAATGCCGGGTCTGTGCTCTGTATAATGGGGTGGGCGTCATTTCATTTCATTTTGATAGGTCGTGTTCTCTCTTCTTATGTGGGGGAGAAATGGCATCAAACTGCATGGAGATGTTTGCTAGTTTAATGATCCATGCTCACACAAACATATAGTGCATACATTGTCGAGGGGACCCACCGTGGCTGACAGCTAATCCTGCTTTGTCGTCTTTGTATACCCAAAGACACTGCACATGCAACGTCTCTGTGTTACCATGTTCTACGAGCGTTACAGTAACAAGGACACAGTAAATTAACAAATTTAAGCATGCAATTTGATGAAAAAAGAGGGAGAATGGGGATCCCAGCTGCAGCCTACTGCACTGGATTAACAAGATGTTCATGGAACCGTGCCTACCCACCTGACTTGATTTCAGAGTCGCTGCTTTTCATTTGTTATTATTTGATTTTCATGTTGCCAGAAATCTTATTTTGCTGAAGAGAGTTATGCTCTTGTTTCTCGAGAAATGCCTCATGGTCTTGCCTGTCTTATCTTCTCTTATGAATACTCTCTAGTATGACACTTGCACCTGGAGCCATTTCTTTAGGCTAGTTAATAAATTGTCTGTTATCGACGTATTTCTTCACATTGTGATTGTGAGGTTAAAGGTGGGCTGGTACTTGTTGTGGCCACTCATTTGTGTAGACAGCCACTGTAGCATGTGGCTATTTAAACATTTATGAGGAAAACAGTGCAGCACCTTTAACACCTGGAAACTTTGCAGTATAGCAGCAGCTGGCAGTTTCAATGTCAGTGTGTGTTATGGGCTTTACAGAGAGTGAGGCTGTGAGATATAGAGACATACAATGGATACCGCACGGACACACTGTAAACAATTGACTATCTGTGTGTCAAACAGATTTTTATTTCGCTATTTTAAAATTCAAATCATGGGGCCCGCTCCAAAATCCCCCCCTCCCCGATGACATCCGTCCTAATACCTGGATAGTGCAACACACAGGGTCATGGTATGGGTTATTAAAGGTCATGTAAGACAATTCAACCTATTTTGCCATTTGAATTTTAATTAGATTTTGTTAACAGCACCATTTTCTAGTAATTATTCATCACAGATGTAATTATGTAGTCCATCACATTATCCACTACCCATCCTGAATAATGGACTTGAGGGAAAAAAAAAAAAAATCAAGGGCACCAATTCAAGAAAGGAATGAAGAACCAGCCTTTTCTTTGGTATTACACTCTGTCTCCAGTTTACTAATCACAGCAGATCCAGACACACAACTGTATGATGGCAACTGGCATAAAAATAGCCTTGCTATATGAAGCACAGCATTCACAGTTCAGACAACATGGCTGCCTCCTTCTGACACCCATGCCCTACATCAACTTTAGTAATTTTCCGAGTATTTCACACTATTTCACATTTTTTTCTTATTCCAGAGGTGTTTGGTGGTAGAAAAAACACAAGTGTCTTGAAATGGTACGGTGTCATTAGTTTGAATGTAGCAAAAATACAACTCTGAGCTTTGATATTTATAATTTTATCATATCGTTCATACAAGAAGCCTCAGCACTATCATTAAATCATCACTGAATATTTGCAACGCATTTTGTCTTCTTTTGAACAGATGTATTTTGCTAGTGAAAAATACATGTGTGTGTGGGGGGGGATTTTTGCATTTTGGCGGGTATTATTGGTGACCACTATACCTGCCTAAGAGCCCTTGAGCAGGGATCCCCCTAGTGCCGCATTAGTTGGTACACTGCTGTTAGTAGTGTACTAAAATGCAAGACTATGCCTTCTGAATCAGTCCAAATCAAATCACACACCACGACACCCACCACTATAACATTTTTTTCCCTGAAAGGAGTCCTGGACTTCCTGCAACATTATTTGATAGAAATATGATTTGATCACAGAGAAATTAAGCTAATTGACTGGACACTTTATCGGGTAGGAATCATTTACTAACAGGACTCCAGACTAACTTTTCCACTTGTAGCACTGGTGCTAGCAACTTTCTCAGTTGGTCAAAAACTAGTATGCAAGACAGATACATGCACAGATACATGCAACCAAACCCATGGTCCCCTCCAGGCTGCCACCTGGCAGAGATAAGATACACGAGTTGGGAGCACGTAGCTGTTTGGTGCATCATGACTGTTATGGTGACCAGACGTCCCGGTCTCTCCAGGATTGTCCCAGTTTCAAACTGGGTGTCCTGAGTGGAAATATCTGTAAAACACTAAAATATCCTGGTTTTCAACAATCACTACCAAATTGTCCTGTTTTTTGTGGCTCACATCGAACTAAATATGCAGATATTATGTACCAAATATCTTCAGCGTTTTCGACTGAATGTAACGGCGCCAGGGTTGCAATCTGACCTCTACTTTTGACTCTATGACCCATGGCCAACAACATCATGTTCAACACAGATTAGCTGGCAGAGAATGTGTCACAGTCAGCCATTTAGCTGGCAACCTGCACTTATGCATCCTGACAAATACTGTGTGTTATTTTAAAAGATATCTGGCAATCACTACATATTGGGGATACACCTGAATCTGAACCCATATGTGGCAAGGAATTAATTATGGCTGTCTGTAAATTACCCTTTGAACATTTTTTTTATTTTTTTTATTTTAATTTTTAAAGTTCAGCTTATGATAACACACATCATATCTTTGCAATCTGGACACTGCTTTGGCTGTCATGGAGATCCAGTCTTTTATTTTGATGTACCATAAACCCCAAAATTTCACATTATAGTGCATAGTGGATGGAGGTACACCAAAAGAAAAGACAATAACAGTCAAGGTGCACAAATAATGTAAAACCATCCTTAAACTTAATACCACAACACAAAGCGCGCATGATAAACCATATACTAAATAACTAAATAGGGAACATGAGCCAAACAACAATGAACTGGGCCAAGTAAATATCTGATGCCCAAAAGCATGCTGGGAAACTTCACTGACTGAAGTTCACTCAGACACTGAGAGAGACAGAAGTCTGCCACATTCATTTTTTCACAGCTAGATTTTCTTTTGATTTGCAGAATGCAGAGTCATTAGAGTGGGCCGCCTACACCTATACAGATTTAAAAAGCAGGAATTTCAGTCATTTTATATTTCTTTGTGGATAAAAATCTAAAGATTAAAAAAAACATAGAAAAAAGCACTTCCAGTTTGAGCACTTCCAGAATCTGAATTATTTTGCCCCAAAACAAATGCATAATACAAATACAAATACTCATAGTGGTGCCTCCTCATACTTAGTACATGTTATACTACACCGATGCAGTCCTTGTGTTTTGTGTTTACTGGTGTTATTATGCATCTGCAGAGGTACTGTCCATGGTGCTGAAAGATTTGCTTGGTATGTTGTCTAAGTGCTGAAACAATCCTCCCCCATCCTGATGCAAATGCCTGTGTTGTGTGCTTGAGTGCATACATGTATGTGCGCGTGTGAGCGTGTGAGTGTGTGGTGCAGTTGAGGATCCTGGTTTGGGGGTTTGAAAATATGATTGTTGTACACGAGGGAAAAAAGATAATGCCTCAATGCATTCAAGCTGCTTTCACTAACATGAATGCCAGTTTATTACATTTGACTGGGGGAAGGAATGTGGTGATTAACTTGTCTCCCCGCTGCAGTTGTTTTACCAGAGAGGGTCAAACAGCAGCCGGGCTGGTTGTCGAGGGTGCTGTGAGCGCCATGCGATCCAGAGACTCTGCAGGAAAATGACAGTCCATCAAAACTGTCACCCCCTTGTGTATTTTCATGTCGTGCAGATTAGCAAGCCCTCTTTCATGCAGGTGTTGAACGGGCCGGGGCTTGCACAGGTATTTGTCTACTCTCTGGCAGGGCTGAGGGATTGGAGAGGTAAGCTGTGTGTTGCCATGGTTCCCAGTCCAGCTCTGTTTGCCTCTGTCACCAAGGCTAGTTCTTCTTTACTGGCCCTCAGTATCACACCAGTCTGAAGTGAGAGAGCTGAAGATAAACAACAACAAAAATATACTTACACAGTAGAAAGACAGGCTGTGAGTCATTGTTCATGGATACATATACCATTTTGTGTGTTTGTACGTTTGTTTTTGATAGACAAAACCCAACGCAGGATCAGTTCTCTAATCCATTTTGTTAGAGAGTAAGTGCCACTAATAGTTACTCAGATGTGGATTGGAAGTTAAGTGAGAGAGACAAAAATCCATTGAAAGGGCAGCAGATAGTCAGTGGTGGAAAGAGTACTGCAAATTGCTACTGAAAGAGAAGTACTGTTACTCTGATGATATTTTACTCAAGTAGAAGTAGAAGTACTGATGTAAAAATCTATTGAAGTAAAAGCAAAAAGTAGCTCATGTAAAATGTGCATCAGAGTAAAAGTTACTGAGTTACTTTTAGCAAAACAGTGACTGTGTTAGGTGAGATCTTTTCCATGCAGTTAGAAAAGTGACAGCTTACACATGTGGGTCAACATGGTTGTAATCGTCAGGCCAACTCACTTTTCCACACTTACTCCACATTTTTGTGAGTTGAGTCTAAATGGTCCTTGCTTCCACTGATCATCTGCAGTTTTTGAATTGTGCACCTTTTATTGGAAATTTTGAATTGGCAAAAATGCACCAACAAAGTATAAATAGATTTTTCTTCTCATCTTTGCTGATGGCGCTTTCATTTTATTGTGAAAGGTTACACAATCTGTCACTGATCATTTGTTCTTTGTAATGGATTTGAAAGAAAATATAGTGAAGTACATTGCTCAAGCAAAAATGTATTTAGGTAAAAGTAAAAACACTGGTTTATCTAATGTGCTGTGCTTTAGCGAGATTTGCATTTTGGGTGCCTTGGGTGCAGTCCATATGACCCAGACTGATGCTTCAAGTAGTCAGGCTGCTGCCTTGAAATATGACTTGAATGTAAAAACTCAGAATTGTAAGATGTAGCACAAAAGAATGCACGGTTGAAGAAATGTTTACTCTGGACTCTCAGTGCCTCCCTGATATGTCGTAGAAACTGAATGTTACACTAGCTAGAAATGTGACGGGGGAAAGAAGCGGAAATTTAGTGTAGAAACAACTTGGAGGGGGGTGTGTGTGTGTGTGTGTGTGTGTGTGTGTGTGTGTGTGTGAGAGAGAAAGAGAGAGAGAGAGAGAGAGAGAGAGAGAGAGAGAGAGAGAGAGAGAGAGAGAGAGAGAGGGCATTTTTAAACTTAAATGCCATGCTATAATAACAGCTTAATAGATGTTTTCTCCAGGACTCTGTGAAGGGGATGTAAAGGAAACTGTGCATGTACAGCCTGCAGAAAATTAATTAGAAATTCCAGAGAAATTTGAAAATTAGGCTGTGACTAAATCTGTTCATTTTCACTGCCTGAATCTACTGTAGATTTCACAGACTAAAACTCCTGCAATTTTTCTCAACCAAAGCTGCACTAAAACAACTAAATAAATAATACCAGATGACCAGACTATGACCAAAACTAAACGGCAATATAGTCAAAAGATTAAGACTAAAATTTACAGTCAAAATGAACACTGTTAGAGAAGAAATAATCCTTCAACAAACTGTGATGTAAAAGCTGGTGCCAGTGTCAGTGAATAGTTGTTTAACTAGCCCAGTTGTCTTGGAGGTGTTGTCCCTCCCATCCTGAATATCTGCTGATACCAAGTCTCATCGAGCATTTTGTTGATGATTTTGTAAAGAACGACTGCAAATTACTGGCTAATCTGCTTAGGAAAAACCAAACCAAGAAAGATAAGACTCTGTGAAGTAGCTGGCGATCTTCCTTGGTTGTATGTATTTCCTGTCATAACAGGACATAGGCAGAGAAACAGTTTTATTTGGGTGTCATCTGTCAAAAGTTTTACTTACGCCCACCAGGACAGCATGAAGTGACCATTAAAAACACCTTTTTCACAGGAAGTAGCCCCAACAGACCAAAATGCAAGTTGCGAGGGAAAGTGGGTCAAAAAACTGAAACATGACCAGAAAATAATTCCTGGAACTCACTGAATATTACGAATTGTTGATTTATCGTTTAACCGACATATCAGGCTGGTATTTTGACTTTTTTGAATATCAGATATTGGCATGAACCTGTTGTCCCTCTGATATGAAAGAGGTTATTCTTTAGCTCTTTTAGAAAAGATTTGAATATTGTTTGTCTGCCTCTCATCTTCATGCTTTGAATTTGCAACCTTTATGTTTCTTAAAGATATTTACTCTTGAAATAATTTCCTTGTTTTTGCGCCCTAATTTTCTATTTAAAGATACTAAATATCAGCACAAAACAAGGGCTCTGGGCAGCTATTTTGGTTGAACCCTCCAAACTGGTAACAGTGTAAGAGTATCCATTGATCGCTTATTCCTTCAAGTGTATCTTACAGTGCCATGTTGCTGCATGTTGCTCGTGGTGAAGGCCTCTTGTTTTACACTCTCTTTATCTGCTTTCATTCCAGGCAGGTTTCAGCATTTTTCTACATATATTTGTGCTCATTAATCTTAATTATGCCAAGAAAAACAAAGAAAATCAAAACATAATAACCACTGCAAGCAGAATTACCATCGCTGTGGTATGTATCATTAACATTACAGCCATTGGCAGCTACACCGGCTGGTGAGCATTCACAGCAGTGAACGGTTAAATGTTTAAATGATGAATAAAGGAGCAGAACAAACTTAACTGATCTCGCTGAAACTTGTGTGAACTATCAAAATAAACACCCAAGGCACAGTTGTCAAAAGGATAAACTGGCGCCATGCAAAATGCACTTCTGCACAGCCGTCTCTGCATCACACGGGCTCCCCCGCCACCGACGGTTTGGTGAACTTTAAATTTAAAAGCTGCAATAAGAGAGCGCCTCTGGGACAAAGGAGATGTTTACTTGGATTGCCCATGTCTGTCTAGCCAGCAACTATCATTTACCATTTACTACCACCTTATAACGAAAAACACAGAGTAAAGAAAGTATACAGGGTACAAAGGAGAAAAAAAAAGCACATCTATTTTGCCTACAGAGATAACAAAGTCAGCCGTGGTTAAGAATTTGCCAGTCAGCACCCAGTTGCAGCACCTGTGCAAGTCTGATGGGCTTTTTTATGGCAGGGGGGGAAATACTCTTATCATCATTTGCAAGCTGCGGTACCATGCTGTGGTCAGTGGAGTTGGAGAGCAGAGCCAACACCATGACCTGAGTTACTAACTGAATCATGAGGTAAGAAGACAAAGGCAAACAGCACGGCCAAAAATCTGTCACCCCAACGTGTTAATTTAAGCATATATTGAGCCGTAAAATTGAATCTTTTGTCAACAAGTCAAGAAATCTGATAGTGATATAGTTTCACTTATTTTGTAAATGACAGTCACCTTGGGATTTTGCTGGGTCAAATGTAATTTTATGAATATACTGGAGTGTTTTATATAAATTCTTGGAGCAATTAAAACTGTAAGAAATGGAACTATTTCAGCACACTGCTAGAATTTCACCTTCTTCAACAAAAGGTGAAAGAACTTGGAAATGGAAATGTCTTGCAGTGTACTTGAATCCCATGACATTACAGACATTGTTTGTGGGAATGATGGGTGTGCTATTTCAGATAAAGATATATTTCTGTTCCGGGGCTAAGCCTGGCTGTCCACTTTGTCCGACACTCTTATCTCTCCCATGAGCTGAGAATGTTTCTCGCAGATTCTTTGGAGACTACAAAGGGAATCCTTTCAGGTCACGGCTGTTTTCCTGGAGCAGAGAAAAATCAGACAATAGAAAAACAGACATTTTCTTGCAGCAAGTCAATCGAAAGTGATACTAAAGTGTAAATACACTCATCCGTGAATCAGTTTACATTCAGCAAAGGAAAAATTCAACTGTGCATAGAGAGTCAATGGCACTGCTCTATAAGCAGTGATACAATTAAATGTAGTTGTGAAGTTCTGCAAGATAACACACTGATGCAATATCTGGCATTTTGAAGTAACTAGGTGACTAACAATACATGTCTGCATCTATCTGAATTGAATGTGTCTGTTGTACAATGTCACATTTATTTAACCAGGCAGGACAAATAAACAAATAGTTTACACTTTTCTGACTTTTGTACTTTTTTCATGGTCAGAGTTTGCTGGCCCGGGTTATGTGATACCTGAAAATGCTATGATCAAGAAAATTAACTATTTTCCGAATGAGCTTGACCTAGTATATAAAATACAAAATGTTTTTGCTGGCTTTGTCAGCACAATACATTTTTTCAGTGTTTTTTTTTTTTTTTATAGTGATTTTTACTACACACATCCTGCTCAACAGTATTATTACAAGCCGTTCCCGTGGTAAAATGTTGTCGTGGTACGCGGTGTTTTCTTTGCGTGTTATCCTGATAGACGTTAAATATTTTATCCAGCATTTACTGTGATATACCTTTGTTTACCTCCACACCGATGGCAAAAGAGACAGTGTGTGTCTGGAGTTGCTTTCATGGTAAGTCTGACTGCAGAATATCCCTTTTGTAACTTTCTAACCACGGTGATAATATGGCATTCACAGTGTAAACTCAGGTTTTAATTAATGTTTTCAGTAAGAAGATACTCTTAAATTCCTCCATGGAGAATACCAAGGAAGAGAGCATCCATTTTCCTGAACTGACACAGTAAATGCACAGTGTTGGTGAAACTTTAAGAATGATATGTCCCGCTCCCTGTGATGGCAGCATGGAGCTGTGCCACAAACTATCCGGCTACAATGAGCTGACAGAGACACTGAGGTGAAGAGAACTGTTACTGTGGAAACGATACGCCATTTGTTGAGTCTCATTGGTGCAGACTGACATGTTTCAGAACATTGCAGACCTGACGTATTGACATTCATTTGCAAGCGATTGCAAGTTTCGACGCGTCTTGCCATGAATCTTTCGTGTAGACTCACCTTTATGGTGCCTACAGACTCGGAGATTTCAGCAGTCATATAAGTTTATTGCAAGCCACACAGCACAATATGGATCTAATAAACTTGGGCACAGCATCTAGTTTGATGTATGTAGGCTTTGGGATGATCACACCGACTGAGTCTGCTCTGCTGTAGTGGTAAACATTGAAGCTAAACAAGAATAGAACCCTTGCAGTAATTGTTTTAATGTGTTTGGACAAAAATCAAAAAGAGGATGTGGAGGAGAAGAATGTGGACCTGGTCGTTTTCATCTTTACTGGAATCCCAAACATTTCATTTTGCCTCCATCACTGGGTTTAGCAAAAGTACCGTGCTGATCAGTGTGTCATCTTATGCTGCATTCCTGTTGACTGGTTAGTAGACATAGGTCGTAGCAGCAGTCACGTTGGGAGATGGTTATCCTCATTTTCTGATACTGTCTCTGACCGTGACAACAGCCATCTTGGATCCTCTCTCACAATGTAATGGAGCCACGACCAGAGGTATCGCCATGTTTCTTCCACATTACTCATCTTTCATCTGGGACAGCCCAAAATCCCGCAGTGCACACCTGACTTCAGAGGTCTATTAAGTAGGGAAGGTGCTGTGCATTAGCAGCTCATTGGGAGTGGCTACACTGATGCACTGTGTGATTAAAAAAAACGCGACCAAATGTAGAAACGGCCATGAAACGTATTGATGAAAACAGACATTGCTTACTCAAAACAGCACCAGAACAAAACCGGGATTAAACATAACATTGTTGCTCATGCACGTTTGTGTGAATGACAGCACTTTTGGTTTTACAAAGAACAGACTAACAACCAACTGAGATCTGAAATACAGCCACTGGTTAGATTTACTCAGTGCATGAACAGTGCTAAGGGTGATTCATAATATCTGGCGGACAAAAAATCAATCAAGGACAACTAGACAGCAAAATGGATCAGAATGGAGGGGGGCAGGGGTGTGCAAGGCCATTGTTGTGCCATGTAAACATAATACTTGTGTTTAATAAGTGGACATGTTATGGAAAATTGTGACAGAGGATGGGGAATATTAGTCTTATACCCATCAAGCACAGAAGATGGTATATAGTGTCAAAAGGCCATCTTTGTTGTGCCACTTTCATAATGGATACACTGTCTCTATTAGACAGTGTATCCCCTGATCCCCCCACCCCCCACCCCCTACTCTTCTCTCACAACATTCAACAGATAACAACACTAATGTAAGCACAACCAGCTATTTAAAGGGGTCTCCCCAGTGTCTGACGTCTTGATGAGTTCATTCTGCACAGAATCATTAGGGTTCAAATGTTAATGTTCACATTAAGATGCTTTCATGAAACCAGACACAGGGCTAAAATTATGTGTCACATGTGCAGTAATTTCCCAGCAGGCTTTATATTTGAATATGGTGTCTGTTTTTTTTTTTTTTTTTTTTTTGTATTGTATTTTTTTCAGCTTGATTTATCTTCTTTGGACATGTAAAATGAGAGGGAAAATCACTTGAGACTTAAAGCAAATCAAGTACACCACCCGTTGTGCATTCAAAACATGCAGCTATCAAGTTTCAGTTTCCACGTGTCACGCATAGATGGAAATCCTGGAGGGTAAATCCTTATCATCATCAATTATAGGCGGAAAACAATGTGTTTTAAATTTAGAAAGATTGGCGTGCCCCCTTTCATGCCACATAGTGGTTTGGTCCACTGCACTTCCTGTTTTGATGCATGTGTGTGTGTGTGTGTGTGTGTGTGTGTGTGTGTGTGCGTGCGTGCGTGCATGCGTGGAGTGAACTCTACTTAATCAGAGTTTGTGGTGGCTGGCCCACCTCTGCATTTTGTCCGTTTTGTTATCTGGCGGTTGCAGGTGAAAAATGTTTTGTCTATATTTTGTTTTGAGAGACGCTGCATAAATAATTCATAAACAGTTCAGCTTTTCTTGCGCTTTAAGAATTCATTTTGAGCTTTACTTTTTCGTAAAGCTACTAATTAGACCAGTGAAACAAATTTATTGACTACATAAATGTAAAAGGAAAATGTATTCCATACTTCCACACTGAGAAAGAACCCTGCTGTCAATATGAGTTTTTAAATGTTTGAACAAGTCGATATGACCTTTATCAATTATCTTGTATATCGTAGTAACAATGATTTCCTCTGCATGCATTAGAAAATGGATTAGCAGTCAGGAGTGTTTGCTCACAGCTTTTGATCTCAAAACTGTAAAGGTATGACATCATTTCTGGTTAAAGTTTCTCTGCTCATCTTGGGCTGTTTGTTCAGTGATACCGACAGGCCGATCTGTGGAGTCTCAGGCTTTCTTGGACAGCATGCAGCAACTGCTTGCTGATGGTAACAATGTGGCCAACAGGGGGCACTCTGGGTATCACTGTTGGTGTCCACCCCCTAGAATTGCTGAAGGGAAATTTGCCTCTTGCCCTCTCCAACACTTAGTTGGACTGTCCGCTCCTTGGTGTGTCGGGACAGTTTTCCACATTATTCAACATGAGTAGGGGGGAAATGGGGCATGTTAGTTCTGTGCGACCAAAGCATATTCTGCACACACTTATTCAACCGATATTTGTGATGGATATCACCATGGCTCATCATCAAAGTAGGACGATTGTATTTTTAAAGGTGGGAGTCTCTAAAATACTGAAAATGATTTTGCACAGCAGATCAATAGCTGGGAAAAGCTAGCTAATAAAATCTACTATAGCACACACACAGTTAGATTGGTGTTACTTTGGTGTAACACCGATTTTTACATGCAAATTGCCGTCAGCCTTTAGCTACAGCTCTTTTTAGGTTACTACGAAAATACAGTGTTTGAATTGTATATATGGACAAAGTAATATATTTGACTTTTCTTTTAAAGTGTCTGATTTTTGTTTTATTTTTTATAAAATGCAAAATCAATTATAGATGCAGGGAAAACTGAAGTATTTTTTAATTTCAAGCATCAGTAGGCAGGCTAAGTCTATTCCAGCAGAGGAGCCATAATGAGAACAAGAAATATTCCCTGTTTCTCCATCACCTGGGAAACGGACATAAAGCTATATCTCTTACTCAAGGGTGTTAGGTGGATCGCCAGGTAATTTTCCTACATAGTAGTAGCTGGTAATGAATCCCATGTAGCAAGTGGGCTTTTGGATGGGTGAAGCTCCCTGCAGGAATAATGATCATAGGCGTGGGCCAATGCAAAAGAACCAAAGTCCAATTAGTGCCGACCAAAAGCAAAAAGGCATGGTGTAATGTCGCCTTTACTGTAAACACAACTATAATCAAAGACGAGGACATAATTGTAACGTAAATGTGTTTGGCTGATACAGTTAATATACACTATATTACCAAAAGTATTCGCTCACCCATTCAAATGATCAGAATCAGGTGTCCTAATCACTTGGCCTGGCCACAGGTGTATAAAATCAAGCACTCAGGCATGCAGACTGTGAAACAAGACATTTGTGAAAGAATGGGCCGCTCTCAGGAGCTCAGTGAATTCCAGCGTGGAACTGTCATAGGATGCCACCTGTGCAACAAATCCAGTCGTGAAATTTCCTCGCTCCTAAATATTCCACAGTCAACTGTCAGCTCTATTATAACAAAATGGAAGCGTTTGGGAACAACAGCAACTCAGCCACGAAGTGGTAGGCCACGTAAAGTGACGGAGAGGGGTCAGCGGATGCTGAAGCGCATAGTGCAAAGAGGTCGCCGACTTTCTGCACAGTCAATTGCTACAGAGCTACAAACTTCATGTGACCTTCAGATTAGCCCAAGTACAGTACGCAGAGAGCTTCATGGAATGGGTTTCCATGGCCGAGCAGCTGCAGCCAAGCCACACATCACCAAGTGCAATGCAAAGCGTCGGATGCAATGGTGTAAAGCACGCCGCCACTGGCCTCTAGAGCAGTGGAGACGCGTTCTCTGGAGTGATGAATCACGCTTTTCCATCTGGCAATCTGATGGACGAGTCTGGGTTTGGAGGTTGCCAGGAGAACGGTACATTTCAGACTGCACTGTGCCGACTGTGAAATTTGGTGGAGGAGGAATTATGGTGTGGGGTTGTTTTTCAGGAGCTGGGCTTGGCCCCTTAGTTCCAGTGAAAGGAACTTTGAATGCTTCAAGATACCAAAACATTTTGGACAATTCCATGCTCCCAACCTTGTGGGAACAGTTTGGAGCGGGCCCCTTCCTCTTCCAACATGACTGTGCACCAGTGCACAAAGCAAGGTCCATAAAGACATGGATGACAGAGTCTGGTGTGGATGAACTTGACTGGCCTGCACAGAGTCCTGACCTGAACCCGATAGAACACCTTTGGGATGAATTAGAGCGGAGACTGAGAGCCAGGCCTTCTCGACCAACATCAGTGTGTGACCTCACCAATGCGCTTTTGGAAGAATGGTCAAAAATTCCTATAAACACTCTCCTCAACCTTGTGGACAGTCTTCCCAGAAGAGTTGAAGCTGTAATAGCTGCAAAAGGTGGACCGACATCATATTGAACTCTATGGGTTAGGAATGGGATGGCACTTCAGTTCATAGTATGAGTAAAGGCAGGTGAGCGAATACTTTTGGTAATATAGTGTATTTTCCATGTCAAACCCTCCTGATTGTGTGCGAAACTACGGCTCAGCATGCGTGCATGTTGTGCGTGGGACTGCTCAAACCAGCTGCTGATTGGCTACAAAAAATACTGGCATCGCATAGCTTCTGTCACAATTTGTTTAGTTTATTACTGTCCAAACAAAATGTGGCAAATTAGACGTTTATTTAAGAAAATGTCAATTATGAGATTTATGATTTGCAAATAAACAATAGGTCATGAAAAAACATCAAGGTGATTTTCTTAACTGAACCTCTTAAACTGGTAATTACAGAATGAGTTACAAAAATATTTACCCGTCAGGATGATTTGTACTCCTCTTACATATCTGTCAGTGTCCATCAGATGTATTTACAAGCTCAAAACATGGTGCAAAAGGTTTACTGGCCTGTTCAAAACTCAGGCCATGTCTCAGTTGTTCAGTCAGTCCATTACAAATTACTATAACAAGAGGATTAAAGTCTTTGTGGGGAACGGGGAAGCCATGGACCATCATAAATTGTTAATACAGTAAGACTGAAACAAAATTAATATCTCTGTCGGACCATTTGGGGAAATACAGTGACTTGTGTCTGTATAATAGGATTCTATGTTGGGAAAAATTGCCAATTTCTATGACAGCAAGTTAAGTTAGGTAGGGGGAGTCTTTCCGGTAAGAAATCCCAGTCCAACTTCATTAAAAACAAGGTGCTGTCAGGGCATCCTGGTGGCTAAACTGGTCGACTTTAAAATATCAGTTTTTTTCAATATTCAGCAACAGATAACTCACTAGGAGAGCTGAGAGAATGGATGTTTGAGTTTTTAACCTTTACAAAAAGCGTGGTATCATCAGCTACTTGAGTAACGTTGGAAGAAATATTTTTTCCTGTATAAAAAACATGAAATTGAGCAACAAGACACCTGTGTTAATAAATCTCATGGTTTTGGCACTATCAATACTTTTGTAAATAATTCCATTTGAAGTATTAAATAAATATTTTTGGAGCAACAGGAAGGAGATTGTACTCCGTGATATTTAAGGTACCATACAAGCCAGAGAATGATCCAAATTGCTGCAGCAGATCAATGGCATCTGAATAATCAGGCACATCCAGAATCAATTGACTGTTGGAGTGATGTATTTTCCCCCTTGTAAAGCCTGTCTGGATTTCATTAGTTATTTGATTCAGATATTCCTTTAATCTGTTTACATGCTCTGTCAATTTATGATTTGTGTTCAATAAACTCCTTGATTCACTGTTATCACTTATGCAGGGGTCCTATCAGGCTCTGCAATATAAAGCTCTCAAAACATTTAATTATATTTATATAGAAATTAGGATATAATGCTGGCTTGGTGGCGGACACCATCTGACGTTTGAAAGTGACGGAGACCAACTCAAATGTTTTATTATGTCTAATACTGCTAACAAAACTGTGCATACTAAATGGATTAAGGCCAGGAAATTTCCCATCCGTCATATAATGCAATAAGCTCATTAATGGAAAGTGAACAGTCATGCAGAGCTGTGGACCCACCAATACAAGCTGAGACATGCAGTTTGTACTAACATGATGCTAACACACACACACACACACACACACACACATCATAGCTTTTTCTTCATCAAAATTTGAGTAGTAAAATCACTTGTTGCAAACTTCATCAAACTGCACCAATTCTTTTTAATGTCTTGATATAAAACTCCCAGTTTCTACTGTAAAGCTGATCAAAAGATGTTACTATAATTACAGGTGTAGGCGCAGTGCTCATGTCAACTATACTTTCGTCATAAATTTATATTTGTTGGCATGTAGTTATAGATCTACTTACATGATAACTCATCTGACAGTTAGTGAAATTTGCACCAGTAAGTTGGTGACAGTGTAATGACCACATTGTCATTACATAAACAGCCTGTGAATTGATAACTCAAATTGATAACTCACTTACGAATCCAAATATAATTCATTTTGACAGGATTACAATATGCCCAAATATATTCTAAGACGGTGTGTCATTAAAATCAGCTTCATTTATTTACTATCAAGTAACAGAAATATTATGTTGTATTTCTTGGTTTTCCACATGAGCTGATCGAATAGACTGTATAATATATTTATATTGTATGCACAAACATTGCTTATCATAAACAATATGTTTTAGTGTATATTATTAAATTTAACTACTAGAATGAGATGCACAGCATGTCTTGCAGAAAATGACCTCTTTGTATTGAAAGACTTAAAATACCTGTGCAAAAGCTGTGGATTACAGTCAACAAGTTTAGGTAGCTAGCATTGAAACCCAACAGGTGTCTGCAGTGGCACCATTTTATTTAGCTTCACTGCCAGTAATGCATTAGCTCAACCGAGAAACATTTCAGGACTTTGCCCGTGCTTTCTTTACGACCGGCTTCAGCTCCTCTCTAGTTGTCGTTTCTCTGTTTTAGCTCATGTGATGTGAGAGTTTCTAGAAATTGCAGCGTATTTACTCAGCAGAAAACTCCTTTTCTTTGCTTCCCTCCAGATAGAAACGCATGGTGGACTGCAGTATCGTTGTGCGCGGTGAGCCATCTGGTCTATTCTTGTCAAGGCGATGTACCACGTCAACCACATCACTCAATTTCGCCTGTAATCCCACATCCAATTCTCTTAGGATGCTTATGATCACACCTCAAATATCTTCTCCATCTTTTTCTCTAACCCTGTACAATTTTAGGCACCACCTATGGCTGAAACGGTTCAATTTATCCACACTCTGTTTCAGCTTGCTTTCCTCTACACAAGCCAATTACCACTTTCTCTGGGATCTTAAGCCTTTCCTTGTGTGTAGTGAGATCTGTGGTAAGCTATCAGACAGTGTCAGACAAGCTGACATGGCTCCTCATAGCTTTTGAAGTAGCATCACTTGTTTTCTCTATAGTGGTTATTTTGGCTAAGGCAGTGTGCTTTGACAGTAAGTGTTTGAAAAGCAGAGAAAACCCTAGCAATCAAACTATGTTTCTTATTTCTCTTATCAAACAGGCTTTTGCTCAGGGTTTGTGGCAGGTGTGATGGGAGAGACTTTTCCTGGTCAGGAGCTGCGCGGTGTGCCGTTGTTTATAGCTTCAGTAAAGACATCTGCCCTTAGTCTCTGTTTGCTGGTACACTTTGCTGCATTCAGCTTCTTTTACCCATTTCAAGTGTTGGGTTTAATTTTTCATGCACAAAAAAATCCTCTTATTTAAGGCAACCACATAAAACCTCAAAAGATCCCTGAACAAGAAGAAAGCACTCCACCTCATTGTGGAACTACTTGGCCCTTTGTGTAAACACATGCCGTGACTGTCATTCTAAATTGTCAGTAAAAAAAGCAGAATGTGTCAAGTACATTTTTAACCTAATTTCTCCTCCTTGAGTAGGCCAAGAAATAAATATAAACAAATGCAAACCTCCCGAAACTCAAAAGCATTGCAGGAATGCACAGTGGGAATACTGAGACAGTGCCTGTTAATGGTGTAAGGGATTTGTAAGTGTAAATTAAATTTTACACCAAAATTGATACATTTATTCGCCTTCTATACAAGTGGCTTTAAGTTACTGTATCTTTAGCTGATGCATCACAGCTGGAATCGACACACCTTCTTGAATAAATGTTTAAATTCCTCCCATTCACTGTATTTGCAGTAGGCTTTGTGCTGGGAAAGTGGTATTTGCATCAGGCACACACAGGTTTTTTTGGTCTCACTTGCTACCATTTGGTATTTTGGTGACTGGCTGTGACTGTTAACGTGGCAGGAGAGGTGCAGTGGAGAGTGTATCAGAAACATTCAAGAAGCCTAATGCAATTTTGATGTCAAGAGTTACTGAGTTTTGTGCTTACATGACCCACCTGCTCGGACCAGGTCAAACGCACACGGTGGAATAGAGCGATCTGTTCTATGCTGTTTTCTCTGTTCTTGACGCTCGTATGAACAGACCATATTCAGGCGCTTAACAGCTCTTTTTGTGGGTGGTGTTGCACAGTTTGACTTTGAACTAAATCCGTCGAGGAAGAAAAAATAAGATACGACATTTTTCATTCTAACTGTGTACACATGTGCCACGTGTGCTGATTATCGTCTGACACAGGTGTATGGCAGTGTGGATGGTGGGGATTATGGAGGATGCTGTATCCTCTATAGATGTCAGGGACAGGCCGGTGGATGCACCCCTCCCGCAGCCAAACTGTACCTGCAGTTCACCGCCAACTTCTGTATGTGTCTGCATAATACCATTGAACTGTTTGCTGCATCGGGCAGTGAGAGCAGCACATTTATCTCTTCACAAGCTAATTTAACATTTGCCCCCGGCAGCTTATACGTTTATATAGGTGCTGTTTATTCGCTTGTGGTGATTCTCACACCTCCCTTGTGCTTTTTGCACCTCCCGCACAAGTGTTTAGTTTTCTATCATTTTCACTTCCTTCTCGCTTTTGTGACAGAGCTGATCTGGACTATTCTTCTCCACCACCAGAATGTCAGAATGCCTTGCTTTGAAAAGGAAGGGAAAGAAGATATTTGAGCGGTCATGCGCTGTGTGCCTCTGGCCACCAACTTACCAAAAATAAGCAGTAATAGCTTGTGCTCTGGTGCTGTGCCCTTTGATTCACTGCCTGCCCCAGACTTAGCTGGACCATCATTAAGGATGATTTTATTCCTGATGTCTCTGGAAATGCACTGTCTTTGAGCTATTTAAAGGCAAAATAACTTATAAAGATCATAACCTGCAGGTTTTATCCAAATGAGAGGTCTGCACAGGGCAGGTAGGCCCACAGGTCTACGGCCTTGTTCAGACTGCAGGCAAATCACATTTGTTTCTCAAATCAGTTCTTTAAGACTGAGTATCTGCATGGGTTTCCATGGTGACGACCTGGGCTTCAGTAACTACGTACGCTGGTGACACAGCTTTCCAATGCGGAAGCATGAGACATGTACGGATGCTTCCCTCCAAAGTACCAGCAGACAATTTATTTCAGTGTCTGTCTAAAAAGACACTTTGAAGGGGCGCCCCGGTAGCCCACTCAGTAGAGTGTGTACCACTTGTTAAGGCTGAGTCCTGACCATTTGGCCCTTGCAGCAAAGGGCCTGGGCCATGTCGTCCCCCCTCTCTCTCTCTCTCTCCCCAGCCTTTCCTGCCTCTCTATATTGTAACTACCAAATAAAGCAGAAATGCCCCCTGAAATGACACTTTGAAATCTGATTTGAGTGGACAGAGTGTCCGGACTGAGATGCATGTAGAAATCCGATTGGAATCACATTTCAGACCACATCAAAATGTGGTTTGGTTCCAATTTGCAAAAACCGCATGTCATTTATTTATTTAATTATTTATTTTTGGTCATTTTTGATTTTTTGGCCATCCAGACTTTGTAAAATCAATCTGGACAAAATCTGGATATGCCAGAAAACACATTTGGGCTGGCAGTCTGAACAAGACCTTGAGATCTTGGCAATAATACCCCTAACCCACTGTTTGTTTGTTTTATTCAGCTTTCTTGCTGGGTGGAGTTCTCCTGTTTCGGCAGTATAAGCACTGTAATTGGCCCCTTTTTCTGTCCAAAACGAACCAAACCAGTGGTGGAAAAGCACTGGGGAAGGCCTACATGTGGTCTGGTGCCATCAAAGACTTGTGGGTACTGGGGAGTGTGGCAGTAAACTGGGAAGACAAAGTGGCACAAAAAGCAGTGGGAGTGGTGTTGTAATAACAAGCCCATGCAGAACTTTAGTTTGGATGCATTGACAAAATAAGACCAGGATACTGCCATGCTGGTCTCCAGATATCAGAAGCAACAGGCTGTGCAACATACTTTGTGTCTCAGAGAAACAACAATTGTTGCACATAGCATATTATAATATAAAAAACATTTCTCGGTGTGGTTGTGAAATTCAGCTTATCACATATCACACACCTGTCACGCACTATGGAAGTATCAAATTGGGAGCATTAAAAGACATGCATCATTATCACCCCCAGTTAACTTCTGTAGACAATGAATATTCTTTCCAGGGATGGCGCTCTAGGTAAACAATCCTGACAGCAAACAGAAACACCATCTGCAGTTACATCCGCAGCACGTCTCTCCACTGAAATGAGAGGTGAAGCTCTTTGGGAAAGGTATGGTAAACATGACTGACATGAACGAAGTTCAGCACATTTTCCATGTCCATTCCCACCATTTTTCTATTATGGTTAATGGACGCCAGGTTTTGAACCCTGTTGTGATTTCACAGTTTGTTTGCCATTTGTATCTCCGGTGATGTGCTTTCACATTCATTGATATTTTACGTTGTCCGCCTTCAGATTTTTGATGAAACTTTCTGTCTTGCAAATATTACATATAAATCATAATAGAACAGAAAATGCAAGAGTATCAGAGCAGCTAAGGGAAGCCTGTGCATAATGAAAAAGATGAAGAAAAAAAATGTGTATGAAAAAAAAGCACATTACAGCACATATACAGAATCTGCAAGAATGTTCTCATGTTCACTTTAATGTTTCTACAGGGGGCCATACACATATACAGACATGTCAAGGAGTGTATGCGCACTGATGAATCTATACACTTTCAAGATAATATTCACATCACTTCACACATGTAGATAATAAAAACACACAAGTTCGGGGTGTGTGTTACTAGATGGATGGACCAGATGGCCATAAAAATGACAGTGTGCAAGATACATGTTCATTGAACACTTTCATGAACAGAACAAGTTAATAACAGAACATACATGTGAAGATGACATATGACATACTGCAGGGCTCCATGATAGTTTTAATGGGTGGTGCTGGCACCCAGTTTCAGCAGCATGCTAGCTGGATTAGGCTGGAGCATCTTAAAGGGATAGTTCACCCATTTCTTTCTTCTTTCTTAAATTTTGTGCCGCCTTTCAGCTCTGGCATGGCTTAATACATTTATTTGCACTCGTAGTAATAAGCAGTGTTATGTAAAGCAGAGTTTTTGAATTTGTTACTGCAGTCCCGGCACAGTCCGTTGTGGTGCTGTAGTGTAATCAGCACAATGCACCCAGAAAGGTGCTGCCAAAGAAGCTCTGAGTTTGTTTTCACTAGCCGAGTGATAGACCGAGTGACTGTACACTTGGGACTGTTCATCCCACTGGGGAATAATAATTTCTTGTGCACCAAAGCAACTTCATACATAGTAAAGGCCTCTTTCTAATTTACATGACATGATTGCATTCCCAAACTTACACACAGTCAATATTCTAAGTCACGACTCAAATGTTGCAAATCTGGCGATAGGAGATTGGATTTTTTTCAAGAGAGTTGGAGAGAATGAAGACGACAGATGAGTCACAATGACGCAACATGTTGTTTGTTAATGAGCAAAGCATCAGGTTGTACTCCTGATTCACAATCCATGTTACAATGTAAGGTAGCAAGCTGCACAGGCAGAGGATGGCTATTGTTTATTAAACTATTACTAACATTATTGTTTTAATTTGTAGGGTTTCTGCAATAAAAAAAATTGCATTGTTACAAGTTTCAGTGTGTTAGTTATCAGGGGCGCAGATAGGACTTTAGAACTGGGGGGACCAAGCTGTAAATACTTGTGTGTGTGGTGTGTGTGGTGTGTGTGTGTATATATATATATATATATATATATATATATATATTTACACACACACACCACACACACATACATACACAGGCACACACACACACATACACATATATATATATATATATATATATATATATATATATATATATATTCACAACCACAGCTCGGCAGCCGCAAAGCTACTTCCTGAAACCAGGCAACAGGCTGCCGTTTGCACCTGGGGCCCAGGTCCTGGGCTACAATACAAATTCACAAAAAGAGCAAAGAAATGAACATTACAGAAACCTTAAATGCTACTGTGTGTTTCATCTAGCCAATGACAGGCAGAATAGTAAGAATCACGTTATTGTCATAGTCAACAACAAAACTATGTAATAAGGTACGGATATCCTCTTTGACGGGTCGGGAATCGAACCCTCGGTATTATGCACGGCAGGCAGAAACTCTAACCGCTTAGCTATCAGGGCTTGCTTACATTACATAAATTTGGGCTCATGGACCATGCATGTTGATAAGTTACGAAAAATTGCAAAGTCCGATTGGTTTTAAAATTGACACACCGCTTCTTCCCCACAAGATGCCAGTTGTTCGTATAGCATAATAAAATAATGATAAAAAGAAAAAATAAAGATCAAAAAAGATCCGGGGCTTTTGAGGAAAGATCCCGCCCCCCACCCCCGCGCCTGATAACAATGTGTACGATAACAGAAGTACACACTTAAACAACCGATTCATATTGATAAATTAATTAAGCAATAAGCCCGGAGAAGCCGTGGGTTACAGTGATTTTACAACAGCTGAGGGGCGTTCTAAGGCACGACGCGCAGCGGAGTCGTAGGCATGTAAGGCACGGTAAAGCAGCACACGCCGGGACGTTAATGGATCAGCTGTGCAGTGTTATTAACCGAGGATTATGTGGAAAATTGAACATCTTGCTTTGCCAACTCGGCAAGGATCTGCTCCAGGCTCCAGCCTTCCACCTTCTTGAATCGGTGTATTGTATACTGATCAATTTGGGGAGGGGGACGGATCGGGTCACTATAAATCTGGAGGGGACACGTCCCCCCCGTCCCCAGTGCCATCTGCGCCCATGTTAGTTATTAAACTGCATAGACTTATATAGGCTTAAATTCCCTAGATGTGACTGAATTTCTATAGGAGTATTACAGGTGTATTACAGACAGCAATGTGTGAGTGTGTGTGCACGCGCATCTCTCACTCTGGTATCCGCCCTCCCACCTCCCTGCCTTTGCCACCTGGTGTCAGGAAAAAACATGTCATGGAAATGGACTTCCTCTCTGGTCAACATTGTTAAAAGTAGATCCAGTAACTTCCTGTACACTTCCTGTGTCACTTCATGCCAGAGGAGCAGCACCCACCGAAGAGACTGAGGTCGCTTGTGTGTGATGTGTTTTCTTCATTCAACATGTACAAATGTTGGAGGAAGAGGCAAGTGGCTAGCTTCTTCTGTTCGTCTGCTGCTTCTTATTGTGTGTATTTGCTGTCCCTTTCAGGCACCTGTTGGGCACGTTGAAACAGCACAGAGAGCTTAGACTGCACAAGTAAACAGTTCTAACAATTGACTTTTTGAAAATGAACATTTTTTTCACCATTTCGAGCTGTAATAAAATTCTGCTACATATCATAAAACTTTTTTTTCCAACAATTTGAGTGGATTGAGAGGTAAATTGTAAGAATGGGAGTGAGAAGTCCTTGCCGGTTTGTCTTTGGTGCACTCAGGCAGTATCAAACAATCAGTAATAATGAGAGGAAGATGGCACCACTAATGTCCTACATAACAGTAATACCCTTTTCACACCTGGGCTCCTTTGCTCTAGGCTAAACTGGACTAAGTGTAGCCCAGGGATTAGGTTAGCCTCCATTCACACCAGTGCTTATTAACCCAGGGTCAACAGTTAGCCCTGGGTTAAGGATTTGTTGTTGAAAGCCCAAGGTTAATGTCGTCCGAACACTTTCAGCACCATTTTGATTAGACAAAAAATCATTCCTTTGTTCCTCTGTAACCTTGATTCCCACATGCTGACCTTTGCCCCCACTTTTTGGGGATAACTCCACAAACTCAGAGCGGGACAAACAGGCCCTATGCTAAAGTGAGGGTTTGCCAATTTTGAAATCTACCAGGATTGAGCCAGTGTGAAAGCTCTCTTAGGCTGGGGCGAACAGCTTATTTAGCCCCAAGCTAAATACAGTTTGAAAAGCCCTTAAGTGAAATTTTATCAAACTTTTCAAAATTGTTCTTGGCAGCACACTGGGGTGACTCCTCGTTCCTCGAGGCAAACTTGAAATTTTACCTACACTATAATGACAGGACAGCCAAACAACCTGACCGGGCTGACATCAACAAATAGTTATGAGTTCTGAATCGTCGCAAGAAATAGACATGCTACTAAGTCACTAATATTGAAATATGAAATGTGGTTTTCAGAGAAATGGGATATAAAAAGAATGTCATCTAAATAACCATTCAGCATTTTCTATATTTACAATAAAAATCAACCCATGTAGAATTACAAGGGAGAGCACTCTAGTAATAATCATTTGTAAAGATGATAATTTTAGTCTAAGCTCAAATATTGCAAGTGTTTCTCTTACTTTGGAAGTATTTCAAATTTCTTGAGAGAAAATTGTTGGTACTGAAGGCATGGCAGCCATTAGTTCAGTAAATAAATCACCATGCAGCAAGTAAGGGGAAACATCAGTGGATAATCATGAACACATTAGTGATGATAAGTGTGACAGTTTCTGGGGCATAATTGCAATGCATGAGGATTTTAGAATTTTGAAATGACAGACTCCACTTTGTCTAATATAGCTACAGGTCATGTGAGCAGCCTTAATTATGTAATTATCTACTGCTTTCCAGGGAGGTCTGCTAGGCAACACACATGACCTTGAGGCAGCAGAATGGTGATGCTCTCCTCAGCCTGGGCTTAATCCAGACAGTTTGAATCTTTTCTTTCTTTTACTTTTACAGGATCAAGCTCTATTTTGTAAGAGCACATTGTTTTGTGCTGTGGATACTACACTTTCTTTTCACTCGTTTGACTCTGGCACATTTGACTCTGGCACAGACTAATACTGGTCATCAATATGATTAGGAATTCCCCCTCTGTTATTATCTTTTCAGACATGGAGTGATGACGACGTTGTGGTCACCACACACATGCACACCGGCTGCTAGAGTCAAATTGTCTTGGACTTTTATCTAAGTGATACACAGTGTTATATGATGTATCTTTGTATACATATACCTAGCCTAGTTACTGTCAGGCAATTTCTATTAGGTAATCAGAGTATTCAAGAACATTCTTGAAATGCTTGCAATTTATAATGCACTGTACATGTGGTAGCCATCAAAAGCATCACTTGTCTTGTGGAAATAAACAGACATGGCATTTTTTTTTTTTTATTGTAAATTAAATGAATCTTAACTCAAGGCAGAATCTTTTCAGAAAAGAGGGAAAGCCTGCTTTAAACAACTGTGTTTTTTGCCATGTAGCTTCTCCGGCTGCAGAGGAGAGGCACTCACAGAGCTTCTCTTGAATAAGCATGGCCTCTACACTGACATTTTTGGAGCTGCACCTGCTGATATGCTGCGTTCCAACTGGTGCCACTATTGTGATCGTGGTGGCATTGTCATTTCTTTCCACTCATCCATACCTCCTCATGAAGTTATGCAGTTTGGAGGCTGCTTTCGTTGCCTTGTCAGTGGGAACACCTAGTACCCAACGGTGCAGGCACCACTAGGGTCACTCAGGATACCAAAAGCATTTTTGACAATCTGCCAGGCATGAGAGGGTTGATAGTTATACATTTGCTCATCTTAGGGCAAGTCCTGGCCAGGAAGTGGTTGCATCAGAGAGTATTGGAATGGAAGGACCTCATCTCCCACTACCACAAACGGCATTGGTCGTATGAGGTCAGCTCCTGGTAACAGGGTATCTTTGGGTATCCTCAATGTGCCCTCTCTCATAAGTCTTCCCAGTTGGGTGTTGGACACCATCAGTGTTCCTGCCAAAGGCTCCTAAATCACTGGCTTGGAGCATGTAGTTGGCATCCACCAGAGTCATCGACAATATGGAGTGGGCACCTTTGTAATTGCAGTGGCTAGATCTAGAGTTTGGTGGTGCCTGCAGAACTACATGTTCTCTGTCCAGGGCTCCTATGCAATCTTCTCTGAAAGTCCTCTTTTCTTGGCGCAGGCATGAAGTCAGGAAAGCGAGCTTCTCAAATTGCTTGGATCATCTCTTCCACTAACCCAGAGAATCCAACTGTGCAGCTGCAGGAGACTTTTAGTGAAGGAGTCTCCTGTGGCCTGAAATTCATCTTTCTTCTTTTGTCTTTGTATTAGCAGAGGCAGCAAGAAAAAGATGGAAAAATCTGCACGATCAACACATATAAGGACAAGGAAGGGACTAACGGGGAAGAAGAGCAGGTCGGCAGCTGGAGGCCAGAAGATGAGGAAGTATTACATCCTAATGATGTTCCTTGAGTCAAATGTTCAGGAGTGACCAACAAGTGAAAAAATGCCTACGGAGGAAGACGGGGAACAAGTGGTGACACTAAACCTCGAGGCTGTGATAGAGGAGGAGCTGGACAACCTTGGGGAGGAGCTCAACAGCTAAAGCCACCCAGAAAAGGAACCTCAGCCACCCCTGACGCCCCATCACTGCCTTTAACCACACTCCTCTGAACAACAAACACCCCAGCCCCATTTCTGCCTCCCAACACCTCTGCTGCTTCCCTTAAACCAGCTACCGCCAAAATCCCATCCCTCCTCCTGGCCAGTGAAGAGATAAAGGTCAACTGGTTCAACCCTCGAAGAACATCTTGGCGAGATGATTGAAAATCTCTGCTCTCAGCTCACAAGTCAAGATGAAGTGCAGCCTGCTTCTTCCCACTCTGAGGTGTTTTGACCAGAGGCAGAAGGCCAGGACAAAACTGGAGATATTACTCCAAGTTCTCACCAACGGAGAGTTGTCTGATGTTCAGCACACTCACCCTCTGTCTCTCACTCACACACACACATCGTGAGGACACATACTTGTTCATAGTGTTGGCTGTTATTTCAGGATTTCATTTGTATTTGTTCATTGCTGGTCTCTTGGAACTGTTACCTAGCCTAAATATTGTTTCTGTATTTGCTCTGCTGATTGTTCTGCAAATTTTACCTCAAGTCCAACAGATACACACACACACGCACGCACGCACGCACGCGCGCACGCACGCACGCACGCACGCACGCACGCACGCACGCACACACACACACACACACACACTTTCTCTCTCTACTAAATATGTCTATATATGCTCTCTCTCTCTCTCTCTCTCTCTCTCTCTTTCTCATAACACAGTAGAAGAGGATAGGTATTTTCAAAAACAGTAATATAACATCAAGGCACAGATGTTCCTCAGTGGAAAGCAGTTCCTTCATGTTGGTGTGGATCTTCTGGGTCCTGCTTCATGCCACCAGGGCATGAGGCGGGTCAAACATGTCAGCCTGAGGTGAACTTTGAACCTGACAGGATCAGCCCTAAGGTCCCTCATCAGCTGGTGATGTTCAGGATCAGCTGTACCCACAATGACCTTTGCTGCTTTGTCTTGCACATTAAAAATAATCTGGCGTGGCAGACTTGTACAAACCCAGCTCATGAAAAAGTAAGACAAAGTTAATATGAAAATATGAACATTTTCTTCTATTAGGCCCACTGTAACAATTCAACACCTGCTTTAATTTTCATTATAAAGTATTTGTCAGGAACTACCCATGCACAGTGGTGTCAAAACACACAATATGGGGCATTTGCCAATATATTTCTGCATGTATCAGTTCTGCTTTTTGAAGTAAGTTAACTCACAGGAGTTACCTCCAAAAATGGGTTTTAAATTGATGCTCTCTGGGTTTGAATAGAGGCTGCTATTTTTTATTTGATGGATGTGGTAAGGTCAGTCAAATGACCTATACTGTTCAAATTTTACTATACCTCTGTCCCCTCTGAAAGGTGGGAGCAGTAAAACTGCTTCGAGTTAATTTCATCATTTTGACAATTGACTTTGAATGTATAGTATATTATCTTTTGGGAAATTAACATCACAAGTTTTAATCACCCCGTCATTCTCATTTATTCTTACAGTGAACCAATTAATACATGCAATGATTCTTGTAAAGCATCTCATTAAAAAAGCTTTTAAACCACATCCTTCTGTGGAGTGGGTATGAGAGCTCTTCATATCAGCAATAATTATAGCCCTATTTTTTTTTTTTTTTTTTTTTTTTTACAAAACATAGGATTCATTCCAAGACAGCCCACAAAATAAATACTGTGTATGCTAATTTATTCACAAGCATGCTCACAAAGCATCCAGACAAGTATAGGAATACTCCTATAGCATTAATGTTGGATGATAAGCCCTCTTTCAAGAGTCATGTTGACAAGTTGCAAGAACAGCAGCAGTACAGGCAACTTTTTTTTTTTTTTGCCATTTTAGAATATGGAGATATTATTTACATGCATGCCAGCACCACTGACCCTAAAACCACGTGATTCGCTCCACCACAGTGCATTTTGATTTATCACTGATGATTAATATCATATCCACCTTTGGATACTTTATCGAAAGGTGTGAGACCTATTGTTTGTTTACAATGCTCTTTAAAATAAAGTGCAACTTCATCCGACCTCTGAGCAAATAATTACTTTACTCACACTTAGGATGTTTTTGGTATTAGATATCCCTCATGCCAACACAGAATTTTCACAAGCTTTTTGTTTTTATAATCCCAGTAAATAGAGTGAACTGCAAAGGTCGCTCAGATTAGGGGGATTTTTGATTCAGACTGATTGTCACTGTTTGTTGAAGCATGCTTGTCTTTTCTGCTGGTTTTTTTTTTTTTTTTTTGGTTTTTTAAAAAAAATACTTGAATACTTTTAATACTTTGTGTATACTATGCAGCCCTTACTTTTGTAATTAGGGCGCCATTGGCAAAAAACAAAGCTTTGCTCTCAACTGGCTTTCCCTGAATAAATGAAGACTAACCAGCAAACTTAACTTGACACACGTAATGAAAGCAAGCAAGTGAAAATTTACGCTCCTTTTTTATCCTACCACAAGTCCAGGTTTTGATCTGGACTTTGAAAATGTTCTGCTTTTAGTACCTCAGTCTAGGTCTGAGCAGGAAATCGATGAAATCAATTAATTCCAATTTATGTTTTGAATCAAAGCAAGAAAACAGCTGAATTGTAAAATCGAAATGTTGACTGTGTATGTTACAACGTTGTGAACGCTGCTGAGTGCTCTGTCAAACAAAGCTCTAGTCACTCACCTACACAGAACGTTCAAAGTATATTTCACATACAGTGGGTCAGTGAGTGTCACTAATGATTATACATACAAATTTATTATAGAAGCACATAATTTTCCACTCCTGCCCCCATGTGTCAGCATTATTTCTCTTGTATTACGTTGCCCATCATGATGTATCTATCACATTTTTCACTCAAAACATGAGGTAAATGTAAAGGTCACTTTCCATCGATTGACGAGTTGACCTGGCTTAAATGGTCCGCTTGGGGAATTTTTTTTTTTTTTTTTTTCCGATTAGGATGTAGGCTTGATGTTTTCCTGATTGTGCTGCTGAACTGCAGTGAGTCATATTATTTATTTATTTATTTTTTTTGCTCGCTGATATAGGTGGACCTGATTCATACTATTCAGCTACATTGCTGTGGTTGATAAGGCAATATGAGATATAGTCTTTTTTGATGTCAGAGAAATTTGTCTTGAACAATAAAGTGTTACACTCACCAGCGACACGGGCCACATCTGCACGGGTGAGCTTTGAATCCGGCTCTTTCCGCAGAGTTATGACCCCCCATCTTTGCTTCATTCTCAGACTGTGCAACACTTCTCAGCGGCATGGCTGTATCTTTTATTTTTCTGTAAATTAAAGTGGAATGACCTCCATTCTCAGTGTCAAACAGAATCTGGTAGTTTTTAGGAGTCTTGTGGTTTCCTAGCATTAGCTAGACAAAAGCAAAAAAGAAGAAAAAAAAAAAAAACATTTTTGAATCAGTGGTTTGGATTGTAGCTCATTATTTCTACTCATACAAAGCAATGCAGCGTTTTAAATATAAAAGAAATCATTATCCAATTATGTGTGCAATGCTTTATAATGCACTGAGCCAGGATCTGAATGTAAACTCAACCTACAGTCCAGCAGGACAGGTTTATAGTTTCTGGAGTCTCATGATGGGAAAAAAATAAATGTGCTTTTGCATTTATTTATTTAAAATCTTGGAAAACACATTGAGGGAGAACCACCATTTTCAGCTGCTCAGAACATAGAGACACAGTTAAAGTCAAACAGCAGTAAAAGAATACATGGCTCTGTCAATTTAAAACAAGGCAAAAATAGCAATGTTAAAAAGTAGAAGTGTAGGAGTTGACTGTGAGATAAATAGTTAAAATAGTAAGAACATTAAGAATAAAAAAAAATAGGGAAACATAATTGAATAAATAAAATAATACAGATAAAATAAATAAAAAGAGAATTAAAAGCAATTACAGTTACAATCAGTACTGATTGATAAGCGACTATACTTGCAGCTCATATGATCTTTGAGTCTCATCCAAAAATACAACGTTTACACAAACGGTATGTTAATGTAATAAATGCTGGGTAAATTCAGATTTATGTTCATAGATGTTAAAGGTTGTTGCACTCGGAAACATCTCCTTGGGTCCGCACAAGGTTCATTATCGTACGGAATCTGGAATCTGTATCTTACGCTTTTTATCTACATAAAGTCGTGGATTTCATGGCCTCAGCCCCCTACAGCTCCCAAATTACATGAATATGGAGATCAAAATTCAAAGGAGAAAAACAAAGAGTGCAAGCCACAGCGCCCTAACCCAAAGTGTCCTTGTGAAAGCAGGAGCTCTAACAGCCATTAAGTACAGGCAAAATACAAAACATATAAAGTCCTGCCAACTCTCTCAAAAAATAATGGAGCTATCAGCTGTAATGACATGGCCCCCACTGAGGCAGACTGTGGGAATATTCACTCTGAAGGCTATAAAAGAGCATTGTCAACCCTGTTAACAGCCGACCCCTAAAAGCAATGTCTGGTTACATGTTCGGATTTAACCGGCAGAAGCACTTCCTCTGTGCACTCCGTCTACCCCAAGGAGATTTAGTGTGAAGATAATGCACCAAGAAAGATGTCATAGTCACAATTTAGGCCTCTGTGCCCATAACAATGTAGTCCTACTTGTGAGGCATCAGCAAGGTGCAGGGACGAGCAAGTGATAAATCTAATCCACCCTGACTGAAAGCTCATGGAGTCTGATACTGTTAAGGGGGAGAAATTTTTATTTTGTACTTTATTTTATTTTATTATTATTATTATTATTATTATTTTGAACAGCTGAATAAATTCTGCACAATTCAAACAGGAACTGATGTTCTATATATTTCATCTCCACTTAATGAAACGCAATTTCTCGAAGGTGTACTCCATGAATGATTGTAGACATCATTAAAATTGTACCAAGGGCTCCTCGCTGTACGGTGCGTTCACAGCATCACCCCGATGACCTTCTGTGACTGAGGAGTGCAAAACGTCATAAGTATGGATTCTAATATATTTTTGACAGGGTTATTTCATGCGGTCACTGGGGAAATGGAGATGTCAGCACACTGTTGTCAAGCCGTAATGTAAACAGATATTTTACATGCCTGTCAGACTGGGGCTAACACCAAGAGACTGCTAGAGAGCAGTAGCTGTTGCCTCAGGATCACATCTCTCATATAAGTTTTCCAACGAATACATCAATGTTTTATTCGAAAGAGCACTTTCAAAATGGTATGATCACATTGTGCATTAATCCTGAGGAGTAAGTATTGCAAATTACCAGCCTGTTTTAGACGAAAACAAAGAGTCCAGTTCTCAGATGCTCCTGCTCTGTATGCACGGACACGGGAGACTTGGACATGTTCTCCTGGCTCTGTGTGCTTCATTGTCTCCACATTTACAATCAGGGCAGCTCTTCGTACTTTAAGGACGACAGTAATGAATTACTCCCTCTTTATGGACAGCGGGACACCTCGATAAGCGATTGCTCTCCCTACCAATTATTCTGTTTTTAAGATGTACAGTTTCACATTTCTGGTGGCACCTGCTCTGTCCTGATGATTAGTAATGGCCATCAGTTGTAGCTAAACAATATTATTAGCTGCATGGATTTTCGGTATGGCACCTTACCACTCGCTGTCAGTGGCTCTGCCTGGCATCCACATCATTAAAAAGGATCCATACCCCATTTACTCACACTGCTTAAAAATGAGGTAGTTCATTGTTACATTAATTATTATTATGTTAGGCATATTAGTTTACTCTACAGAAAGACAAACCCTTGTAAAGGCTTTATTAATGGTTATAGGTTATTAATTATGTTGTAAACACTCTCTTTCACCGATGCAGGCTCACTATGTGGCAGAGCTGTACTGTATTTATTCGGTTAAATCTCAGATCTCGCTGGTTTACTTCACCTTGTCCCTTTATCAGTCAGCCATCATTGGTGTCTGCATCAGTGCACAAAAACTGTTAGAATTTGTTCATGATTATTTATTATCATTTGTAAGGCATTTGCAACCTAATTAATAACCTAATTATAAACCATTCATAAACACTTATACGGGTAATCTTATTGTAAAATGGTACTGAGGTCATTAAAAATATTCTTGTCTTACCCATTAAAAAAAAAAAAAAAAAACATAGCACACGGGAAGTGTGTTTTGGGAAAAATAAATAAATAAATGAATAAATAAATTTTTAAAAAGTTTGTTTTGATACAAAGCAGAGAAGCTGGGTAGAGCAGTGACGGCCACCAGGGCTGAAGTCTAATGAAAACAGAAAGCCCGGTAAACACAGAAACTGCAGCAGAAAAATACCACAGCTACAGTCACTTACACCCATGATATCACACAATAAATAAACAATACCTAATAATCATGATAATAATAGTAATAAACAAACAAACAATTAATAAATTATTTCCTTCCATAAAAATCATTCTGGTGCACTCGTCCGCACGGGCAGGATATCGTTTGGCTTTTGAAAATGTCCTTTTATCATTATAATCTAAAAGCCATAGAAGGACAATATATTGTAGATGTCAGTCCAGCTTTGTCGTTCAGCTGCATGCTGGGAGGCTGTTAAAACGCGAACTGTAATTACAATACAACATGCCTCCGTCTGTAACCGCCACTCTCTCACCACCACCAGTTGAAGGTTATGTGCCGGTTAAAGGTTATGTGCCGGTTTGCAAAGCCACCGGAAAGATGCACACTTGAGTTGATGAAGATGTAAACCGAGGCCTGGCCATCTTCAGGTTACAATATGTGGACTATGTGGACGACAAACACGATATCCAATCAGTTTCCCAATATAAAACAAAACATCTGCATAATAATAATAAAAAAAAAAAAAAAAAAAAAAACATCACAGTCCCTAAACCTGAAGCAGTAAATCATCACAGCTGATTAAATGTTAACTAAATCCTTCACCGAATGTTTGGACCTTTGTCGAATTTCTGCACACACACAGACAAACACACACACAGCCTTATTATATACATGCAAATTTGTAAGGGATCATCTGAAGAAACAGCAGTGCCAGGATGAATGGAGGATGCCAAGAAATCATTTTAATTTGCTGATTTTAACAGACGCCCAGTGATGCATCCAGCATTTGTGCATGAATTGGACTTGGATCATGGAGGCGTGATTCTGCAGTATGTCGCCTTTGAGCCAGTGGTGTCCAGTCCTGTGCCACATGATACGCAGGTTTCTCTCCCAGCCAAACATGACACCAATTTCTCCGGCTAGCTCCTTCTTCTTTGAAGGCATCCTGATGAGTGAAATTAGTGGGTGCAGCTTGGTTAGATGGAAAACCTCCGTACTTTTCCATGGTTCAAGACTGGACTCCACTGGCAGGGAACATTAGTGTGAATGATGTCCTGCAGAGCCACGCCGCATAGCAGCCATCCCTCTCGTGAGCCAGACAGGGTGTTCGGGTATGCTGTGGAAATATCTCAGGCCTGTGTTTTCCACGGCCTGCCATAGTTCTTCATGGCAAGGAATAGACACACCGCAGAATGTGCACACAAGTCAGGCACTGAGGTGCAAAAACGCAATATTTCAAAATGTCATAGACACCATTGGTTTTTTGCATGTGACCATCAGGCTGCAGAGTGCACAACAATGTCATGGGAATAAGGAAAAAACAAAACAAAACAAAACAATAATTCACAAACATTCTGGCACGTGATGCAGATAACAAGATTTTGATCAAAGTTAAAATGCAGTGATCAGAGCGACTGGGCGGTGGTGTCGTGTCAATGTGTGAAGTGGAATGCAGTTGCCTTTAATTAACTTGTCCTTTGAGAGACTGTAAAACATTTTGATGCTGCAATAATTTATTAATTTCCCAACAAAAGTACAAAAATGTGGACTATAGTCTCGTTCGCTCTTTCATTCATTTCAGATCTTGTTAAAGTCCCAAGGGCATGTTGCCAATTCAATATCTGTGCGCCTGAATTCCAAAACAAAACTCAATTAAAGATGCAAGGCAATGCTACAGGAAGGAAGACACAAAAAGGAGAAAAGTGGCCTTATTTTCCACATACTAATGGTGAGGAACAAGAGTCCAAGGGTTTGTACTAGCAAAGGAATCCTCAGTACACACATCTCGTCCAAATATGAACTGGGACAGCTCAAAAACGTACACAATGTGTGATACTTGAATACATTTACACCGCTATAGTATAGTACTAAGCTATAGTGGATTGGTGACACTTTTATTTTATTTTATTTTATTTTATTTTATGTTTTTATTTTACTGTGAAAAGTATGGTATGAGCTTCTAATATGAGCATGTAAAGACTGACAGTGATGGATGCTATCTTTAATTGAGACTTTATCTGTCTCCAGGTCAGCCTGGCTGAATGACCTAGAAATGACAACAGCTTTTAGTTCATTCAGTCCGCCATATTTCATGAATCACAGACAAGTTGTTAAAAGGAAAATTCTTGAAAAATGACTTTTGTTGGGTTACTTTTATCCAGTACTTTGAGTAATGTTATATCTGACACCTGTCTTTGGTGCAAGTGTTGTGTGTAAATTCATGTGCACAAGCATAATTATAAATTTTTCTGGTCTACTGATCCTCAGTCTGAAAGTGGGTAGTTTTTTTTTTCATCTACATTGAATTTCTCAGATTCTGAGTGAGCTATGGAGGGACATTACAACTGATAAAGGCTTAATATATTCAGTAAAAGCCTAATAATTTAGTTTCATAACAACACAATACATGTGTAATGCATTTATGGTGTATGATAGCTTCTCTGCCATAAAACAGCCCCAAGAAATCTGCAAGTCTTTAATTATATATATTTTTTTAAAATAAATGAATGCACAATGAAACAAATATAGAGCTCCTGGAATCATGGAGAAACGTATCACAGCTCTTGTCAGAGCTGCTGTTGTTGCTGCGGTGTGTGCGACCAGTGATTTAAAAGCTGCACGCCGAATGTTTTGAGAAGCCGGTTCTGTCTCTTCAGAGCTCTAATGAAACAATTTCCACATCCTGTGTTGACAAAGTCCGACTTAGGTAACGCTACAGCAGCACAGGGAGACCAGGCTCAACAAAAAAGACTGAAGACTTCCATTAAAATGAAAGAAAGCTCGTCTGCACATTGTGCAATAAAGTGCTGGACCATGTTTGGAAATCTATAGGTGACATAAAGTAAGCCGGGCACCACAAACACAGACAGCTCTGCAAATGAATTCCTTAGAAGACAGCAGACCATACCATCCACTCAAAGCTCAGTCAGTGCAGAAGAAAGAGAGGTGAACAAGCCTGCTTTCCACACCTAGCACTCACTAATAAGCACCCCGTCTTTGCAAGCTTGTACCTCATGCAATGCATTTAACATAAGCTCTTTTTGTGGAGCAGAGACGAGATACCTCCAAAAACACTGACAAGACATAGCCATAACTCCTGGGAAACATTAGCTGTATTCAACATTGTCAAGTGTTGTTAAAAACCTCAGTGTGTGTGTGTGTGTGTGAGAGAGAGAGAGAGAGAGGGAGAGAGAGAGAGAGAGAGAGAGAGAGAGAGAGAGAGACAGAGAAAGAAACAGGCAGAGAGAGGAAATGGAAAAGAAAAAGTGCAGGAGTGGGGAATACAAAAAAGGTTATTAGAAACTTTTCATTTTCGCAAGACTTACTTTTTATATATTCATAACTAAACCAGTGCCACACAGCTCCATTTTATCTCTATCAGTAAATTTTCATAATGCATATTATCACCAAAAACATGTTTTCAAAATCGCAGAATATAGAAAGGCCACTACAGAATTTGAGATTTACCACAGAATCCTATGGTAAAATGACCACAAAACAGCACGAGCATTCACATTTTACTAATTGACAGCTGCTCTGGAGTTTGATCCCTTGTCATTGTGTGTGTGTGTGTGTGTGTGTGTGTGCTGGTTGCATGGTGAACAGTATCCTGACTGGACAGCAAGCAGGCCAGTCATGCAGTCTGAACTGTCCTTGTAGGGCATGAGTTGGGCAGTCTTATTGTCAGAACTAGACTTATGTAAGGGGTGAATGGATGTAAGGGGTGGAGGTGTGATGTCTGTGATGACAGAGTCAAGCTGCATCAGAGCTGGTTAAATTATAGCTCAAACATCCAGAGATATGTAGCGGCAATCATGTGTAACCCGGGACTGTTTGAGTGGGGGGACTAGACATTCATGTTTTGCGGAGACGGGTCCCAGACTGGGTGCATTGTCCCTGGCTGGCACTGTCCTCAGATTTCCCCCTCCTCAGAGGGCATCAGCGTCACCAGGAGAGGTCTGGTATTTGGCTATTTTTACCGCAGAACCACAGGACCTCTATCCCATCTAGAATAAACATGGCCCTGTCCAGACGGGGTTAGTAATGTGATTTAGTAAAATGCATGTCGGTGATTTTAATGAGTGGTTCAGATTAAGAAAAAACGAACAAAAAAAAAAACAGTATAGATTATTTCCCAGACACAAAGTCACTCTTGTAAAAGTGAAAGTACCACACGGGGAATTCTACCTAAGTAAAAGCACCAAACCAAAACAAGCTTTATTTATATGGTGTATTTTGCACAATAAAATGCAATTCAGTGTGCTTTATAGTTAGATCAGAATTGCTCTGAAGTATTAAGAGTAAAAGCACTTACTAAGAGGAGGCTGTAATATGGCATGTAGTGTGCCTGGATGTTGGATATCCTGATCATAAGGTGCATTAAAAATCAAGCAGTAGGGTTATTGCAGTTTATGAGAATTCATAGCCAGTGAATCTACTAGTCTGCAACTACATCAGCTCCAACTATTTCAAATAACTTCCACACCAGTGGTGAAACTAGCATTTATGCATCGTCTCTGAACACACACATTCAAACTTTCTGCTACAGAAATTAGTAACATTTGACATCAAGTACAGCAAATGATTAAATTAAACTATGTAAGTGCAACATAATAAATTTGAAGTGGAATCAATTATCGTGTGTCCTTGTTCAATTTAAACATCAAAAAAAATAAGAAGACACAAACAGAAACAGTACATCACATGCACCGTTCCAAACACTCTGTGTGTTTAGTAGGTAAGGACATGCGCCGTCACGCCACAGTTACAACAACCCACGGAAGATGCATCGCTTCTTTGGCCCGCTATAGGTGTCGATGGAATAACATTGAACAGGATGAAACATCATGACTCATTTGTCTGTGAAGTTACTGGGGAGATTTTTGCTGAAAAAATGACTGCCTGCCAAAAACACACTCGATAGACCGCTACAGCAAAAGTTGACGATAGCTATCCAGTCACCAAGCCAGCAGAGCAGCTGAAAACCTAACAGTTTTGGTTTGGCAGCGGCATACTGTCAAGCACAGATCAAAAGCCCATAGGCCTGTGGGCATAAACAAACTGGAATCCTGGATAAGCAACTGGTAAGTAGTTTGTTGATTGCGTTGACCTAGAAGATGTATTTTCTTATTAAAATGCGGTCATACCGTATGCTGTATGCACGTTAATGCGTGTACATGTTTGTCAGGCAGCTGCTTACTTTCACCTTTGCCTGTAAATAGCGCTGAGGGCGGCGCATATCTGGCAGCGTGTCAGACTCGGTCCTCTCAGTGTCCTCCGCTGACTCTGTGTTACTGTGGTGGGAGGAGGCTGCTGCGACGGATGCTCTGCTTCAAATGCTGGAGGGACTAACTGATCTGAGTGGCTCAGTGGATTGGACTGGTTTCTCTTGCTTTGGCCTGGTAGAGCAAGAACACTTTGGTTTACTTGTGAGGAAAAAAAAAAATCACCAAAAATAATAGTCAAAGCATCCAAAATGAAACATACTTAAGTGAAGTAAAGATGACTGAAAAATCGACTCAACTACAGCATTGGAGTACAAACACATTCTCACTTTCCACCGCTGAACTACACCTTTTCCTAACAGCACGCTCTCTCCACCGCAGCCACGAACAAACCCCCCACACAAATAAGGCATGAGCTCCAGACTACATTTAAGTGGCTTTGGTGTCCATCAAAAATAGAGTCACGGTGTCTGATGCCTTGAGGAAAGAAAGCACTTGCAACCTAGACAGCCTCAGTGATTATAATTCGAGTGTGTGTGTGTGTGTTTTTTTTTTTTTTTTTTTTTTCATTGCTGCTCACTTGCTACAGTTGATGTGAGGACAAAATGTTGGTGGCATTCCTTTGAAGTATATGTCTCTTAGTAGGTCAGGTACTTTATGAATGCTCTACCATTGACACATTGATGTGGACAGTCCTAGCTTTGTCAGAATGCCTTTGCTAAAAAAAAATAAAAATAAAAAATAAATAGTAACTAACTCTTGCACTGGCAGTGATGCACACTCACAAATGTCAAATAATGTTCACTGGGTTGAAATTATTGAAGCACTGTGGTAAATACATTATACTGTATGTGTAATACAGTATTGGACTTCACATGCTGTCCAAACTGGAATAGAGATTCTTTGCCAGTGACATGGTTAAGAAATAAATACATAAATGAATGAATTCCCTTAATTTTGAACCCAGAAATCTGGTCACGACTACTGACCCTCACGTGACCTGATCCTCCGCCTACTGCACCACTAAGAAACGGTGCACAGCAGCAGATCGATCATTCATTGAAAAGGAATATTGATCAAATGGTGAGGCCTAAAAAACTGAATCCTCTGCCAGTGACAAAGCTGGCCTCCAACTTCCTGCACAAGTGAGTGAACTTTTGAACTAGTTAGCTGGTCCGCAAGGTTAACATTGGCTAAAAAACGAAAATAGAATTCAAGGGCATATATATTTTTGCAATTCCTCTGGCACAGCTGTGGGAAGGTGCATAAGCACAAATTGAGTACAAAACATGAATTGTAGCTTTGAATAAATGCTCTGTATTTTATAAAAAGAAAAAAAAAAAAACATAAGTGCTGTATTTTTTTATATAATATTTTATTTTAATTATAAACATAGAAACACTCAAAATCCTATGTTTTTAGGTCATTGTCCAAAGATGGTTGTCCTCCCTCCTCTGGTTGAAAAGCAGTGCAGTTTTTATGACTTCCATCCTCACACTCTCTTCAACCATCGGTACTCAGCCATTCAATGCAATATTGCTGAGCATGCAGCACACTAGTTGAATTTGGAAAAGTTGAGAAACACTTCGTCTATGAGCGGCAGACTGGGGGAAAAAAATCATCCTGAGAATTTACAGTAGAGCTGCACCAATTTTTTTTTTTTTTTTATCAAAATTAATACATAAAAATGATAGTGTAGTCAGTGCATGCAACTGATCAGTCAGTCAGTTTGCTATGGACCTTGGCCATAGTAAATTCAGCATTCAGCATTCAGCTACAGCAGCTTGCTAGCTGGGGTACTAAAGATGAGCTGTAAAATCATTTGATGTACAACTTAAGAACATACTTAATCACAAATGTATCACATATCGCCTGATGCACCGTTTCTCCCCGGCTCTGCTCATCCTTGTTTCAGCGTCTCTCAGTCTCAGCATCTGCAGCCGTTCTCAGCCTTGACGTTTAACTGGACAAGTCCAATATTCTGGAACATTTTGCACCGTCTGTCTCGAGAGATCATTGCTTTTTTTCTTTTCTTTTTTTTTATGCTTTCCGAGCACCGCCTTTTTTTTTTTTTGCTCTACTGCGGTGAAGGCTAGATGAAAACACTGATGAAACCAGGGTGATTAACCAATCATGTTCTGAAAGAAACGGGGGTCATGCTTTTGTGTTTATGAGAGAAAGAGAGAGAGAGAGAGAGAGAGAGAGAGAGAGAGACAAAGAGAGAGAAAAAGAGAGAGATAAATACACTATAAAATAAATGTAAGTTAATGGCAGCAGCTTAAACAAACCCCACAAAAGACACTGGAGAAAGAAAAAAAATCCTGCACTTGCTCTTGCTAAATGGTATGCACTCAAAAGCAGAAGTAGTGCTTTCTGGTTTAATGAGGGAATTGTTTTTCTCCTCCCCACCTTTCCTCTGACACACCTCGAAATGCATTTAAATTGGGCTAGAAGCCGTCAAATTCTGCAACCCACTTAATCCCTTATTTTATGCTTGCCAACGGCTTGCGCACCTGGTCACAAAATGGGACCCTGCACTTGTTCTGCGTAAAACTGCATTAGCTCCACAAACGTCTTAAATAGATGTGGCCCTAGATGTGCAGCGAGATGTACTGTATGTTCTCTGTGTGAAAAAATGGTGAGCGGTGATTTGATGCTAAGAGTCAAAGATAATGAAAACTTCATGCGTAGCTCAGCCCACATCCTTGGAGTTATGATTTCAATTGCTATGCACAACTTGATTTTCAAGGTCTGAAGTCTTTCTTGAATGAATGCTTGGAATCTGGCTCTGGGGGTTAACAAGGAAGCTCCGTACTGTTTAACAATTCAGCCCATGCTCACCCCACGTGACTGTGCATGCAATAGGGCCTGCACTTGTTTATATCTGTGGATAAAGCATCCCACTGGCCGCAAATTAAGCATTCAGGCTCGGCAGCCTTGTTGTGCTCCAGTATGACGTGTTGAGAGTACTAAATCTGACTCTGCGCCCTAGGAACACCACTATCTTGTTTGGGAGCTTCATAAGTTCCAAAGCTGTCATATCCTTTGAAATGACTTCAATACACAGAATTCACACTTAATAAAGGAATAAATTTGTCCCTTTCTTTAAACAAGACCTTTTTCTTTAAAGACCTTTGTTGGATATATTACTTGGGAGAGCTTATAAATGAAAGGCTTAGGTCTGTCACATGTTTGAGATAATGTTTTGTAGAACACGCACTGCGGAGGGAACCATCCTATTTTGTACACTCGATATCAGAGTAATGGTGAGTTGTGCAATTGTCATATTAATCCGACATCAGTTTTCTATTTTGACAATAATTATAATGTGAATGTATGTAATCCGGTACATAATTTGATCATTGTAAACACTGTGAAACACACCAACATCGTATATCAGCTTTTTACTTTTGGTGCAAAGAAAAAAAATCAGTTCACAGAATAACAATTAATATATTAATGCCACAATCTTAACTTAATGGACTGTGATTTTCAAGCTAAAGCAAATACTGTACTGGCTATGATGTCTTATAGAATTAACACAATAAAATAAAAGGGAAATCAAAGGGAGATGGAGGACCCAATGCCATGCGTTTACGCGGTGTGACTGAGAACTTAGCTTGCTGCGACAGAAATGTCAGTGAAGAAATGAAGATCAATGATGTGAAGAGGTCCACTCAAATGCAATTCAACTATATTTTCCACCACTATTCTCAAAACTGGCGTCTGTGGGCTCATTTATCACCGATCACTTCCATCCAAAGCAATTTAACAGCTTTTTAGCCAGCTCTTTAGCCCTCTATGAGCAAATGTACTCTGAGTTGGCATATTCTCTGTTCTTGCACAAGGTGTCCTTTCCCTGCCTTTCATATGTTTTATAAATAGATAATCATACTCCAGGTGCAATATAAGCCTGTAACTAACTGCTGAAGCCAAATATTTTCTGTAATGAACCATTCTGTTCTGCTGATTACAAATAAGGTGAAATGTCCCTTGCAGCCTCTGCTTGCAGACACATTTTGGATGCCACAGTTCACCAAATTTGGACTGGTTTGTATAGTTTGTCACACATTTCTGAGAGGCTAGAGAGAGTCCTTGTTAATGCAATTAATAGATGGTATCTTGTGCCGAAAAAAGCCTGGGAATAGCCGGATCATAAACATAAGAGAGAATTCTTTTGACAACATATTACATGCATAATTAAGCATAAGCTCAAAATTAGGCACTTGAGAGGTGAGTCCCTGAGGAATCTATGAGATAAAGAAAAGGGAAAAGAAAAGAAAATAAAAGGAAAAAGAAAAGAAACAACAAGGCTGTCCTCTGTTTTAATAACTCTATTTCTTTACATTTGCCACAGCAGGGATGCATAGGCAGAGGGAGTCATACTGAAGTGTGAAAAGAATTTCTCTTGTGTTATGACTCCCCTCTTCAATTAAAGTTCAGTGTAGATGACTCTCCATAGAAAAGTCGATACCTGAAGCACAGACTGCAGCTCTGGAGAAGCTGAAGATAATACAGCATCTCCCACGTGTGTTTGGCTAACAAGTTCCTCCTTTGAACTTAATGCAGTCTTCCTTTGTGAAATACCAAAGCATTGATTAATCCATCTGTACTGATCTGAATTTTCTCTCAGTTGTGTTGCATCCCTTTGAAATATTCAAAGCAGAGCTCTTGGAATAACCGTTATATGGACCTCTGCTCTCCTAGGGGCAAGCTCTGAGAGTGGCTGCATACAAATGAAGTATCCGCAAAGCATAGGGAGCAAAAAGTGATGAAACCACGCTTGCATAATCATGCTTAAAAAAACAACAACTACTCATTCATTACAGAGAGCTCTAGACCTATTTGTGCATGTAATAAGAAGAGTACTGTGCTGTTGGGGCTACGACTGAAATATGGTGACACCAGTATATTTAGTACCCCAAATACCTGCGTGAAAGCTTGAATAATTTTATGTTGCTCCACATAAAAGCAAATGAGTGTTTCAGCAGGATTTGATTGAGGCCTAACTGGTACAAGTGACGGTGAGCCCATCTTAACAAGAACGTTAATCACATTTTTGTTGATCCCATTTTGCACGTTAAATAGAAAGCTACTGAGACTGACGTACTGGGGGGTGCAAATTGGAGGGGGTCACGATCACATTTACAAACACACACACACACACACACACACTTACATTTTATTTTTGTAATAGTTTATTATATAGTTGTAATAGTTTATTTCCTCTCAGTTCAAAAACAGGTATACTAGCCACTGATGTGCTGAGGCAGTACGGGTATTACTGCTTCTGTACTGCAGTGGAAGAAAGTGATACACTTGGAAAATGATCACACACATCTAAATGAGCAAATGAGCACACAGCTCTTGTTGAGGGCTTGATACAAGAGCTTAAAAAAAATAAAATAAAAAAAACAAGTGTTTCTCACCGTTTCCCACAATTTCTTAGCCAAGTGGCTGATGACTAACTTCAACAGCCAACAAATAATGTGCACACTTTATGTTTTACATCTGCCCTTCCTTTGTAATATTTAATATACAACAAGAAAATTACCTTACACTGTGTTTTTAAACATACATTTTAAATTCAGGGGCACCTTGGTCATTGCTGCAGCAGCCTGGGTTTGATTCTGAGCCGGGCTCTTTGCTGCCCTTCATGTCTCTCTCTAATGTCAGTACCAAATAAAGCATAAAGGAAAATGAAAAAAAAAAACAAACAAACAAACAAAAAAAAAACCTTAGCTTTCTTGTACTGGTAAATACAGGGAAGACGTGCTGTCAATGTTTGGAGGAGCATGAAGTAAATTGACGCTGCTAATGGGCTTCCTTAATTGCTAACTGAACTAAACACCCACATTTTAGGCAGGACATGCTGCTGTTATCATGTATTAACATTACCTGAAGTTGTAGCAACAATTTAACTTCACACACACGATTCAGTGCTCTCCCCCAAACGCTCCTCCTTCATTTCAGTACTGACTTTGCTCTACAAATGGTGCAGTGTGACCCCGTGCTCAGCACGACTTTGGCCTCAATGGAAAGAAACCAATACATAAAAGTTAGGAGTAATTTTATTTATTTATTCATTTATTTATAGTAATGGAGTGATGACTGTTGATGAATTTATGCTTGTCAATCGCTGTGGGAAACCCGCGGAGTCGTGCACTACACTAGGCTTTCAATACCCAATCTTAGGGTAAGTAAAACTGGCACAAAATTAAAAAAAAAAAAAAAAGGAAAGTACACATCCCATCACTGATTCTCACTTGTATTTGTCCAACCGTCCAACCACAGGAGGGGGCTTTAAATTACAAGGCATGAGGTCAATAGCCAATTCGGTGCTGGGAAATGTGACTGAGATGTGTTAAGAGGCCATGGCTGCTGGTTCTGGTCAAGAGAAATCTGCACAAAGCAGAGAACTGCTTGTCGACAGATCTGGGACAAGTGAAAAGCATGTCTCTGACTACTCCCTCGACCCTCCGGGGCAATCGGCAGTACCTGATGCAAAGCAATCAAAAACAAAATGGAACAGTGTCTGCGTGTATTTTCATCAATTTGGATCAGCAGATTCATTTTCTCTTTGCATTTGTTGAACATGTGTGGCTTCAATACAAGGCAGCTCTTCTCTGTAATTGCTAAATGCTGAATAGATTTCAGCACAGAGGTGGATACGGCCTCTCTTTGCTCTCTAATGGAGGAGCAGCTGATGCTCTGTGCCTTTAGAGTCGTCACTTACTCATTGGTGCGGTTATGTTCTGATGAGAGTTGGTCCAGATTTGACTTGTACTGTCTCCTGTTGTCTGACAGTTGAATTGCTTTGACTTTTTTTGACTGTTCTGGTAGTACAAGGTTTAAACATACAGTAACCACGGCTCTCTGAGTGAGTAGACTATACCGCAAATTATTTCAGACCCATGAGCTGCGTTTACATGCTCAGGGCTGCAAAGAGCCTGAAAACCATCCTCACCTATTGATTTGAGTAGGATGGCCCTCATTGGCTGTGAGAGGGACACAATATTGTAATATTTTCATTTACAAACCTTTGCTTAATTCACTGCCAAGGTTACCTGTCTTCTGAAAAACAAAATAACCGTGCACCCAGACACAATCACACGAGTATCTGGTTTTCAGACATACTTCATGTCAACCCTGAATTAGGAAATTGGATTCTAGATACTGAACCCCGGCCTCACAATTGGAATAAATTGCAGTTCTTACTGAAGTTGGATTCTGGTGGATCATTTTAAATTTTCATCGGAACACTTTGCAGTCGCATTGTGCATGTGCCCTGTGAGCCGCCGTCTTAAGTCATGTTTGCCATTTGAAACCTGCATGTTGTGTGTGTTAGCGTTTAACTTTGGTACATTTTTTATGTTATAATTCCTGTAGTCAGGGTGTCATTGGAAAAAAAAAAAAAGACCGTACTCTCAGAGCTCCATAAATAAATAATTGGGATGATGATTCATTTAATTTACTACAATTCCAAGGCTCTCTTTTTAGTGGTGTGTTTTATATGTATATGTGACTCAGATACACATCAGGCATGCATTACAAGTAAACTATGGATGACCGATGTCAAACATCTGTAACAATTTGCTTTACCTCTTGGCCAACGCATGCCACTGCTGTTTTCCTGCGCCAGTTGCTGCCAGAGTCTTTGGTAATCGTGCCCATATTTGTAGGATTTCAATGACAATACTGTGCTCACATCGGGAACAGCAATTAAATCCACTTGAATGCTTGTCATTTAGATTTTTACACTTGTTCTTTTACTTTTACCAAAGTAAAGACTCAGCAAAGTAACAGTGTAGAGAGAGCGCGCAGGCTCGCCCCCCCCCAGAGGGGGCGATACTCCACCGCTCTCATCATCTGTATATTGTGTGACCACATCTCCTTGTGATTTCGGGTTATTAACAAGCTAGAGCTGATGTGTGCTGGGATGCACTGAAAACAAGGTCACAAATCTAGAATAAAGTCTTCATAAGATTGTAAACTGGGGGGGGGGGAAGAGACAGTGACAAGTTAACAAGGGAAAAGTGGATTCAGTAAGATGTGAAACCCTTGGAGTGAAACTCTGGCACAGTGCGCTTACTGGTAGGCAAATATCTAACTGTCAGTGTTAATTAACATAACATCAACTACATTTTTAGCAAGCTAAATAATCTTTAGGGTATAATACTTGTGTTCTAATGTAGATAAATATATAGTCGCAAATCAGCTTGGTGACACATTACCTTAAGCGTACAACATAAACATGTAACACCTAGCTAACTCGTCCCTACTTAATTAATTACTTAATTAACGTTATCAACAGCACCTATCAGTGGCTCCAATGTGTCCATAAACATAGAATTTTCCTCTCTGTTGTCACATATCCCAATTTTAACCATGGAGAATATTGGGAAACATTGTGGGATTTGACATAATTTCAGTTCAGGTTTCTCTCACTCAACAATTTTAAGCTTTTCTAAACATCTCTTCCTCTCTGGTGGATATACAGTGCCAAAATAACCTTCAGACATAATGAAACTAGTTTAATATAAGATGATCTTTATTTTCCACAGATGTGGAAATTTGCCCTCGGCTGCACAAGTTGTTTAAAACCCACCACAGTAAATCACAATACATGCAATAATAAAAACACAAAATGCAGAGTCTAGACAACAATAACGGACATGGTTCCAGTGTGAATGGTGTTTACCAGTTTAGCTGAGTTATTGCATTTGGTATGAAAGACTTTTTGTTAATGTTCTTGGTTGCTGCAGCGGCTCTATAGCGTCTTCCCCAGGGCAGTTTTATGAATTCTTTAAGGAGGGGATGAACAGGATCAGACACAATTTGTCTGGCTTTTTGTTTCATGTATTTTGATAGCGGTTTAACATTTGACTGCATTGATCAGCCTGAATTGTTTGCCTCTCCTGTGGGTGTGGCATTTCTGCCTCTATTACTGCTCAAGTAGGACATCTTAGTGCTCGGTCCACCAGTGCAATGAGACTTGGTCTAGAAGTTAGGAGTTAGGGTCTGTCAAGGTTAGAAAATGTGTCCCTGCTGGCTACTTTAAGTATACAGGATGGAAAGTGACAGAAAAGATGAAACAAAGAGAACTTTGTCTCCTAAAGGGACTTTGTTCTCCCAAAATGAATCACTCGCAGGGCAGAGCGAGATAGTCTCTAGCCTTCAGTGTGGAGCCACAACCCAGACTGCATGCAAACAGATAATGTCCATCCACTCACTTCCTGCTGTACTACGTTTTTTTCCATTTGAAAGACAATGCCAAGGGCCAAGAAAAAAAAAAGGTCTATTGGTCGATGCTGGCCGAATGAAACAATTCATACAACTAGGCGGATTATCTGTAACTCTCAGAGCGAAGCCAAGACCTTGATAGAAAGCACACACGTCCTGCCCACAAGTCCTGTCCTGTCACTTCAGGGCAACTTCAGCTGCTTTCTTTTCTAGTTTTGCCTTCAAACACGCAGCAGCGCTGAACTCTCAGCTCTCCTTTGTATAGGAATAAAGGGGTGTGTGTTTGCCTTTTCTCTAAAGAGACTTTGCTACAAGGGTACGCATCTCAGCGCGCCTCACTGTGTTATCTCTGGCATGATGCCACTGTGACACACAGTTCTGCACTTGGCTGGTTTCATCACATTAGAAGCCGACACACGTATGGCACAAAAGGAGAAATTAGTGGTGTGGCGCTTACAGCCAAACAACCTGACCCGCCTCACAGGAGACATACACCTTGTCATGTTTGCAAGAGACACAATGCCACTGCAACATGACCTTTGATAAACTAATATACTATCTTCACTACGACAGCGACTGATAACCAAGGCAGCAGTTAACCAGAAGTCAAAGATAAGCTCCTTCTCTTTAGTGGTGCTTTACTCAGCTTCACTTGAATGCTGCTACCTCTCAGTTCACTGATAATATATTTCATAAATGAATCAAACGGTCAGTGTTCTGTGTAGTGATCCGGCTATTTGTAGCCCTTAGCATGCCAACCCAGCTGGTATGCATGAATAATAACCCACATTACCTGACCAGGCCATGGCAGTATGCCTCCACATAAGGAATATGTAGCGGCGTGTTGAAACGCAACGTGCAACACCTGTTCTGAAAAGATAAGTGTTCAGTGAGGGTTTGCTCTCATGACTCCTCGTATTTTATTCTAAGGCAGGTTTTATTTTCTTGACCTTTTCCTGGTCAAAGGTCTAGGCGTTGGAGGGTAATCTTTTTCACACTGAAAATACCCATGAAGCATCCTCTTACCAAGTGATAGAAAGAAAAAAGACAAGATAATTCATTGGAAATGAGTCATAGGAACAGAAGATCATTTATTTATTGATTGAAAAAAAAAAAAAAAAAAAAAAAAAACAGAAATCTGAAAATTCGTTGATGTATTTGATCTCTGCCCAACTCCAATAGCGGAGGCACAACTAAGTTTGTGTCCCATTTCAACTAATTTAACTAGATGTTTTGTAGTAGATATCCGAAAAAGTTATGAATGGATTCGCATGAAATTTTATAGAAACATTTATTGCAATTGAGTTTTCACATTGATTGGCCATAGAGGGGCTTGGCGAGTGAGAACCCACTCTAATGAGTAACATATAGTTCATACATTATGATTAAGATTAAGATTAACGTTCTTGTCCCACAAAGTGAGAAATTTGTCATGGCCTCCTTGCCCATGCTGCAGCCTTTAAAAAGACAACATTCAACATCAGACATTCAACACCAAACATAAAACAATGACAGTCAGTAGTGATGAATAATTTCAGAAAATTCTAAAACAATACTGGTGCAAATGTGCATGGAGTGAAGGAATTACAGCAACAAATAAGACCCCGCGGGACCTTTTTTTTTTTTTTTTTTTTTTTTTTAAACTGTGAGCAGCGATAGCTCATATTTCTAGGTTGTACCCAAGTTTTATTCCAATACTTCAATTATTCATCCGGTTCACAGTTTGGAATGACGTTCTTTGGGTTTGGGTTCTGAGGTTCTTCTTCTCAGCGCTGCAGCCGGGAATGGCGGTGATGTTTCTGGCACTGCAGCGTTCAACGTCGGCAAACTCGCACACTTCACGACACTAACTGAATAATGAAAGTGTACGCTATGGTGAATGTCTTAAAACATACTCTTATCACAGGTAATTTAATCCCTGTTTGCTGTTAAATCTGCATGTTGCAACTGCTAACAAAAGCAAACACAGAGGGTTATAAGTGGGTGTGATTATTATATTGATAGCAAATATAAAACTATAATCCAAGGGTTCTAATTAAAATCTGTAATTAGGTTTTATAATGAAGTCTCAGTTGACGAAGAGCAAATAATACGTGTGTGTGTACTGTAGCACCTTAAGAACCTCACGGGGCAGCATGCGTTGATGTATGAAATGCTAATGAACAGTCTCATTCAGAGCCATGTGCAAGAGAGAATATGTGGGATAAAGTGAAACACTCAAGTGTAGTGCTTTTAAGCTACAGAGGACAAAAAGCTTTGACCTGTCATTATGATAATACTGTATGCGCTGTGGTCCAACACAGTTTCATCATCAAAACCCTTTTTTTTTTTTGTCACTGAGAATTGTGTACAGCTTATCAAACAATCAATATGATGTATAGATCAGTGTATTGCAGTGCCTAACACTCAGTGTATCAAAATGACTACAAAAACAAGGACATATTGTCTGAGTATAATCATATATAATTACAAGTATAATTATAGAAACTAAACAGCAATTAGAAGGATGCTTATAGGAACTCCTTTGCTGTATTCATCTCTTCCACTCTACTATATTGTCAAATTCATTAAAATATTGTGATAATAAAAATATAATCTTCATGTTGTCAGATCAAACCTATACATTTGAATACTTGCTTGATGGCTTGCAGGTTGCTGTTTGGATTCATTTAATAATTAGTAACCATGTTTTTATGAGTATATTTCATCACAGCCTGAAGGTCTCAATGTGTTTGCATATTATGGGCTCATAATGTGATTAAAAACACAAATTTAAAGGGTCATTAAGCATCCTGACCTATCTCCGTGTATATTTGCCACAGGCAGCACTGCAACAACATGATCTTACCTCTTCCACACGCTGCGCCCCTGACCCGTCTCACCCCTCCCGTCGCCCTGACTTACAGTGGCCCGTAATTAACACAGATACAGTCGACGTTTGACAATAGAGAAGAGGAAGCAGGCTACTTTGGCTAATTAGGGCAAAGGCTTTACAGAGAGGTGTAGTGAGGAGGTAAGATGACACTGCGACGTGCTGCCTCCTCGTCGCGCCGTCCACCTTCACCGAGACGCTGGAGATGTGTGAGCGTGGGTCGGGCTGGGCGGCTCAGATTGTCTTAAATTTCCAGTGGGTGGAGAGTTTTGAAAACTAGAAATCTCAGCACCTTGCAGAGTAATTGCTGAGTCATCAGTGAACCGCCCTGTCAGCCCCTGCAGATATATTATGGTCATTTCTGGGGCAGTAAACATCTTACTTATTAGCGCTTGAGAAATGCAGTGAAGTTAATAGTAAGATGTCAGGAAATTGACTGGTAATTATTCCCGGGAAGCCCAGATCTTTTAGCAAACTTGGCTCTCTCCAGCTGTTTAAGATGAGCAAACCGATGCAGGACTGGTTTATTTGATTCATCTAATGAATATATTTGATAACATTACCGTTTGAGTAATGTTTTAATAAAGTGAGATTTATTTTATTTATTTATTTATTTATTTTTTTTTTTTTGGCCAACATCTTTGGAAATAAATATATAACTTTGAATTTCTGTGGGTGGAGTTCTTTTCTTTGTCTTTGACTGATGCTGCCCATCAGTGGTCATGCTGCTGCTACTACTACGACTACTGTGCACCATGTTTTTTTTTTCCTAATGTTGTGCCAAATTTGCATCCCCTAAGGACATTATCACAGGGGAAAATGTGCTTAATAAATGACAAACTAATTTGCAGACAATGTCCTTGCAGAATTGTTGTACATTAACAGGGAAAATGTACTTAATAAATTACAAATAGGCTGATGTATACATAACGTCCTTGAAGAATTCAAGTACAACGGTTTCAAATCATGAGGTCATACACAACCATGATTGACTTTCACTGTGAGGGAACTAGAAGCTAAGGCAACTTCTTCTATTTCCTTGTAGTCTCTATGCTTTAAAAACATTGATTTGCCATTTGAAAAGCCAGCTATAGGACAACAACCCTTAAAAATTGAAATTATTTTCTTTGTTGGTGTGAAATCAAGATGAATACACACAGACAGGGTAAACAGGTTTAAAACACATTTTGAGGAGAAGCAGATTTTGGCACAGCATCAGATAACGCCTACCTAACACCGTGTTTTATAGCAGCAAATGTAAAAGCTTTCATTAACAGCTGTGCAGAAGTTGCACCTCTCTCAGACTGGTCACTTGCCTGGGGTAAGTGGTACTCTGATTGAGCGCCACGCTTTCACAACCTGAGGCAGAAACTGTAATAAAAAAAATATATATATAAAGTATCCAAGATTTCATAGAAAACTAGGCCTAAAAATAGAGAATAGGAATCTGTTGGTATAAAAGCACATTAGATAATTATCTCGTTTTGTTTTGTTTTTTTGTTTTTTTCTTTTTTTTATTATTAAACTGAAAATGTGAACCAAGGACAAATTTCTGCAATTATCTGCATGTACTCAGCATCTCTCAGCAAAAAACTGTGGATTATTTTGTGTGTCAGCACACATATTGTTGGCACTGTATAGCAGTCATACATCTCTTACTATATAGACACTAACCTTGAAGGCAAAGTACCAGGTCTTGAAATAGGAGAGACTGTTATAACTCACGTGGCAGGGCAAGTGCAATGTGACATGTGACGATATAAAATTAGTTTAGCAAGAGGTGAACAAAGTTTGGCATTTAAGGTTTTATAAGAAACAATATTATGTCCCTGGAGTAAAGCATCCAATGGATAATATCATATTATCACTGAAATGTTGCAATTCTTTCCATCTTTTAAATACATTGCAGCTCAGTTTTGACAAAACATTTCACCACTACCCAACTTTACTGTATCTTCTCCAACTCCACAACCAGTCTCATGGTTGTCATGGCAAGTTGGTGAAAAATCTGACCTCAAATACTACAGAGGCACAGAGCAAGTAGAAATGGCCTTTCAGTCTGACTGATAGAACACACTGTGATTTCCCCTGAGTTCTGTATGGATGGACATGATAGCACTATCCTCAGCCTTCCCCTGTGCCAGCTCAGCCAGCAAGAATGACTAGCTGCACACCTCTAGACTTCTCTTGGTGAAAGCTGTGGCAAAGGTTTACATACAGTCAGATACACTGAAAATCATCCTAGGCATGTCGGAGGGAACTGCAGTATTGATGGAGCGAGTGTTTATATCTTACTGTGGGCAAGTCGTGCTAGAGTTTTCACAAATTGAAGTTTGTTTATTTTTCAGGTACTCTCTGCATCCAGCCTTGATAGTGTGAGTATCAGTAGCAGAGAAATTGCAGCGAAGTTACTAGGAAGACAAAATGTTAATATTTAATATTACAAAGTGTCTGAGCATCTAATTTAATTATTGCAAGGACAATAGTGCAATGAAAGCAAGGATAATTCAGTTCAATTACTGTTTGCTTGTACATGTTGTCTTTGCCAGGAAGTACAAAAGTGGGCCAGCAGGGGCTGGAAGCACAGCACCAAGATGTGTACTCTGTGCTGCAGAGAAAAGTCCAAAGCAACAAGTGGCTGAGAGATAATTATCTCAGTCACCACAAAAGCACTTGACAAGGCCAAGACTTCTAAAAACTTTTTGAGAACATGGACCAAAATGGAGCCATCTTGTCAGCTTGTCATCTCCCCGACCTCATGCTCTCTGTGCCGTGCAGTGCTCCTGTGGCTGATGTTAATTATTGGAGCTATGAGCAGAGAAAACATTTCCTAAACCTACAGCTGCATGGCACATCATGCATCTGCTTCTCCTTCATGCACCATTTCTTTGCAGCAGTTGACTAAGCAGGTGTCCACAAGAATATAATGATAAAAAAATAATATTATCATATAACATTATTTGTACTGTTCTAAAATTAAATTAATAAATAAACATACAAACAAACAAAATGATCACTTTAAATTAGAAAATCAACTGCAAATTACGAGTCGAAGGAAATCAGAAGGTAAGTGGCATAACTGAAAATTGTTTTCTGCCAATTAATCAAATGATAAATTAAAAGTGATTACACAAAGAGCAGCTAATATGAGTTACATTTTCCCACGCAGCAAGAGCTGAGTGCTTACTTAGCAATAGTAAAATAATTTGTTGACTTTTCCCAGTAACTAGTGGTGTAACTAAGTATTATACTAAGAAAAAGTTATTTTTCATTCCCTTGGAAAAATCAGATTGTATTACCCCTGTATCACAGCGTAATCCCTCTTCAACCTCATCATCGTCGTCATCATCACAGTGATTGTTTTCTTGTGATTTTTGTCAAGAATTGAAGAGCACAAATGTCAGATTTTTACTTTCTCTGGGCAGAAGTATTCTCACTGATGTTTTTGAGGGAAAAAAAAACACACCAAGCAACAAGAACACAGTTGTCTGGGCAACAGTTGTGCAGTTCAAAAATAATATCTCTCCACTGAGAAAACAAAAACAAAACAAAAAATAAAAAAAAAAACAAAAAACAAAAACAAAAAAAACAACCTGAAGTTTCTTGAAGCACCTGTACTCCACACAGTAAGTCCGCCACTGCTGGCAGGATGTGTGTAGGTCTACCACGGCTACAGACCATAAGCAGTGAAGGTCTGTACAGGCCACAAGAAAGAAAGAAAGAAAAAGATGTACAAAAGTCTGAAAAATGCTTCCTCCTGTATATCAAAATACCAAAGACAGGCAATGACATGTCAAGAAATAGGCAAACATTTGAGTGCTATCTGGACCAACCATACACTCCAGTGGAAGCTGATCTTAAGAGATCGTTGACGAGCGCTGGCATCTGGACCGCTAACCACTGTATTAAAGATTTCTAGGGATGACAGCTCATCGGGTCAACAACTCAAATAGGCAATGCGACAAGGCTGCAATTGCCTGCAAACACATCGGAGGCAGACACACGCGTGATGTTATTGCTAGTGAGATTGAAAAGATGATTTCATTTTATGGTCTGTTAAGCAAAGCCACTGCCACTATAATGGGCAGAGCACTGGGCTTTGCAGTGGTGCTCCAAGTAAAAGAACCTGTTGATTCTGATTCTGAACCTGAAGAGGCGGACAAAGAAATATTCATATTTACCGACCCAAACAGAAGCCCCAGCAACCGTGATGAGCAGTTTTCTCCTTCCTCTGATTACAGATACCACACTCTATGGAAGTGCTATCAAAGTGAGGTCACAATATAGGAATATATGGCATATTTAGTTTAATTTAATTCTTTAAATTGCAGTAATAGGTTGTTAGTCCTTATTTATAAAAGCTTTTTGCTGGTAGTTCTATTGGCCACATCAAGGTCTTTGCACACCAAGTGTATTTTTTTTTATGCATTTTTTTTTTAAGTTAATCATCTGATAGAAATAGTAGCAGTGCTAATATAATAGATACTCATAGTTACCTTGCACCTTGAGTCCAATGTGTTTTATTATTCTATTTTTTGGTTCCATCCAATCTTGAGAAGGCATCTAGAGCAGCAAGGAGGTCACTGGAGATCCAAATTGTGCACACTGGGTGATCACTATTTGAAGATGAATGGGTTCATTTCAGTTGCTGTGGTGATCACACTCTTCTGCAGAGTTGATAGTCTCAGTGTTTCAACGCTGTGTGGAGATTCCAACAGATCCAGTGGTGCGTAACGTCTGAGCTGCCAAATGGGCCTAGGTCATGCACTCAGTGTTTAACACATTCTTGAGAGTCTGTTAAACATGCTGTACAAATGACAAGAAATGAAAGCAAAGCATAAATAAAAACACCAGATAAAAATAACTTTAATTTTAATTGTTCATCCTTTGTATTTATGTTTGTTCTACAGGCAGAAAAGTACGGACAGGCTGAACTTTTACGAACTGATGGAGATGTTGTCATCCATTAACACAGCAGCCAAGACTACAGGCAGTGCAGTCGCACAAGCATGAGCTAGCTATAACACAGTGTTCCATTCACACACCAGGAAATCGACCAAACTGTGATGTGATGGCTAAATCTATACATGAATTAAATATTCTTCTAAGCGATTCTCACTGGTACAACAACACTGTGGCGGTCCTGATACATCATGCACTGCTCTCATGTCACAAAACAGCTCTTACCTCCAGTCGCTGTCTGCGCTTTGCATCCGAAACGTCCAAAATGAAGTTATGTTGCTGTTGTTTTGTTAACCTAATGGAGCTTGCAGTAGCTCAGGCAGGATACAGTAGTTGTGCGTGCCAAGTGCTATCAGCTGATCTGAAAACACACTTATCAGAGCCAAATATCTGCCAAATTTCATGTTGAAACTACACTGCCTCTCATTCATGCCTGCATGGCCTCTCCTGCTGCTGCTCACGCTGCTCCGCTGCTTTGCTTTGATAAATCCTCCACCATGCAGCCTCCACCTGCGTTTTGCCATGTTAAAGGTCTGCTTGGATATTTGGATATGAGAATATCACATCACCAGAATGTGTCTATAGGCTCTGCTCTGTGCTTACCAACGGAGGATTACAACCTCTCCTGACCCAATCTTCAGCACGGCTGCATGGATTTGTGCTGGTTGCATCTCTCAGCTGCAGCAAGAGGAGCCTCTGATGTGGAAGATCCTCCATGACCCTGTATGATGTATTTGGTCTTGAAATGTCCCATTTAATGTTTTTAAATGGGACACAGCCATAGTATCACTAATTATAATCACGTTCTGTATATAATCATGTCTAATCATGTGCACCTAAGTAGCTCCAGTCTCTGAATCCCTTTTGCCCTCACTCATGAATAAAACGCCAAGCTTGCTGAGCTTCTCTTGAGGCAGTTCCTCCATCCACACTTGAATAGATTAGGCCACCTTTTTCAAGAGAGAATCGAGACCTTACATTCAGAAGCACTGATCTTGTGCCGTCCACATCACGTTCAAATGCAAACCCCTCCCGGTGGACATCATCTGCAAACACCAGACCAGTGTCACCAAACTGGACATTCTCCAATCCACTGCCTAAAAATATGTAAAAATAAATAAATAAATAAATAAAACACCCATTATGCCAGGATAGGTTGGTGCTGCCTTCTCAAAATCCTAAAGAATGATTACGAGCTATAAAGTGATGCTGAAGTTGATTGTTTTCTGCTGGACAGACACAGTCACTGCCAGAATTAATCATTTGAATTTATCCCCTTTTTTTTACAGTCTACCTTCTCTTATGAGCCACTACTTTGATGGGTCAAATATTTGAGTACATTCAGTAATGAACTGACTGATAGATTAATCTACTGCATGATTAAGGTCATTTATTAAGACGTGTAGCTATGTTACAGCCCTTATATTTCTGCTCCACCATTTTGATGAAACCTCATTCATTTGTGTGTTAAAGTAATGAGAAGGGAGGGTCTTCCACATCAGCGGATCAATATTGAGCTACAAAAATAGTGAAATAATATTGTGAATGGAGTGAAGAATCCATTAAGGAACAATGCTGTTGAATGTTTTCAAGGAAAGTTGTTTAATACTCCTTACATCTTGCAGAGCTAAACATTTTTAACAAGAAATCAACACGCCCACCTGTCCTAACTGTAACAATCATGTTACATAAATCTAGTCTTGTGTTTGTTTACTAGTGCTGTATTTGTGTACCACATCAACATATTAGCATATCAATATTGGCTGCTATTTAGAATATAATATAAGCCCCATGTGTTGAAATTGTGGGACACATGACACATGTTAAGAGAGACTGAGCACCCCCCCATCACCCTGTATTATTTTTCATTATTTTTATTATTTGAGTTTATTATTTTGTGGGATTGCTATTCTGTCATCTGCCATGTCAAAGTAGTATTTTAGTTGATTAATGCACGGTTACAATGAGCAAAGCTCACACAGGCACTTTGGGCAGCCAGGTGTCCTTAGGGGTCCTTTAAGAAGGTGCGGGCGGCTGCTCCCTATTCAGTGTATTGAGAGCCTGCGGCTAGCAGCAAAGTTGCTGATGTGCGTGTGTCTGTGTGTTTTCCAGGTAAGCTAAAGTGGCATAAAAGTGTATGAAAACAGCGACGCAGATGTATAATGTGTGTATAATGTGTTTAAGGAAATGTAGCTGTCCGACTAAAATACGAGTGAATGTGCAGAATATGGGGAATATGTTTGTATCTTGCGGGGTGAATGTTGAGTGCAAGTGCGCCATATTCAGTGTATTGAGAGCCTGCGGCTAGCAGCAAAGTTGCTGATGTGCGTGTGTCTGTGTGTTTTCCAGTGTGTTGGAAGTAAAGAAACGTCAAAAAATTCATGCACGCCTGGAAGTCCATTTATTACATCCAAGTGTGCAACAAAAATTGGAGGCACCGCTGGGATGATTAACGTCGCGGTCAGTGTGAGAAAGACGTAAATCGGGATTACCTTTGATTGACAGCGAGTGCGCGCAGCATCGGAGTCGCGGACGCATCAAACACAATGGATCTGGAGGAGTTGGCAGAGACCGTGTCCGAGAGACTATGGCTGTTGCAACTGGACCAGCTCAAAGTGGTATGTGCTGAAGCTAAAATCCCGAGTGGAAATGTCATCACAAGGCGAGCGTTAATCAGAAAAATCACAGAATCTATGGACAGTGTAATTAATGATGAGGAACAGGATGTTGCAATGCATCATCTGATGACAGTATTGAAACGAGTTGAGCAAATTACAGAAAATAAGGACAATGAAGTAAATACAGAAAGCACAGCACCAACCAGCGAAAACACAGCTGAAGAAAGTAGCTTAGCAGAAAAATATTCACAGCTCCAGCTAAATAGCCAAGCTCTGCAGGATGAAGTGAGGCGGCTGAGTGAAAAAGTGAACAAGGCATCGTTAAGCCAAGCCTCAACCCCACAGAATGTGATGCCTACAGCAGTGAATCGACTCCCGGAAGTAACAATAAGGAGAGAATTCAAGATCTGTGGTCAAATTGGGGAGAAGGGACAAAAAGACAGACTCTCCTATACAAACTTGATGCATCAGATTGAGAGAGGCCTAAATAAAGGACACAGTGAGGCTGAAGTGGTGGAAGCTGTGATAAAGTCAATCAGTCCAGGTTTGAGTATTCGTGATATGCTGGAGATAAAAAGTGACCTGACCCTTTCCCAGTTAAAGACCATATTAAAGGGGCATTTCAAAGAGGACAGCTCTACAGACCTGTATCACAAACTAGTAAACATAACACAAGACAGTCGTGAGTCCCCTCAAAACTTCCTCTTCAGAGCAATTGAGTTAAAAGAGAGGCTGTTGCTTGCTTCAAGAGAAGTGGGATCCGATGAACAGTACAGTCCCGAGCTCATCCAGAAGAAATTCTTGAGGTCAGTGAGTACTGGGCTGTTAAGTGATCATATAAAGTTTCAGCTAAAGCCTTACCTTGATGATCAGAGAGTGACAGATGAAGTACTCATCGACAGAATGAATGAAGCAGCTAGTGTTGAATCAGAAAGACAATCCAAGCAAAGAAAAAACGCAAGCAGCAGAATCCCTAAAGTAAATGAAATGCAGACAGAAATGCAGAGCAGTCAGCAGAATCAGTGTACAGCCGAAGCCAGGGTGGGTGTTCAAGAACAGTCAGCTGAAGTTGTGAAGCCTAAGAGTCGCAAAACACCTGCTGTCACCAGTTCAAGAGACTCCGACCTTTATGAAACCGTCAGGTTGTTGAGAGAAGAAATGGCTGAGATAAGGAAAAGCATTGCTAACTCTCCAGGCCCCACCCACCAAGTGAGAACGAGTGTTAAGAGAGGATGCAAAGTGTGCCAGGAGCAGGGAACAGGTGACCAGTGTGAACATTGTTTTAAATGTGGACTGTCTGGGCACTTCTCAAGGGGCTGCAGAGGACAAAGGAAGCTGGCTGGGAAACCTGAGGGCATGAAGGTGACAATTCAGGCTGTTGCACCCCCAAAATCATCAGCCTCAAGCCAAGCTGAACCAGATGACAAGGTGCATGAGCTTCTGTGTGAGAGAATCAGGCAGCTGGAGGCGGAGTTACAGAAAAGTGAGAAGGCTGAACAGATTGTGGGTGTTGCCTATGCTAGTCATCTCTCTTTACGTCGCCAAGCCAAGCTGAAAGCCCTCATCGGTAAGAAGTGCATGGTGGATTGTTTTTTTGAGGGAGTAGCAACACAAGCATTGTGGGATACAGGTTCACAGGTCACAATTATTAATGAAAGCTGGAGAAAGTCCTGTTTCCCACACATCCGGTTACGGAGCTTGGATGAACTCCTGAGTGAGGATGAGACACTTGTTGGCCAAGCAGCAAACCAGACAGTAATACCTTTTGCTGGCTGGGTCGAGCTGAAGTTCAAGCTTGGATCAAAAAGAAGCCCACAGCCAGAGCTAACAGTACCAGTGCTGGTCTCCAATGAGCCCGGTGTAGCAGAGCCACCAATTATTGGCTACAATGTGATTGAGCATCTGGTGATGAATGGAATGGAACAGCACCCAGAAGTTACACCTGCTGTGGTAAGAGACGCTTTCTCTATTGACTGTAAAAAAGCAAATGTGCTGATTCACATAGTGCAGAGCTGTGACCAGAATGACAAAGAGGGTGTGGTAAAAGTGGGAAGATTAAAGACAATAATCCCTGCAGGGCAGACCAAGGAGGTTAAGTGCAGTGTGAGGACAGGTCCCCTTTCCACAAAACAGGAAGTCCTTTTTGAACCCGAGGACGTTCCAAAATGGCCAGAGGGATTGAATATTCAGGAAACCGCCATATGCCTGCAGAAGGGAAACTGGTCTCGGGTGACTATTCCGGTCACTAATGATAGCAACCATGACATTACTCTCACCCCTCGCACAGTGCTGGGACAGCTCCAGCAAGTGAAGGCTATTTATCCAGTGGATGTAAGACCAGCTAGTATTAGTGAAAACACCACCAAAACATCCACTGAGGGTGAACCCACAGCCGACATAGCCAGCACCCCTGAAAAGCACAAAGAGGAACACAGACAGTTGGACACGTGCACACATGATTCATGGGACCCTCCAGTGTCAGTTAATCATCTGACTCCAGACCAGCAGCAAAAGGTGAGGCAGATGCTCAGAGAAGAATGTACAGCATTTTCAAAAGATGAGAATGATGTGGGATGCATTCCATCTTTACAGTTGAAAATCAGGCTAAGTGACACAACTCCAGTAAGACGCACCTACACCTCAGTACCCAAGCCGCTCCACAAGGAGGTGAAGGAGTATTTGGAGGACCTGCTGAACAGAGGATGGATTCAGAAATCCCGGTCCCCATACTCATCACCAATAGTCTGCGTGCGCAAGAAGGATGGGAGTTTGCGTCTATGTGTGGATTATCGTGAACTGAATCAAAAATCCATTCCGGACCGCCACCCCATCCCCCGAGTGCAGGATATGCTGAACAGCCTGAGTGGAAGTGTGTGGTTTTCTGTACTGGACCAGGGCAAGGCGTATCACCAGGGTTTCCTGGAGGAGAGTAGCAGACCACTCACAGCCTTCATAACACCTTGGGGTTTATATGAGTGGGTGCGTATCCCTTTCGGCCTGTCCTCGGCTCCAGCAGAATTTCAGCGCAGTATGGAGGAGTGCCTTGCAGGGTTGCGAGATGAGACATCTCAGCCTTATCTGGATGACAATCTTGTCCACAGCAGGACGTTTGAGGACCATCTACGTGATATGAGAGAGGTGTTACGTCGCTATCAAGCACATGGAGTAAAACTGACAGCAAAAAAATGTGAAGTGTTTAAAGACAAGGTGAAATTCCTGGGGAAGATTGTATCCAAAGACGGCTACTGCATGGATCCAGCTGAGATAGCACCAGTACAAGCACTCAAAGACCGCAAACCTGAGACTGTGGGAGACTTGAGGAAAATGTTAGGGTTCCTGTCATACTACCGCCCATACATTCCAAACTTCTCACGCATTGCCAAGCCACTGTATAGTCTGTTAACCACTGAGAAAACGCCAGGGAGCAAGGCCCAAGTATCAAGTGCAAGGAAGAGCAAGGGGAAACACAAAAGGTCAGATCAGCTATCCTCTAGCCAGCCGATCACCTGGACAGGACAACACCAGGAAGTGCTCTGCCAGCTTCTAGAGTACCTGTTACGTCCACCACTCCTAGGTTACCCCGACTTTGAGAAGCCGTTTGTGTTGCACTGTGATGCCTCTCAGGAGGGGCTGGGTGCAGTTCTGTACCAGAGACAACAAGGCAAGCTGGTTGTCATTGGTTATGGGTCGAGAACACTAACTGCTCCCGAAAAGAATTACCACCTCCATTCTGGCAAGTTAGAGTTTTTAGCAATGAAGTGGGCAATCTGTGAAAGGTTTCGTGAGTACTTGTACTATGCGCCTTCATTCACGGTGTACACCGACAATAACCCTCTGACTTACGTCTTGACCACAGCGAAGCTGAACGCCACAACACACCGGTGGATTGCTGAGCTTGCAGACTTTAAGTTCTCAATCAAGTATCGGCCCGGGAAAGTGAATGGAGATGCAGATGGCTTGTCACGAATGCCGCTTGATATGGAGCAGTACATGCGCACATGCTCAGATGGAATGGAGCCAGAAGTGATAACAACTGTCACACAGGCACTCCAACTTGAGTCCCTCGAACATGAGCCCTGGATGTGTCCAGCCACTATCACTGCAGCATGTACTGATGTAGCGCAGGAACGAGTAGCACCCCCAGTGGCAGAAATCTCCATGGAGACCCTTAAGAAAGCACAAGTTGATGATCCAGTCATTGGCAAGGTGAGAGAGTACGTCATGACAGGACAGTGGCCTCGTCTGGGAGGAAGAGACCGGCGTGATGACATCTCTGTTCTTGTAAGGGAGAGAAACAAGCTGTTTGTCAACGAGGATGGTATCCTGTATAGAAAGTCAATGGCTCGAGCTCAGTTGGTGCTACCTAAAACATTCCACCAGCTGATCTACCGGGAGCTGCATGAGGAAATGGGGCACCTCGGAGTGGAGCGGACACTCAGCTTGATCCGTGATCGATTCTATTGGCCTCATATGCAGAGAGATGTCGACCATTATGTGACCAAGGTGTGTAGCTGCCTGAAACGGAAGCGTCCAAACAAGCCGACTAGAGCACCACTGGTTAATATAGTGACCACATACCCCTTTGAGATGGTCTCAATAGATTTCCTGCATCTGGAAAGCTGTAAAGGAGGATATGAGTACATCTTGGTTGTGATAGACCACTTCACGCGCTTCGCCCAGGCCTACGCATGTACCAACAAGTCAGCAAAAACTGCCGCTGAAAAGATCTTTGGAGACTTTGTGCTCAAGTTTGGATTTCCGGCCAAGTTGCATCACGATCAGGGCAAAGAGTTTGAAAACAGGCTGTTTTCAAAGCTGGAAGAATACAGTGGAATCCAAGGCTCACGCACAACACCCTACCATGCAGCTGGAAATGGTCAAGCAGAGAGGTTCAATCGAACACTCCTTTCCATGCTTAGAAACCTGACTGCAGAAGCGAAATCAGATTGGAAGAGCTCGTTGGCCAAGGTTGTACACGCATATAACTGTACGCGCAGTGAGGCGACAGGTTATGCCCCATATTACCTTCTCTATGGTAGGAACCCCCGGCTCCCTGTCGATATAATGTTTGGGCTGGCACCATGTGACCAGAGCGCATCTCAGAAGGACTATGCAAGCAAGTGGAGAAAGAGGATGCAGGAGGCATACAGGCTGGCATCAGAGACCGTACAAAAGGGGCAAAATAGAGCCAAGAAACAGTATGACCGGAAAACATACGGAGCAGAACTACAGCCAGGGTGCAGAGTATTGGTGCGGAACTTCAGAGACAAAGGAGGACCAGGAAAGCTCAGATCTTACTGGGAGGAGCAAGTCCATGTGGTGACCAAGAGGAAGCACCAGGACAGCCCTGTTTATGAAGTACAACCTGAGACAGGCCCAGGAAGGACCCGAGTTCTGCACAGAAACCTGCTACTGCCATGCGACTTCTTGCCTATTGAAGAGGACAAGCAGGAGAAAAAGAAACTGAGAAAGAGAAACCCAGTTACAGATATGAAAAAGAAAAGACAGCCAAAACAGAAGGAGAGAGACCTGGAGAGTAGTTCGGAGGATGAAAGTAACTGGAGGGCCATTGCCACGCGACCAGCAGAGCCATTCAACCAGGCCAGGAGCCAGCTGAGAGTGGAGGCGGAGGAATTCCAGCCACAAGCAGCTGTTAAAGAAGTGGAGCAAGATGGTGACAAAGAGGAGTGTCCAGAGGAGGATGATGAAGGCAGGATGGAGCCAGAGGTGGAGAGCAGAGACACGGCAGAGGCAGAGCCCGAGGCGTCATCTGATGAAGCAGGCGAGCCAAACTCTGAACAGGAGTCGTCATCTGATGAACCAGATGAGGGGGACCCTGAGCCGCTGTCACCTCCCATGAGAAAGTATCCTTTTAGAAAAAGAAATCCACCAGAGACACTCACCTATGACATATTAGGTCAGCCATCAGTCACACACAGACACAAGTGATAGCTACAGTTTAAAGTTAAAGACACAAGTTCATAGTCACATGTTGAATTTATTGTTGTGACAAGCTAAAAAAAGAGTTCATAGCAGCATTTAAGGTTACAGTTAAACTGGAAAATTCATGCAGTGATTTATCTTTGTTAAAAAGTAAAGTACCAGAGTTCAGACTACTAACACATAGAAAGATACTGGAATATGTGTGAGGCATACAGTGGTACATGTGGGTCTGTGTAATGGGTTGTGGGGTAGAAGCAGGATCAAAACCCTTCAGTATGAGATGCATAGCCCGCATAAGTAGCGGAGTAGCACTTCAGATATCACCTGGCCAGTGGTGTCTATTGCTGACACATGACGTGAAGAGGGAGATACGTGTCATGTCAAAGACTGTTGTTGTACAGAGAGTATCTCTAAAGACTGACTCCCGTATAACCTACCTCAACAACTCACCAGTTAAAGACATCAGACTTTGGGAAATCTATAATGTCGGGACGACATTCATTTTGGAGGGGAGAGTGTGGGACACATGACACATGTTAAGAGAGACTGAGCACCCCCCCATCACCCTGTATTATTTTTCATTATTTTTATTATTTGAGTTTATTATTTTGTGGGATTGCTATTCTGTCATCTGCCATGTCAAAGTAGTATTTTAGTTGATTAATGCACGGTTACAATGAGCAAAGCTCACACAGGCACTTTGGGCAGCCAGGTGTCCTTAGGGGTCCTTTAAGAAGGTGCGGGCGGCTGCTCCCTATTCAGTGTATTGAGAGCCTGCGGCTAGCAGCAAAGTTGCTGATGTGCGTGTGTCTGTGTGTTTTCCAGGTAAGCTAAAGTGGCATAAAAGTGTATGAAAACAGCGACGCAGATGTATAATGTGTGTATAATGTGTTTAAGGAAATGTAGCTGTCCGACTAAAATACGAGTGAATGTGCAGAATATGGGGAATATGTTTGTATCTTGCGGGGTGAATGTTGAGTGCAAGTGCGCCATATTCAGTGTATTGAGAGCCTGCGGCTAGCAGCAAAGTTGCTGATGTGCGTGTGTCTGTGTGTTTTCCAGTGTGTTGGAAGTAAAGAAACGTCAAAAAATTCATGCACGCCTGGAAGTCCATTTATTACATCCAAGTGTGCAACAAAATACTCGCTTCAGAGATGTGATGCAATGCTTGTTTGACTTTCCTCAGTGCTGGGATTTACTTGCCAAGCCATTAATGTTCCCCATGGTATTCCATAACCCACTGCTTCGTCTTGTGAGCAGTTTAAATATAGCACTTTCCCTGGAAATAATCTTAAAGGTACACCATGTAAGATGTAAATATAGCAACCCTGCCGGAGCCAAGATGAATGGAGAATTTAGGCTAAATCAAAACAAATAAAAACATCAAAATAAAGTCCTTGATTCATAATTTATCAGCAAATCGGTAAGCTATCTTCACTATGGTTTGCATAGCAGATCAATAGTTTTCATTGTAGTATATTATTATATCAGGTGAAGTAGTTTTTCACACATAAGTGGCAATCTAGCTATGAAATGATTTGACCACTGTTGTCTGCATCAGTTTTCATTTCTCTCACCTGCCTTAGGCTCATATTTTCAGTCACCCAGTTTATATATTTATAGTCATATTTTAATGACAGTACTAATGTTTATTCCTGTTGTGGACCACCCCCACCGCCCCCCCTAAAAAAGTCAATAAGGGTGTTGGTTGAGCCTGAATGCTACAGATAAGAGGAGGAGCTTTTTATGTCGGAGAAAAAAATGCTTAACTCTGAATAATGGAGACAATAACAAACCGAAAGACTATCTGTTCCATGTAGGACGATGTTCCTTGTGTTCCCATGACTTATTGGTTCCAGGTGGATGAGGTGAGGCATTTAAGGTGCAACATAGAAGTCATCAGTTGTGACTGTTTGGGAAGAATGGTGTCAGAGGAGCTCCTGTGACTGGGTGCAAAGTCCTTCCTGTTATTATTAATATGCATACTAATCTCATCCTCTTCTCGGATGGCTAGTAGCTCCCTTGTCTCAAGTCTGTCTAATTTCCGGACACTTATGGGGAGAAAAAAATCCCACTTTGCCAGACTTTTAGCTTGCAGCTTGCTGCTGAAATATACCCATAATATAGCACTTCTATGAATACCAGACATGAGTCTCTTGTGAGTGTGCTTGACCTGGGTATCTTTGTTTTGTTTTTTTTTTTGTTCTTTTTTTGGTCTGGCATTGCAAAGAGTCCTTTCCGATTTCACTCGGTCTTGAGGGGGGAATCTATGTGGATTAGGAACTCCAGCTGTGATTCCTGTATGATCCACGACGGAAAAGTTCTGGAGGATTTCTGGTTGCTGCTACATGTATGAACCGGTCTTTAATTAGTGAAAGCAGTTACCACAAGAACGTGGCGTGAAATGGTAACACTGCAGATCATGGCCTTTTCATTTGAGCATGTTTAAAGGCTTTTCAAGCATGCTTTAGGAGAGTGCCTTGCATCCTTTTTTGGATAGTAAACACTTACTCACACTTAACCAAAGAGAAACTCATTTTACTTCCTCCATCGTGTACTAAAGAGGCGATCTTACCTTGACTTTTTTTGCCAGACGGTGAGAATAGAGCACTAAATGTCTCTCACCGAGTCTGTCTGCTCATCTGAGTGACATCTGTTGCTGAAATGTGCATGTGCTAAACTCCAGGTCGAGGCTGAGGCGGCTGTTTGACACATCAGGCTGGTTGATCCACAAACCTCATCAGTATGAGGAACAGGTGTCTGGAGGTACAATCCAGTGACCCTCCAATGCCAACTTTTCATAAGCAACATGAGTAACGGGCGCTTCATTATGTTTAACGTTCATTTGTGCCTCTTATTACTGACCTGTTGTGAAAGAACTACAGAAACTTGCTGTAATGTATGGAAATAAGCACTACGTTCTCCATCACAACATTTGAGCATTTTTATGTTGGTTCTCGACCAGTGTCTTCAGTCAACTCCACTGAAAATTTTAAAATAAAACCCATAGTGATGAGCATGTGGCACAATATGTTTGAGTAAGCAACGCTACAGTTACTGGCAGCTTCATTTGCCGATCCGAGAGCTTGGGAGGTGGGTCGGCACCAAGTCCAATACTACGGATACTATTAGTTTCACCTGCTTTATAGTATAACTAATGGTGTGTTTCGTTCTAATGGGAGGAGAAAACATACCCTTCTGTTGTGTCTATGTTTGAGAGGAAGCACTGTCGTTTAGTGTTAAATTTGCCATTTTTCCGGTCTGTCATGATTCTTGTCTGTTATGAAGTCTCGTAGACAGAGTCAGAAATTGTTCACTATTTTCCAGAAAAAAAAAAAAAAAAAAAAAAAAAAAGATAACCCACCTCGGATTAAGATGCTACACTCAGTTGTCATATGAAGGATAAAGCCAATGATAAGCAAAAACCAAATACATTTTTCCTCTCATTAAAAGATCTTCTCTTGCAGAAGAATGTTGTGCAAGGAGGCTGACAGCCATGGGACTACGTTTCTGAAATACAAGTCAAAGTGAAATATTTAATTGAACACACCCTTCTGCTTCACTGATCACAGTTAGAGCTCAAACTTAAGTTGTCCTGATAATGCCTCTCACCATGGTCTTTCACACCACGTGAGAGCTGGGATTTGAAAGCCATCTCCTCCTTTTCTGGGATAGAAAAATGGGGGATAACATTTAGATTTTCTCAAGTCTATTCAACTATTGTTAGTGCTGTATTTCATCCCATGCTGAATATGGCTACTAGTGAATATTAATGTGTCAGTAAAGTAATAAGACAGAGTTATATGCATGGCAGTCAATTTCATAAGACAAACAGACAATGTATTAATCCAAAAGTTCCCATTTGTAATGCCTGATAATAAACCTTTAGACAATATATTAGTAATATTAAGGTGTTACACGTATGGTAGCCTCAACCTGAATACCATAACCAACTAAGCATTTTACAACTAGATATTTTAAATTATGATTCCACTTGTTAAAATACAAGAGATAATCCTAAACCGAAGCGTTGGTCTCTACAGACACGACCACAGTTTCCCTTCTATTCCCAGCCATGCCCCGGATCTTGACCCTGAATGTGGAGGCTCTCAGCGCAAAAGGAGGGACTCATCAAGGCTCCAGCGCACGCATATTATATCATTTTTTTTCTCGCCTCAAGTTCCCCATACCTTTGCCAGGGAATCTGCTACCCTAAGGCAATTAGAGTAACTGTCAGTGCAACAAACGGGATGGCTGATAATATTCATTTGGAGAGCGGTAAAAGAGAAGGTACGAACTGCATAGCAGCAGAGGACACAGAGCACCAATACTGCAGTTTTGCAGCTGGGGCAATCTTATTTACATTTTGTTTTGCTTAATGCTCTTATTATCTTTGGGGTCCATTTGACCCCTTTCAGAGTTTAATGTCTCTAAATAAATGATTGACATCATTGTGTTTTTATTAATATTTGATGACTTTTCCTAATTTAATGGGGACAAATGGGTAAAATTAACATTATGATGATGTGTCCAATGTCCCTGCACTCATCTGCTACCCACAGGTGTTTCACTGGGGTGTTTGTGACCCCAGGCTGTTTTAGCTGAATATAACATAAGAAATAACATAAGAAATATGAACATTTTATACACATTTGTTTTCATTGTTTTGGATGACACTGAGGGAACTATCACATGCCATTTCTAATATTCAAAACTTCCCTCTGCTTTAGGGCTCTAGCCTGACATACCTGTAGTACGGCTATATGTTATAGCATCACGTTGTTGCTAAATAGCATTAATGAGCATGCATGAACACAGATAGATCAGAAAAAGGCACGAGATTTGTAGTTAGTCACTTTTGTGGAATTAAGTCACCAAGGGGGTCTGAAAACCTGCTAAAGCTAGTGACAGAGTTGCTAAGTTGTGCAGCCATCTTTAATGACTTGTTCTGTCGCACCGCCTGCGCAGCTGCCGAGGGATGTGTCTGTCAGCTCACCGCATGAGAATAATCAGCTCTCCCGTAAAGTGAGTTTACACCAAAGATTCACAACGAGACAAGTTGAAACTTGCAAAAGAGCGTGCAGCATTCTAAAACCAATGAGACTAGAAGAGACAGTGTACCATTTCCATAGCAACAATTCGCTTTATATCGGTGTTTCTGTCAGCTTTCTATAACTGGATAGTTTGTAGCACAGCTCCACGCTGCCCTCACAAGAACGGGACATCGGATTAACATCAGTTCTGGTAAACGGAGACTCTCTTCTTCCCTGTGGAGGAAATTAACATGAACAGTGCTCATTTCTCTTTTTTTTTTTTTTACTCAGTTTACTTGGTTGTTTTACTTGTAACACGTTACGACCCAACCCTGCCGAAATCACATCAATAGGGAGACGAGGAGCCCTGGAAATCTGATTGGCTGTGCGAGACGAGGTCTGCAAAACATTCAGCCATGGCCAACTTTCCTTGGCCAAAAAGCTTGTTGACCACTGACTGGGTTCCCTTCACTCAGCTCTGCTGGACATGAATTGTGACTGTGATTTTGTTGCTCACAGTGTGATTACACCACAAGTGGCTTTGCTCAAACGTATATTGACAACAGTTATTTAAGGATAGGTGCATTCCCCATTCACATTTTCCCAGTTGGTGGGAGATTTGATTCGGTGTCCCTCCTGGGACAGCCCACTTCTCTAATATCTGTTGCCCACTTTCAAAATGGACACAGTTTATCAACAAAACAAATTCACTGTGGACACCAAAATAAGCCTTCAAAGGCTTAGCTGGAAAACATGCTCCAGTTCCACCATGTTCCTGAAAAGTACTACTGAAGCTAGATAGCATAAACACATCCTCTCATGCACAATTTAGCCCGGTTTTAGTCACAGCAGCAAACACAACTACATCAGAGGTTACAAAAGTCACATTTGTGTAGTTAGTATACTGATTTTGAAAAACAACAACAACAACAACAACAACTCATGCCAAGTTGTCAAAATTACTTTTCATTTCTGATTTTTTTTTTTTTTTTTTTTTTTTTAAATCTTGCCAAAAAGTACAAAATTTTATGAGGGTTAATGGACTTTTTATTAAGTTTCAGTCTACTGTCAGCGCTCTTCTCAGCAACCAAATCAACTCTTCTAAAATGATAGTAGGACTTGCTTTGTATGCATGGCTGATATGGAAAAAGCCTTCATTCTTAGTTATCACAGCTCTTAGTGCACCTTCTGACAGTGATTATCATTCTCTCCCAAGTGAGTATCTCAATCTGTGGGTTGGCATTTCTAAACTTTTCTTCCTTTGTCTGCAGGACAGAAGTGTCTTTGTTGCTCTTAGGAAGTCCAGGTCATCATTGAAAAATGTTGCCTGTGGTGTCCCCCAGGTGTCCATTCTCGGTCCAAACCTTTTTCCATTTACTGCAGCCCCGAGGGTCATATAATTTGCGAACATGATACTACCCTCCACTGTTATGGTAATGATACTCAGCAGTAGCTCTTTAAATCCTAATGATAAACGCAGTTGGCCAAGCTACTAATTCGCAGATATACAAAGCTAAATATCTCAATTTCCTAGCACTCTATATGGATAAAAATGAAGTTACTCCTGGTGCTCAAAACCAGAATTATTTTGTCGTGCTCCCTACTAACATCCTCAAACTGCAGGAATCTTGAGGAGTCATTTTTATTCCAATCTAAGCCTGGACAAACATGTCTGCTGCATAGGTCTACAATTCAAAAGACTTAACTGAATTTGATCACTTTTGTCTTACATTTGCTGGAAACAGCCTGGGCAGAAGATAACCACAACATTCAAATTGCTTGTGACGTTGTTGTTGGGTTGCCATTTTCTGACAGATGGTGGATGGTCTGAGAAGATCCAATTGGTTTTATGCAGTGGACTCATGGAGTTACCAAGTTTTGGCAAATCATGCATTTTCCTTGCTTTGATATTGTCTTTCATAATGTTTTGCAGTTTTAATGTGTTAACATAGCTAACTGGTAAGCCCTAATTAGGCAGCATTACAATGAAAATAAGTAGGGGGAAAAAAAGTCAATGAAACAACTTGAGAGCTAATCACTGGAGTTTCTCCAAGCATTGTTTCTAAGAGGTTTATTCCTGTCGTTCTACAGGAAACAGTAGAGTGTGGATATCTGACACTCCCCGATAGGCTTTTCTTTTTTACTTTTCCCTTTGTGTGTGTGTGTGTGTGTGTGTGTGTCTTTGTTTGTCACATTAAGTGTCAAACACGAGTTTTCTATTACAGTACAAATTAAGGCTGGCACTTACTAATGAAAGTTGCATTTGTACTGTAAGTGTGATTCTGCCTTGACATCACCTCAGGCTGCAACCGACACTTTTCCTGAAAAAAACACCAAAACATGTTTGTTAATTCTGGTTAGCAAGATTCTGGCTGGTTTGCCACTGTTGGTTATATAAGATAGCATTTTCCGCTGTCACTGGCAGACAAAGAAACATTGTACCTGCCAAATTCACTTCAAAAGGTGAAAATAACCTCTAAGTGATGGTCGGCTTCATGCCAGTGTGTCTGGCAGAGTTGACAGGCTTTCCAGTCACCGCCAAAAGATTCTGCAACATTTCGTTTGCCTGGTGGCTAGTGTTAATTTACCACCCTGTGTGCTAACATAAGATACTGTTCTCTGAGTTAGGAAAAAAAACTGATTGCAAAGGATTACACAATCAGGTCATGGGTCCAGCCCTGTTTGTGCTGACTGACAGGTGAGCCATGATTTAATAAAGAGAGGCACAACAAAAAATTTAAAAAAGAAGTAAGAGAGAGTGGAAAAGTGGAAATAGTGGAAAGGACAGTCACCTTAGGGAATCGTTACTGCAAAAACAATAATCATTAAATAATGCTGATCTGAGTATTGCTTTCAGTATATACTTATTTATGTATAGCTGTAGTTATTTATATGACTGTTATTCCTGTTTAGGATAAGGTTAGGGTTGTAGGGGGTTTAGCCTGCTGGATCTATGAAAATTGTAAAAGTTTAAAATGTGGTTAGTGTGGCAGGGGCTGGCTACAGAAACTAATGCTGTCACAATCAACACAATTTAAATGCAAAGCAAAATGGCTCCCTGGCACATTTGGAGCTTCATGTAAATAGTTTATAATAAGTTAATATGAACAGTAATCGTTGTGAGCATTAGCATGCTAAGACCACACTAGTGAACTCTGAATGCCGTGCACGCCCAAGCCCAGTGTGTGTGTGTGTGTGTGTGTGTGTGTGTGTGTGTGTGTGTGTGTGTGTGTGTGTGTGTGTGCAGTCGACTGAAATCCACACTTGATTGTCGATTGTACAGAAGTTCTGCTGCCAACTGCATCCTTTATGCAATCAGGAGAGACGGACTGACAGGCAGACAGATGGATAAAATCCTTTATTAGAGGAACAATCCATTTTAATCCTTTGTCCTTTATTTATCCTGTTCTAATAGTTACTCTCACTGAAAAAAAAATACACACACACACACACACACACACACACACATATATATATAATTTTTTCAAGAGAGACCTGAACATACAAAAATTACACTCTCCAAGACTGTCTCACTGTGATTCATTCCCCTCCCATTCCTGTAATATAAATGTGAATTTTCGGTTGCTGTTGAGCCTTCCAACTTCTTGAAATTCATTACCAATTATGAAATTATAATACCAAAAGCCTCTTCAACATTTCACACCTACTCCCATACAGTTTGGATAAATGTTTTCCTTTCAAAACAAAAGTCGGGTCCTTTTTATGCATCTTACTTGAACTTTAGGATATATGGAGCATTATGCTGCAGAAGAATAGAGAATGCATTTCCGTCCTCATGGACAGGACCTCTGCACAAGACACTGCACGTGCACTATCACCACTAGCAGCAGGCACTGCCAAACAAACTCTCAGGCCTGGATCTAGGGTAAAAGCCATTACCATGTGCAAGGGGAAAAAATGAGGTCAGCACAATTTAGGCACTATCTTGGGCTTGGGTAGGGCTTGCAACATGACATCAACTTGAAGCGAAAAAAAAATATTTTTTTGCAGGTAGATTAGAGGTTAGACCTGTTTGGAAGCACACCTGCTGTGACAGTACCAAAAGTAGTGCTGCCGTCTTCCTTTGCTCACATCTATTCATGTATATTAATGTTTTCCCCCAAATTCAGATGGGAAGATTTTGTTTTATTCTGCCTGATTTCAGCCTGAAAATTACTAGCAAGGCTTTTTTTTTTTTTCCTCACCACAAATGTATTTTTCTTTCTCTACAAATACAAAGTTTCATTGACTTAAGATATGAACATTTAACCTACGGCTGTGAAGGTTTCAAATTATAAAACAAATGCTACAATGCAAAATGGGCAGTCTTTCTCTATGTGCAGGCATATTGCCCTATTAATTGTTGAATTAAATATGAAACATGAACGGCCTGGCTATTTCTACATTGAGGATGAGAAGAAGAGAGTTTATCCTACTTTTCATTTTAGGTCCTTTTTAAAAACTAAAAACTAAAAAAAAAAAAAAAAAAAAAAAAAACTCTGCCTCCCTGTTTCTCCCCAGTCAGGAGAGAATTACATCATCCTCTTTGTCTTATTCGCCCTCCTCACCAGCCTATCCATTTATTTCAGCATGAGGTTTCATAGCCATCACTCCAAACAGTACAGAGCATGCAACAGACAGCACCACAGACATCTGATGCTCAATGAAAAGCTAAGAAATTCTTTTTCCTATCACCAAATAGCAAGCACATTGCAAGGCAGAATTAGGCTTTTGACTATGTGATAATAACCACCTTCCTTTTTGTGGCTTGCCAACTGATGGGCTCGATGTAGACATTGTTTAAGTTGAAGCTGAAATGTGCATCGTCTCGAGGTAGGAAGTGGATTGTTAGTCCCTCCCTACTCCCCCTCAGTTTGTCAGGTTCACACCTCAGTGCTTGTCATTCATCTTGATGAGCTGTCTGCTTTAAAACAACATGTAGCCTGAAGCCGAGGTGCTCGGTATCCATAAAGCAGAGTCGGTATCCATAAAGCAGAGTTTTTAACAGCCGAGTGGTTAAAAAAAGACAACAAATGCAGGCAATCTGAGGTAAAAACAACAATAAATAAATAAACAAATAACTAAAACAGTGTGGATACTCATCTGTATTTTTACCTTGTCTGGACAGCATCACTGTTGTTGCTCTGACTTATACACAACTCCAGACTGAATGATGTATAATGTATGTGTCGAATATGATTGCATATGGGGGATTTAGGCATTTACTACAGTAGTACATATCTGATCAAACACAGACACTCTGATTGATAATATGCATTGTTTCATTCATTTCTTTACCTGCTTATTCCCCTCAGGCCCATAAGAGGCTGGAGCCAATCCCAGAATACACTGGGCATGAGGAAAGGAAAGGAAACACCCCGGACGGATCGCTGGTCCAGGAGCCCAACACACAAAAGCACCCACATTTTTACCTATGGGCAATCGAGTGTCTGCAGTTCACCGGACTTGCATGTCTCCGCACTGTGGGAGGACACTGGAGTGCCCAGAGGAAACCTGTGAGAACAGGGAGAGGACATGCAAACTTCACACGGAATGGGCCGCAGTCGGGAATTGAATCTAGGTCCTTCTTGCTGTGAGGTGACAGACCTCACCACTGAACCAGCCTGGCAATGTATAATACATTCAACTGATTGTTATTTAATGTAACAAAAAACAGTTGCATACTGGGGCCCATATTTTACATGGTGTGTGTGAAGTGGAGTGCAATTTTCCCTTCTGACAAGAAAAGGGTTAGCATCCAAGCAACAAATGTTTTGCAGATCCAGCCCTCGTGGCTTCAGCGTGACCCGAGGCGATTGGACCCATCACATCAAGGATAATGTAGGAATGCTTCTGTACATGTAAAGTCAATGTACAATCTAATTATTATTAGTGGTTGTTTAATTAATGCCATAAACATGTATTATATATTACTGATTCAATCTTTGAGGCTAACTGAATCCTTCACTCATATTAATAAACACACAACATTTTAAGTTGCTGAAATGGCATGGCAGTGATTCTTGAGGGGCATATTTAACTGACTTTTATTCCCACATAGCCTCTCCGAGAAACTGTCAGCTTCAATCAGTGGTGGTTCTGGCATTTTCAGCGCCCTAGGCAAAATTTTGAAATGATGCCAATTTAAATGTGCATCACAGTGTATTACTGCCACACGTCATATCACAAGTACATGTTAATAACGGCAGAAATCTAGTTAGGTCTAATTAACATCAAAAATAAATGTATGATGCAATTCTTAAACCTATCTGTATCATCTAACCTAAGCATTAGCCTGAGTCAAAATTTACCAGTCTTCAAAGATGAAAATGAAACATTAAAGAAAATATTCATTTTTGACACAGTTTTGGAGGTTGAAAGCATCAAGGCTGGGTTTTTCCAATTTCAAATCTTGTTGTCTGGTATCTTGGAGACTTTTGCTGACCATTAGTGACATAAAAGCTGCTGGACACCAGGCCCACAAACACCACAACGGCTTGTTTACACTCATGCTGTTTTTTTGGAGGGGGGGGGGTGCTGTCATGCAACATTTTTACATAAAAATGTTAGACAAAAAAAACAATAGACATGAATTTAATATGTAGGTCTAATTTGATTTTTTTTTTTTTTTTAAAGATATAAATATATATTGACAGACAGAGAATGACAGAGCATTTTGCCTGCACTGATGGTGGCAAACACAAAGGCAACACCCTACTTGGTGTCAGACTTCACCTCCTGTTCATTGTGATTGCAGTGAGCTGCACATCATTTCCACATTCACACTAAAAGTGGATATTTTCACAAATTTAAAAAGCAAAAAGCCAGGTGCAACATTTTCCAAAGTACCCGCTCTCTATTTGAGTCGTGGCTGCCTCCCGCTGTCTGTCATGTGTGCATGATCACTCTGAACCGCCGAGTCATGACGTGTCTAGTATGAGCTACTTATGCTGATTTTTCAATTCAAAACACTAGATAGGTTATTAATACAATGAAATCCTGACTTGCCTCGCTGTTCTGTCTTGAGCGTGTATTCAGTAAAGGTCATGTAGATCCACAGATTCCTCTCTCAACACAGTAAGGCGGGCGGTGCTGCTAAAGGGGTGTCAGGGCAGTTATTTTTGTAGGCAGGTGAAGGCTCCTGATGCATTGCAAACTTGAACAAACACAGCGCAGGAATCTTCCCTCGTATCACCACCTACCTAAGAACGCTATGTTTTTAACACCACTGCTTTGAATTATGTAATTTTTGGTTTAACCTGGAAAAGAAACCATCTCTTAATACCAGAAGGAATGAATTTCAAAGGTTTCAGAGAAGGTCAACATGCCGCCAACTAATGGCAAGGCATTTTTTACAGCGTTACAGCAACACCACACAACATGGTATTCCCGCTACAGGAGACACCATTTACAGTCATTACCACATTTGTATTACAAGGAATATTAAGAGTCACTACATAATCTATGACCTCTATTGGCAGCCTCTTGGAATTAATTTATTTGGAAATTCATTTAAAAAACAAACCAAGTTTATACCGAAGCACTTTACAACAAGAGAGCAAGGCCTAAAAACACAAGGGAAAAGAATGAAGAAAGCAAAAAAAAAAACACTGGGCAGTAAAGGTGCACCACGGTTATATAAAACCTGAACAGCAGATAAAACTTTTAAGAAAAAAAAAAAAAAAAACATAAAAAGCTGATATCCAGAGTGATAAAATTAGGAATTAAAAGCAAGAGAATATAAGAAGGTCCTTGTTTCTTAAAAACCAAGGCAGTCTGATGATTTGATGATCTGAGGGAAGACTATAGGAGACTAGAGAAGGCTCGATTTGAGCTATTTGAACGGTGAGCACCTGTTGATAGGAGGACCTCAGCGCCTTAGCCGAGTAATGGCGGGTGAGAAGATCAGTAATACAAGCAGGCACTAGACCACGGAGTGCTTCACCAAACAAGTGAAGGGATGCCAGTATTGGAGTAATATGATGTTTTTTTTTGGTTTTTTTTGGATTAAATCGGCAGTCAGGCTGCAGCATTTTGAATTCCACTCTACTTGTATGGCACAGTTTTTACGCCTCACCTCTCTCAGCCTTCACTTCCCTCGTGCTACGGTGGCCTGTAACTCACACACACACACACACACACACACAGACACACACACAAAAAAAAAAAAAAAAAAAAAAAAACAGAAGAGATGTACGATGAAGCAAAATACCCATCTTGGCTCGAGCACAATACATTTTAGCCTTTGTAGCTGAAATGTCATGCAAAGTTTGCAAGTCCACCGTCACTGAGTAGCCGAAAGCAATATGTAGGCAGTAGGTTGGAGGTTGGGATTGCTGAAAATTTCCAGTGCTTGTGGAGTGTTTGAAAGTGAGTTTTGAAAAGCCAGCATGAGCTGAAGTGTTCATTGAAGCCACGATCCTGTCAACCTTTTGCAGATATGCCTGCATTATGGTCATATTTGTTTGGAGGCAGTAAAAAGTCATACTCATGTATTTTATTATGGGAAGATGCACAATGCAAGATTCTTTCTGGCCATTTTGAAGCCTCAGGGTAACTGCTTGAAAGCCTGTCACATATAAAACAGTCGTTATTTCAACACATAAGACTTCAGATAGACCCAACAGCTAGCAGTTGTGGTATTTGGTATAGTAGACAACGGTTTGTCCCATAACCATCTCCTGACTGATATACTGCATCTAGAAGTTTGCGAGTGGACCTAGCCGCCTACACATAAATAACATCCTGGTAATCCAATACAGAGAGGAAAATTGCCTTTTTCTCACAAATAAAGGAAAACAAGATTTACTTCTAAAAAGAAAGTCCAATTTCAATCTCAGCTTTGATAACAGCATGTCAATACAGTTTTCATCAACCAAATACCTAGTTATTTTGCACTCTCTATTATGGTGTTATCAACAGAAAAAAAAAAAAAATACTAAATATTATTTCTCAATATTTCTTGCATTTGAAAACAACATCCATTTTGTCTTGGTGCAGTTAAGGACCAGTTTCAGGTTATGAAGGTGTTTTTGAGGAAGGTCAAATCATAGCTGTAGATTTTGAGTCGCAGCATGGATAGAATCTGCATAGGAATAAAGGACAGTGTCATCTACGTAAAGATGGAAGTACTCAACCTTGAATGCCATTTGCATTGGGGTGAAAAGACGACTGAGCATTTCCTATCTTGAAACAGAGAGATAATCAGAGAGATCATTTTGAAACCACAGGCAGGTAACACTGTCAAAACCGATTGGTGGAAAAGCAGAGAGTGGTCAACTGTGTCACAAGCTTTAGTGAAATCAACAAAAAGAGCAGAATAGTTTTTTGTTTGTTTGTTTGTTTGTTTGTTTAATATATATTGCAATGAGATTATACTGTTAATAATTAGGGGAAAAAAGCAGAAATAGTGTTATGTTCAGACCTGAAACCAGATTGAAATGGATGGATGAGATGTATGGAATGAATTGATAAAAATGATTTCAACTGTGTGACTTTAGTAGTTTTACAAAATTGGGCAGCAATTATTTTTTTTTATAATTATTATTTACATTTACATAATTATTATTTTTACATAGGCAGTCTTCCAAACTGCAGGA